>NC_066583.1:165409562-165719562 GCF_024323335.1 Lathyrus oleraceus
AGGTTTTAAAACTTGTTTTAGTGTGTGTGTTGGGGGGGGGGGGGGGGCGTGTATGTGTATGTGTGTGTGTGTGTGGAAAAGATCTTATACTTTTACAAAATAATGTTAACTCATACGCATTAGGGAGAACTTCCACACACTTCAAAACTTGTCAAATAATTCAATCTTATAGACACTTGCTTGAGATTTACTTGGCGATGAGGCTTGAGTTTTATTCCATTTAAGTACAATCATTGGAGGATCAAACTCATTAAACCCTAATTAGTCTGTTTGCATCTTTAACCTCTTTATGTTTGACTTTAGTTGTTATCATCAAAGGCTAGTTGTCATCATCAAAAGCATGTTCATTTTCAACATGGTTCCACATTCTCCCTCTTTTTGATGATGACAACGCATCCTTAAAGGAGGTGGTAAAAGAAAAAAGTTGATATAGTTTTAGTTGTTAAACTCCCCCTCAATTAAGTAGAGAGTATATTCTTTTCCCCTGAGAGTATACTAATACCCCTTTGTCGAAATCAAAAAGGTGGATAAAGATGCATTGTGATAAATTAAATATGCAAACATATTGGAAAACAAACATTTAGTAAAGGAAAAACATCACTCTTTTATTAAGTTTAAATATCTAAGAATTCAAAACACAAAGGGAAATTTTGAAATATTAAATAGTACGGAAAGCATGAAATAACAAGAAATTAAACACACTTAGACACACATAAGTGAGATTATTCTATATCAAAGTCATCAAAGAACAGGTCTTGTGGTAGTTGTGTTGGGTCTGAGATAAAGTTTAGGGTTATGAAGTATATTTTATCATTGATCACGTTAATCTTTACAATTAAAACTTTGAGTAGGTATTCAGTTAAGGGAAGTTGTGGAATAGAGTAATCAAAATTGTCTAACTTTATAGGTGCTTCTAGATTGTTCACGTTTCTCTCCTTCTCATTTATTAGGGGGTTTCCATCACTTTTCCATTGTTGATCTCATATCTCATTGTAGTTAAAACCAATTTTCCTATTTTTGTTACATATTTTATGTAATCTTCTTCTCCGAAATTGAATTCAGTTTGTTCCATAATCTTTGTGATCATATTATCATATGGTTGACATATTTCTTCTTTCTTGCGCCGTTTACCTTAATTTTTCTCTCTATCACCCATGCATTTTCACCATAAAATTCGGATATGAGACCAAAGTTACTCTTTCTTGGAAATAAGATGTGGTTAGCCATATAATGGATCATAGGACTATCAGGGCGAAGGTATCTAGCAGTGAATGAGCTCGGTATGAAGGGTGATGGGTTCTTTATAAGAAAGGATGCAACAAACGTGTGGTTGAAGTTGTATATGTTGTCTCCGTATTCTAGGACGGTATCAACATGGGGAAGATTTAGATTGGACTATTTCATAGGTGAAGTAAAGATTTGAGAAGAACATCTTGACTAATGATGGATACACACTTTTTTATAACATAAAATGCACTATTTTATTAGCTCAATTCACACTTTTTTTAGAATAGATTAATGCATTTGTGTGGTCTTATGCTGGTATTATGTTTGTATTTCCGGTACTTGGCAGTTGTAGGCATCTTCAGGATAAAACAAAGAAAAATGGTGAAAACGGAAAGAAATCACCAAGTTCTGACTCTCATGACGAGCATATCCCAGTCATGATGGGCATCATGAAAACCCAGGTCAAGACCATCAGTGTAGAAATTCATAGAAATAAGGAAGGTGAGTCAACACACCATGACGGGCAGACCGACGACCTAGCAGGCGTCCGTCATAGCCCACGTTTGAGAATCTTGTTGGAGAAGTCATGACTGATAGACTGTCATCCTAACGGATGCCCGTCATGACACTAAGAGCCCATTTTTTCACCCACGTTATAGACGTTGGTTTCTCACACTTTCAGCATTATCCCCATTCACTTTGCACGTTTTAGCAGTTTTCCTACGAGATTTACACTATAAATAGGACCCTAGTTCACTAATTTGGACATCCAAGTTTTGTTAGAGCCAACAATTACACTGTAAAAGCACTTATATCTCACATTGAGAGGTGTACTTGAAATTTTATTTTCTTCCATCTTGGAGCTTTGTCTACTTAGTAGTTGTTGTTTTTATTTCCACCATTGTTGTTGCTTTCATTTTCAATTGTTGATGCTTTATTTCAATCTTGTTGTACGGGATAGAGTTTCCCTTCAAAGCAATTTTATCGAAGATATTTTGGCTTTTATTCATCATTTACAGGTTCCATTTAAATGCTTTACTTTTTTTAGGATTAGTATGAATGCCATGAAAATAAGCTTATTTGCCACTTTTAACGTGTCAACTTAAGTCAGTCGAGTCTAGAATGTGAGGATCGTCATATCAACGATACTCTGATAAATTGAATGTTAAACTTTATAACGAGAATTATTTTTAGATATGAAAAATTATGTTTTTACTGTTAAATATTTATTACGAAAATAGAAATAACGCGATACCGATTTCAAGTCAAAAGAGTGAAAAAGTATCTAACTTTAGAAAACTCATAAATTGATTTCTAAATGCAGCAAAAAAACATTTAAATGGAAGTTTGTGAGTTTAAAATCTGGTAACGGAAGTTTGTGAGTTTAAAATCTGGTAACGGACACATGAAAGCTGAAGTTATCTTTAAATTAAATTTTGTACTAAAAATAACTTTTAAGTGAAAACTAATTATTTTCTAAAGGGACTTTGAGGTTGTAATGTGTACTATGCAAAAGCGGACGATTACGGGTTTGAAATCCAGTATCAGAAAAGCGAAAGCTGGCAGTACCTCTAACTTAATTTTTTCCCATGGAAAATATTTTCTCGTTATAATAATAAGCTGCAATTTATGAGAGTACTAATGGTGGACGATATTTACATTTCGGTCTTTAGTTATTAATATTAATTTTAAACTGTTAGTTTTTCAATTACACAAACAAACAATTCAAGTCACCTTAGATAAACACATTAATAATAGATGGCGGAACTTTTCGATTGGTCATTGTGAGATTCAACATCTTTAATACTAAAACCAATAAAATCGTGCACTTGTAGTTCTATCAAGTTTTTGGCGTTGTTGTCGGGGACCAATTTTGTCAATATCGTGATTATGTTATTAAAACGTATAGGCTAAGGCATTTTTCTAATTTTAATTAATTTCACCCTCATATTGGTTGTATGCGAAGATCCTGAAGTACCTATATCTTATTCGAACCAATCAACTAAATCGCATATTTCGTACATGTTAGACGCAAAATTCAACAAATTCGACAAGAAATAACTGAAAATAACAACCATCCACTTAAGGAATTTGTCGTCCCCTTTAAGGACGAGCCTCATTCAAGTATTGTTAATCATGCAATCCATGTTAACAACTTTGAATTAAAATCCTCCCTATTTTAAACGGTGCAGCAAAACCAATTCTTTGATATCCCAATGGAGGATCCGAATTTGCACCTCTCCATCTTCTGCAATTTGTTGCCATGCTAAAAAGTAATGGAGTCGAACCTGAATCCATTCGATTGAATATATTTCCTTTCTCCCTAAGAGTCAGAGCCCAAGCTTGGCAACAGTCTCTACCGTCAAATTTCAAAACAACATGGAATGAGTTGTGTAAGACCCCAATTTTAACCCTAAGATCCTTCATGTTATCTCATCATTTGCATTGGCTTTGGGATCACACCTTGGAATCCTCCTTGCCCCTCATTCATTGGGTTTGCATTGGGAGAGATCACCAAGCACATTTGATTGTATCATACTTTATTTTTCTTTGTTTACTAACCAAAATACCAAAAATATGTCTATGTATAACTTTGTTTCTTTTGTAGGTAGTGTGTGCATCCGCCAATGCCTCATCAAGTTCACATCTAGGGTTTGAGACCCTAAATCCAAGGAGATCAATCAAGATATGGTTCACAATGGTTCTAGACATCATATATGGATCCCCATGGTCTTCATTTATCATTTTGACCAAGAATTCATTAAGAGTTTGAAGCTTGTTTGCCTTGGAAGCCCTAATTCATTTAGGTATCTTGTATGACTTCCTCAGCAAGTTTCTTCAATAATTGGTCCAACATATCAATGGATACTTCATTTTACATCATATTATACATATATGATCCTCCATGATCCCCAAATATCAAAGGAACTTCAAGTTTGCAAGATGGTTCAAGGTGGTTAACCATAGAAAGTCAACTAGTCAAAACTGGGGTTCCCTATACCCTATCTCCTACAATTTTTGTTATATAAAAATTATTCCAAGAAAAAAGTTACTCTTCATGACATTTGAAATAACTTTCATGTTGACATAAAGATCTAGTTTTGCTTGGAAAGTTATTTCTTATGGTGAAAGATTATAGGTCATTTTGTTTGTGCCCTAGTAAAGAGGTCAACTTCCAAGGACCATAACTTGCTAAATATTTATGAGATAAAATCCATATAAGTCTCATGATCAATTTAAAGATGTCCTCTCCAACTTTTATTCTTTGATAATTTTCAAATTCAACTTGCAAAGGCATGTTTCAAGAGGAAACATTATAGGTCATTTTGGGTCATTACCATTTAAGAAGCAATTTTCCTCAACTTCTAAAATGCATAACTCCTTCATGCCAAATACAAATGAGGTCATATTTATGACCAAATTGATTAGGATTGAAATATATACAACATTTATAAATGAACCGTTTCCATTTGAAGCTCATAGAAAAAGTTATTCAAGGTGGAAGTAGTGGATATTTGACTTGGTACTTAGAAAAATTTCAATTATGTTTGATTTCCCAAACTCCCGCCTCAAAATTCATCACGATCCAAGCTTCAAATGGAAAAGTGTTTAACATGAAAGTTGTTCCCCTTGATCTCACCTTTCCAAAAAGTCTAAGATCAACTCATTTTTACCAAGATTAAGGGACTTGCACATAGCTACTTTGTTGGGTTTGTTTTGGCAAGATTT
Organism: Lathyrus oleraceus; assembly: GCF_024323335.1. Classification (NCBI taxonomy): domain Eukaryota; kingdom Viridiplantae; phylum Streptophyta; class Magnoliopsida; order Fabales; family Fabaceae; genus Lathyrus; species Lathyrus oleraceus. The sequence continues at coordinate 165,414,519 of NC_066583.1, forward strand.
GGATTCAAATGATCATTTCCCTTTGCATGTTTCTATGTGATGACCTCAGTACTCATTATGCATGAATTGAAGTTAGATTGCATCGTTCTTTAGGCCCAAACCATTTCCCATGCATCAATGCACCATGGTTTCTAATTTTTTCAAAATTCAAAGGGTGCAAAAATGAATTCAATTGCCTATATAAACAAGTCCTTGGCTCCATAAATAACAGACACACCTTGCCGAAGCTTTGCCAAGAAATCACAGAACCTCACACCATAGAATTGCTTGAAGATTTCTTTAAAATCGAGTTTGAATTTCACCTTCTGTTTTGAAGTTCAAACTTCAAGGATTCTTAGCCTTTCTCATCTCAATTGATCACTGCAAGTAAGAGGGGGAAGAATCAAGCAAATTTAGATCGAGATCAAGCCAATTTGAAGCTACCTAAAGGTGATTTTTCAGAAACTTTGAGCCTTCAATTTTCTCTCAATTCTACACCATTCTCTTTGATTTTTGGTTAGCTGAAGTCCTACCAATGTAGGCAACAAAATTGAGTTGCTTTGAGGTCGAATCAAAGCAACTCAGATCATGAACCTCAAATTTCAAATCCATGTATCCTTCTATATACTTGGAATTGGAAGAAATGGAGGTCAGATTTGTGCTCCTAAGCATTTTTCCTTCAAAAACGTGTACTCACTTTTCATTTTTCGTTTGGTTGAGGGTGGACTAGTCCGGTGAGGTCCATCAGAGAAGATGACCGGAGCTAGGGCTCAGGTGGTGTGTTGGCAAGGTTCCAGCCATCTAATCTCACATCCACGTTATAATCTCAGCCATGTGATCTGATTACCTTTGGTGTTACGCGTTGACTAGGACCTTTGGTGGAACGCATGCACTTGGCCATCAGATTTTCCATCTCAATTAATGAGGGAGATCTGATGGTCCTCGTTTTTTTCCAATTTCTTTTTATTTTCTGAATTTCCATTTAATCCACTTATTTTATTTAATTCATAGATTTTTCATTTTTAATCAAAAAAATATGAGACTTTCACCAAAAGTATTTAAATATTTTTCTCTTCTATATTCTGAATTAAAACTATTTTTGGTATTTTTCATGAATTAAATATTTTTATACAAATTTTTAATTGTTTAAAAATACTTCTGACTTTTTAAAAATTGTGAAATTTTTTGTCTAAGGTCCTTTGACCTTGTTTGACCTAGGATAAATCCCTTGGCCATTTATTTGGTGTTTTGAAGGGATTTTAGGTTTTGACTAAAATAAAATGTATTTTAATTCATTTTTAATGTGATTTTTAATTGATTAAATATTTAAAAATATTGTTGAGTCATTTTTATGGTCTTGTGATGTTTGCCTTTCTGTTTGGGCATTGGTCATGATTGATTTGACTTTTGTTGGATCAAAACCATTGGATTTAGGGGATTAATGAAATGTACATTTCATCTCCCAAAATAAATGGATGGTTTTGATTTGATGAAATTCCTCTCATGATCAATTTGTGTTTCTATCTTCCCCTCCCTCTTCAGCTTCATCCCTATTACTTTCCATTCCCTCCATTTGATCAATGAAATCTCTAATGTCTAAAGGCTAATTGATTCATTAATGACATTGTGTTAGATGATTCAATACAAGTGTGGCTGAGATAGGCCCTTCCCATTTTCTTTTAGTGTGTGGTATGTTTTAGAAGTTTGGTTCTTTGTACCAAATCTCTAACATGCATTAACACCTATATTTTTATTGTCCGACCTTAGATGGTTGTGACTTCTACATAAGTCCAATTACGATTGCTTAACATAGAGCTAAATTTGACCCTCAAGGCATAGCATTCTAGTAAGTGAGATTGCTAGTCTCCCATTCCTTATGGCATTGTTTGGAGACTTGACCTTTTTTCCTTTCATGGGAGCTAGTGGCATACTTATTGAATTATCCAAGTTTGAGCCCTTCTCATAGAGGATGTCTTGGTTTAAGGATTCATACTTGTGAATGAATGGTTGAGTGTTCTCCAAAGAATGACTTAATCAATTAAAAATCATCTCTAACACCACTAAATTTTGACTAACATTTGATTAACTCTTACTCATTATGCTTTTACTTTCAAGTCATTTACTTTATGCAATTTAACTTACAGTCACTTATCATTCATTTCCATTTACATTTTATATAACTTGTTTATGTTTCAGTCCTTTTCTTTTTGCTCATTTGAGCCATATCTTGTGATTGTACATATTTGTTTGTGTGTTTTGATTTTGTTTATGGTCTTAGGACCTTAAGACACCTAATAACAACAAAAAACCCTAAAAAACACTTGGAGGACTGTTGGGATTTGATCTGAGCTTTTGGACTTAAAATTAGGCAACATTCACTGTGCTAAAGGACTTGGAGAATGCCAACATCTGAGATTGAGATATTCTTAATAAGTGACTTTCATCTGATGCAAGACATTGAGGATTTCTTTGATTCATATGTTAATCTGTCTCGGTGATTAATTGCTTATTTTGTTATTGCCTATTGAAATTCTGGTGTAGTCAGAGTTCAGATGTTCTACTCCATATCGTGACATCTGATCTAACATTTTTGCAAATACACCAAGACAGTTATATAAATTATGATCCAGTACTCATATGCACACATTCACATATGTTACAACATCTGCTAATGCAAACACAGGAAAGAAGAACATCCAGTTCTGTCCATCTAGTGCAAACACACATTAGAGATCAAACATAGCCCTTATGTTTATTTATCCTGCCCAGTTATCAGCATGATGTCTCAACATTGGTTTGAACATCACCTGTCCCAACATTACAAATGAGTGAACTGTAACAGATCAACCAGTCCATCAATATCAGCAGTCAATGATGAATGTCATAACATTCTGTTTGACATTCAGACTGCAGGCTATGTGTCATGTCTGTTATTCCCTTCATAAATAGACTAAAACCAGACTGAGTTATAACAGACAAAATATAGTGTGCAGAAGGTAAAGACACAAGCAATTGTTAACCCAGTTCGGTGCAACTCACCTACGTCTGGGGGCATACCAAGCCAGGAAGAAGATCCACTATCAGCAGTATTAATTCAGAGTTAAACTCCCCCGTTTACAACTCTTCACTTAATCCCTACCCAATGCAATCTATACCTAGGAACTCCTAGATAGAAACCTCCAGTTTCCATTCCTATCACTACAATTACAATGTAATGTTAAACAACTTGAACTTGCTTCACAACTTCATTCAAGAACAAAATCACTCTTGCCTATAGGCTTTGAGTTACAAATACTCTCAGCTTTGAACACTGAGAAACACATGGTAACCTTCCCCACAGATTGGGAGGTTTACCTCACATACACCCCTAAATTTTCATTCTAGGAGGCTTACAAAAACTAGGTTACAATATGCTATTTATAACCTAATCACCCAACTGGATTTGGGCCTTCAGAAATCGCAGCAAACTTGTTCTTTGCTGTTACAAAGTCAGCAGAAACTTTCTGCTACAAACAAGGTCTTCAATCCTAAAATCTCTCCATATATATCTCCTTATTTTGAGCCTATATATATTCCAAGACCTCCACAAATAATGCCACATAGGATTCTAACTAATTTCCACATATTAGTGTGCTAACAAATAGGCTATTTGTTAGGTTCCTTAATTGTAGCTTGGTTGTTGGTTTCCTGGATTTTAGCCTGAGAAAAATGCTGAAGCAGAAAAACTAAACAACCTACAATATAGCATATGCTGTCAGGAATGAATGTCACAACATTTAGTTTGACTTCCAAATCATTAACCATATGCTAAGTCTGTTTTTCCTGAAAACAGACTGTACAATTTGCTGTACTGTACAGAACCAATCTGTCCATACTTCAGTATCAGCGTACATTAATAAATGTCAAAACATCCAATTTGACATTCACACATAGAGCCTTACATCAGGTCTGTTATCCTCTTGATAAGCAGACTGAGTTGCATACTAAAATGTAGCAGAAAACCAATCTGCTTATTGTTCAATATATGCTGTCAATGATGAATGTCATAATATCCAGTTTGACATTCAGACAGTAGGCCTTATGCCAGGTCTGTTATTTCCTTGATAAGCAGACTGATAACAAATACTGAGTTATAGTAGAACACCACCTGTTCTATTCCTCAGTATCTGCTGACAGGGATGAATGTCATAACATCCAGTTTGACATTCAATGAATCCTGTATTAGCTAATCCTGCAGTACACTCAGAATGTCATGACATCAACCAAGACATCAGAGTACAGCTAGGTATTCTAACATACAATGCAGTCAAACAAACATCTCCACAGCATGTCATGACATCAGTCAAGACATTAGAATCCAGCTAGTGTCTTACCATACAATGCAACCAATCAAACATCTACAAACTCCCCCTTTGGCAAATTTTTGGCTAAAACACTTTGGCTTCACAACAGAGTCCATAGCAGTGGAAAACACACATCTAACAGGAAATTAACCTAGCTAATACACTCAGAGTAGCAGCACACTCACACAGATGGAAGTTAAATAAAAACTTCACATAACAGCACACATACAGAAGTTAAATAAAAACTTCTAATTGTAGCACACATACACATACTCACACTCATTGAAGTGGAGCCTCAGCTACAACACTACCTCTGGATTGGAGGATCTTCAATATCTGTTTAGCAAAACACTCTGTTGTCCTGGGGCATCACAGGTGTTACTCCCCCTTTTTGTCAAAAATGTTGCCAAAGCAACACTTTAAATTACAGACCAACATAAACAGAATTACACACAAGTGACAGATACACAATCTTGATTTTACTTCACAGTTTCAATCAAGAATACCCCCTCTTGATCTTGCTTTACAGCTTTGATCAAGACACTACCCACTTGATCTTGCTTCACAGCTTTGATCTAGTAGTCACACACTGTCTTCACAGCAGGTATATCAGGTGCCATACCTTGTTATCTGAGAACACATAGACCACAAGCTTGATGATTACTTGCAGCACAAAGACAGAACTCCCCCTGTCATGAACAACCAACTCTCCTCTTGAAACTTGGAGATCACACATGACCATATCTAACACCCCAAGGTTGAACCTTCACATACTTCCTGATTCAAAGAGAATCCAGACCACTTGATGAATGGAAAACATAAGACTCATCTTCATGTCTTCAAGAGCACACCCTCTGTTCAACCCTCTTGGCTGAACACATCCACACTCTGTGTCAATCTCTCTTCTAACCAGAACAGAAAACCACTTCATAAAATGTTCTAACATTCGTTAGGACATCCTTCACACCATGACAAGGAACACCGTCTGATAATCTTCAGATATCACTGAGTCACCAGCTTGATCCAAAAGAACCCAGACATAAATTGGGACATATACATTCTCATCCCATTACGAGAGATAATCTTCCATAGATAGCTCAGAACTCCTACCACAAGTTCCAAGAGATGAATAGAAAACACCTCCTCTTGTCTTCAACTTACTACTTTTCTGCTCAAAAGTAATTTGTCTCAGACTTTCCTCAAGAATAATCAGCTGCCATATGTGGATTATCTTGATTCTTCGAACTCACTTCTGAGATAGACCAAATGCCACTGGTTGATTACCTCCTTCATGAATCCTCATATGAAAAAGTCAAATGCCATTCTTTGACCTCTCCACGTCTATCAGACCTCTCCCAAAGATATTCTGACCTTCCAAGCGAGACTTGAACTTCAAGCTACATGTTGAACAAAACTTAGATTTTCTAAGACATGAACATGTAACATCCTTTCTATCCAGCAACTCCAAAGAACTGCATCGAGGACGACCTTTCTGAAGTATCCAATCTACAGCCCTGTAGACCCTTCTATCTCAAGTTGATGTGCCACTTCACCAACTAAGAATCTGGTGTTGAACCAAATGTCACAACATTGTGTTTTGACATCTAGCTGTTGAATTCAGCTCCTTCTTCTGCCACTTGAAAGAACTTCCTCCCTTCACAGAACAAGAGTTCAATGTTCTCATAGACTTGATTGTGGAACCAAGTTTGAGTAAACAACCTCCATCCTGCAGGTTTGCAGTTAAGTCATCCAAGCTCACACCTTGATGAATTCCTGCTTCTTCTCCAAAGACATCAGACACTCTGATGCATGAGTCTTCAGAAGGACCAGTTAGAAACTAACCCTTCAGCTATACCAAGGATTCCACTTTCTAAAGCAAGGTTGTTTCCATGATGTTAATAGTGCTGCCACTTGTTCTTAACTTCACAGTGTGCATTAGCCAATGCATTTCCTTACTTAGATCAGAGATAAATTGATCCAAGTAACCACCATCAAGACTATGATGTCTTCTTCTTCTTGTACACACCAAGGCTGAACATGTTTCTTGCCAGGAAACCTTTTCAGAGATCATATGCTTTTGCTGCCACCAAAGAGATAGATCATAAACCAATGTACTATCCTTCCTGTGATTCTGCACAGGGTCTTGAAGAAGAGATGTTCCAACATCGTTAAGAACATCAGTTATCTTGATCTCCAAGGATAATCAATTAAATACTTGTACTTGGCACAAGTTGACATTGATCTTAAATCCTTTCCCAATATTCCTTTCAGATACTTCCACCATAAGACTACTTTGAAAATACTCTTCTAGTGTCAACATCTTCTGCTTGCAAGCACCTCAACAGTCTTGAGACTCTTTCCAGATTAGATTCACCCTTAGGAATGAGAGAGATGAATCCTTCCTTGCAAATGTGTCACACAACAACCAGAACCCATGTGACACAGGTCAACAGCCAACCAGACCCTAGGCTGACCAACCGTGGGGAGGTTAACCAAAATCCCCCTCAAATTACCAATCATGGAAACTCCACACCAATATCCATGCATTGTACAGACATGTCTCAACATGACATACACCATCCCAACCAGTGGCACCTAACTCTAAGAGTTATACCTATACATACTCCAATCACACCAATCAGACTTCAGCTGACCATAAGTACTAGTGAAACATAACACCAGTCAATAGTAGATATGCATTGCCAGAGCATACTACCTCAACCAACTTCTGAATCTTCATATTCTCACTCCTTGAAGGAACTGCCACTTCTGATCGTGGTGTTTGAATAACAAGATTCATGAACCCAATCCTCTTAAATGGAATAGCAGTCAGGTTACCCCATTATTGACTTCTATCATCCAGGGGACTTGTCTTCCAGTACACCATAGTACTTCAGGGAACAACTATCCAACCCTGATCAACAGGAATAAGGCACACAGCGGGGATTGCACAATGTCACATCTCAACCAACTCCACTTCTAGAGATCAGACTTCTAAAAGTGACCTTCTTGAGCACACACACAGTTGACCCTACCCTTGTCAACTTAGCACACACAGATGTCTCCTCTTCCAGGTCAGGAGTAGGTTTCAAACCAAAGTATCCCTTTGTTTGACACCTAAACACATCTGCTCTTCAACCAGTAGCTGCCTACTTGTTGAACAACATGTTCTAACATCACATAGAACATTAATTTAACCTCCTTGAAGCAAACCCTCCTTGAAAGTCTTCAAGGTCTTCATATACACTACCCAGGAGAGTACAAGAATCAGTGATCAGGTGATTCTTACCAAGAAGAGTGGACTTGATGAGACTCAAGTATCTTTGACATCTTCAGTAGAATATGATGAAATCTTGAATACAACAGCCTTTCATCCACATGGGGGGAAACTACATCAGAGTTTGAGTTTTGCCAGGTATTATGCAGCTGAAATCATAATACAACTCAACCTATGAACACGCACTTCACCAGATCAGCCTCCAAGACCATACCAAGTTTGAATGTGATTCAATACTAGCACAGCTGTCCCACACAAAAGCCAATTTCCAACCTCCAGAGACAGGTACACACCATTCCCGTCATGAACAATCCATCCACCTACTTCAAGGGACCATTCAGGGAAATTACAGAACCTTTCACAAGTTCTAGCATCAGTACTAACATAACTCCTTGCAAGATACCAGAAAGTATCACCCATGGATCTCATCCAGAAACAGACAGGATGCCTGCTCTGATACCATTTGAAATTCTGGTGTAGTCAGAGTTCAGATGTTCTACTCCATATCATGACATCTGATCTAACATTTTTGCAAATACAGCAAGACAGTTATATAAATTATGATCCTGTACTCATATGCACACATTCACAGATGTTACAACATCTGCTAATGCAAACATAGGAAAGAAGAACATCCAATTCTGTCCATCTAGTGCAAACACACAGTAGAGATCAAACATAGCCCTTATGTTTATTTATCCTGCCCAGTTATCAGCATGATGTCTCAACATTGGTTTGAACATCACCTGTCCCAACATTACAGATGAGTGAACTGTAACAGATCAACCAGTCCATCAATATCAGCAGTCAATGATGAATGTCATAACATTCTGTTTGACATTCAGACTGCAGGCTATGTGTCATGTCTGTTATTCCCTTCATAAACAGAATAAAACCAGACTGAGTTATAATAGACAAAATATAGTGTGCAGAAGGTAAAAACACAAGCAATTGTTAACCCAGTTCGGTGCAACTCACCTACGTCTGGGGGCATACCAAGCCAGGAAGAAGATCCACTATTAGCAGTATTAATTCAGAGTTAAACTCCCCCGTTTACAACTCTTCACTTAATCCCTACCCAATGCAATCTATACCTAGGAACTCCTAGATAGAAACCTCCAGTTTCCATTCCTATCACTACAATTACAATGTTATGTTAAAATACTTGAACTTGCTTCACAACTTCATTCAAGAACAAAATCACTCTTGCCTACAGGCTTTGAGTTACAAATACTCTCAGCTTTGAACACTGAGAAACACATGGTAACCTTCCCCACAGATTGGGAGGTTTACCTCACATACACCCCTAAATTTTCATTCTAGGAGGCTTACAAAAACTAGGTTACAATATGCTATTTATAACCTAATCACCCAACTGGATTTGGGCCTTCAGAAATCGCAGCAAACTTGTTCTTTGTTGTTACAAAGTCAGCAGAAACTTTCTGCTACAAACAAGGTCTTCAATCCTAAAATCTCTCCATATATATCTCCTTATTTTGAGCCTATATATATTCCAAGACCTGCACAAATAATGCCACATAGGATTCTAACTAATTTCCACATATTAGTGTGCTAACAAATAGGCTATTTGTTAGGTTCCTTAATTGTAGCTTGGTTGTTGGTTTCCTGGATTTTAGCCTGAGAAAAATGCTGAAGCAGAAAAACTAAACAACCTACAATATAGCATATGCTGTCAGGAATGAATGTCACAACATTTAGTTTGACTTCCAAATCATTAACCATATGCTAAGTCTGTTTTTCCTGAAAACAGACTGTACAATTTGTTGTACTGTACAGAACCAATCTGTCCATACTTCAGTATCAGCGTACATTAATAAATGTCAAAACATCCTATTTGACATTCACACATAGAGCCTTACATCACGTCTGTTATGCTCTTGATAAGCAGACTGAGTTGCATACTGAAATGTAGCAGAAAACCAATCTGCTTATTGTTCAGTATATGCTGTCATTGATGAATGTCATAATATCCAGTTTGACATTCAGACAGTAGGCCTTATGCCAGGTCTGTTATTTCTTTGATAAGCAGACTGATAACAAATACTGAGTTATAGTAGAACACCACCTGTTCTATTCCTCAGTATCTGCTGACAGGGATGAATGTCATAACATCCAGTTTGACATTCAATGAATCCTGTATTAGCTAATCCTGCAGTACACTACTCAGAATGTCATGACATCAGCCAAGACATCAGAGTACAACTAGGTATTCTAACATACAATGCAGTCAAACAAACATCTCCACAGCATGTCATGACATCAGTCAAGACATTAGAATCCAGCTAGTGTTTTACCATACAATGCAGCCAATCAAACATCTACACCTATGTCTGATGTTTTGTTCTAAGTTGATCAAGGAATATTTCATCTGGTACATTGGAAGACAATGAAGACAATGAAGATTGCTAGTTATTGGAATGATTGCTTGGATATGGTCATCTTTATTTGATGCCTTGATCTTCATGATGTCTGGATATTGCTCATTGCTTATTGATCATTGTTTGATTAAAGTCCAAAGGAAATTCGGTTTCTATATGACATTCTTGTCTGTTGGATTGCATCCCATTGGTAAGATCTTTTCAACTCTTAACTTTTAAATTTGTGCTTAGGATAACCTCTTCATATCCTCCCACTTCTTAAATTTCAAAATCCCTCCCTCTTTTCAAAATCCTTCTTTGCTTATGATTTCAAACTTAGACATGTTTTAACAATTAGAAACTTTGGCCTTATGCCATTGAATTTTAAACTTATTATCTTTAAATCAAACTTGTAAATAAACTTAACCATATTGACTTAAATTTCAAAAGACAAAAAGAACTAACAACCTCATTTAAATGTTTGGCCTTTGTGCCTTTTCTTATTAAACTTTTGTTAAAAGCAATTCATCAACTTATTTGAAATTTTTACCACGAACTAAGAGGTTTTGATCCCTCATTTTTATGTTGGTACATAGGCACGAGACTGAAGGTCTTGTCAAACACAACAATATAATCAATGAATTCTTTTCTCAACCCCACACTCTATTTTTTCTCAAACATCTTTTATATCAAAACATATGCACATATAAAAAGGGCTCCCTAGGAGTACCTAGGACACTTTGGGTGCTAACACCTTCCCTCTGTGTAACCAACCCCCTTACCTGTAATCTCTGGCATTTTATTAGTTTTTATTTGAAAACTTCTTATCTTTGCGTTTTGTTCGTACTTTTCCCTTTTCCTTTGGAAATAATAAAAGCGCGGTGGCGACTCTGGTTTTATTGACGTTAAGCTTATCCATAGTTTGATGGTCATGAATTTGTCGCTACAAGTTGAAGAAAGAATTCCTTGATAGGTATTTCCCATCTAGCAAAACTACATAGTTAAGGAGCCAAATTACCTGCTTCATGCAGATGGACGGTGAATTGCTCTTTGAAGCATGGGAACGATATAAGGAAATGATAAGAGCTTGTTCTCACCATGGATTAAAGAAGTGGTTAATCATTCATATGTTTTAAATGGTATTCTTTATAACATAATAATAACCATTGATGTCGTAGCTGGTGGAGGTCTAATGAATAAACCCTTTAATGATGCCTATGCTCTGATCGAGAATATGGCTCAGAAAAACTATCAGTGGGGGAGTGAACACACTCCTATAAAAAAGTTGCTACCAAAACATGGTATATACGAAGTTAGTAGCTTTGACCATGTTAATGCAAAAGTCGATGCCCTTACTTAGAAAATTGATAATCTTAGCATTAATCCTACAGCAACTGTAGCTGCCATAAATACCAATTGCGAGATGTCTGGAGTCCCTGGACATGTCATTGTTGAGTGTCAGTTATCAGCTGAACCATCCCCTGTCCAGGTCAACTATGTGAAAGGAAACCAATATTCCAGCGCGTACAACTCTGGAAGGAGAAATCATCCAAATTTCTCCTACAAGAACAACAATACCATGTTCACACCTAACCCTGCATCTACTACTCCACTGGGTTTAAAAAACCATAAAGGAGCCCTTGCTACTCCTGTTGCGCCTAAAAAGTTAAACTTGGAACTAATGATGGAAAAATTTATCTTGTCTCAAACTCAGCAAAACAAGGAGTTCATGAATAAAAAACATTCATACTAATGAGTTGATTAAAAAGTTGGCTAATAAAATTGGATGTTACAACCACCCAGAATAAAATGTTAGAGACTTATATCTCTCAAGCGGCTCAATAGCAAGCAACTACCGTTGTCTCAGTTGGAATATTTCCATGCCAACCGCAATCGAACCCTAAGGGACCTAGTAATGCTATAACTCTGAAAATGGAACATAGTTAGATGTCCCCATTAATAAGAGAGTTAGAGACAATATTGTAGGAAAGAGTGTTGAAAAGAACACTGAGAAGGTGATTAACAAGGAGAAGGAACCGAGAACAGCTGGGAGATATAATGGATATACATCAAAGTCTAAGGAGGTGGTTGAAAAAGAAAAGCAACAACCATATGTATCCCCTCCTCTTTACAAGCCTCCAATCCCATACCCTTAAAAACTAGAAAAGTCTAAAACAGATTGACAGTTTAAAAACATTTTCGAACTTCTAAAGACACTTCATATTAGTATCCCTTTTTCAGAAGCTATAAGTCAGATGCATTCATACGCTAAGTTTTTGAATGAAATTCTAACAAACAAAAGGAAGAACTACTACAAATAACCCCATTTTACCTCGGATGTGAAGAGGATGTAACCTCAGTTACAAAGGCGAGGTAACGAAGGGCAACATCAAAACCGGCCACTTTGCCCCTTGGTTTTTTTAATAACCGGGGGGAAAAGTGGCATTGGTCATGGATTTTCAAAACTACGCTCCTTTTTACCTCGGTTCTTAAAGTTATGCCAAATAAGATTCCCTTGTGCGTTTCCTGATTTTATTTGTGCCAAATGTTCCTCTCATTGCAATGAATTGAATGCAAAAAGAACCAACTAAAAAGGAGGCTTGATCTGAAAATGGCAAGTGTTGAAAGTTAAGGTTGTGACATGTTTTCTAGGTCAGGCATTTGGTCAACCTGTCTTGGCACATTTTTGGCATTTTAGGGTCCCAAGCTCATGACACTATAAGTTTTGATTCCCTCGTAAATTTTGAGCCAAACTTGGGCCAAATGATCTTTGACATAATCTTAACAAGATGCAAAAAGAATGGGATCAAAAGGGTACTTGAGCTAAAAATGGAATAACTGCCAAGTGGAGGTCATGACAAGGTTTTGACCTAGTTTGGCAACTTAGTCCTTTCCATAATTGAGGTCCTTAGAGGTTGAATTGATGTTTGAGCCTTGAACCAGAGTTGTAGAGGAACTCCTTAGGGACATTATGCTCAAAAAAACTTGTCAATTGGTTGAAAATTGAAGAAGTTATGGGCTTTGGACCAAAAGTGAACCTTAGTTGCAAATTAGGTCAACCAAGCTTGTGCCAACTTGTACAAACTTGATGTTTTATTGCATCCCAAGCCAAAATGATGATGGAAAGAGCATCCCTTGAAGCAAACTTGATTAAAAGTTGAATATACTTGGGTATGGCTTGAAGAATTAGTGAAATGGAATGGAAATAAGTACATGAACCATCGTTGAATCAATGAACTAAAACATGGACACTCCTTGCCAAAAATGACCATTGTTTACTCTTGAATTGAAGCATGATCACCTACATAAACAAAGGAGAAAACAAGTAACATCTCTTATGATTCTTTGGGTTAGTTGATAAATGAATTAAAGTGAAAAGACCTAATGTTAAGATCAAACCAAGAATGTGGTCATGCTTGTAGGTGAAGCTAGTGGAAATATACCCAAACGTATCATACGCTCGAACATACAACAGAGTTGCCATCGAACTTTATTTATTCCCGAAGGAAAAGGAAACCATCGATAAAACCCGAGGGAAAGAGATATGTTGGGTAAGGAAGTCGGTTATGCAAGGGGAAGGTATTAGCACCCCTAACATCCATGGTACTCCATGGGAACCATTTTGATTATTCTTGCTTGAATAGGTGTTATATCTAAAGATTACTCGCGAAATAATGATAGGAAAAGAATAGATAAAGTGTTCGGTGAGGATTGGGGCCCTCATGCCTACGTATCTGTTGCTGTAAGCCCTAGAGGCCAATACTTTTGGTACTTGTATCGAATTATTTATTAATAATAAAAGGCTTTTTCTTTATTATGTTTGTTTAATAAAGTCCCTGGAATAGATAGTCCGTTTAATGTATCAAGTGTGACTTAATCATGAGAGCACATTAAACATAAGGACACTATTCTTAAAGTATCCGTAGTCGAGCTTTATTGTGAAGTGGGATAACATTAAAGCATTAAGACTATTATGTTTGTAGACTGATGATCACATCTTATGGATCATGGATAAAGAGTTATCAAGTCTTAAACATAGGTATGAATATTAAGAGTAATATTTATACTGGATTGACCCGCTATGAGAATACTATATAGAAAGTTATGCAAAGTGTCATAAGTTATTCTCATGGTGATAATGGTGTATACCACTCTTCGACCTGAAACCACTATGGACCATAGATATAGAGTCAAGTGCTTTATTGCTGATCCAACTTTGTCCGTAACTGGATAACCATAAAGATAGTTGATAGGTACTCCACAAAGCATGCTGAGGGACATGAGTGACCTAGATGGAATTTGCCCATCCTGCGTAACAGGATAAATGTTTATGGGCCCAATATTGAACTGGACAAGGATGACACGGTCTATGCCTTGTGTTCAATATAGACATAAGGGTAAAAGGGAAATTATACACATAATCATTATCACATAAGGACTTGTCAGATCACATGACATTTTCGTGTCTTGGGTAGCAGTGATGTGTTGCTAGATACCGCTCACTGTTTATTATATTAAATACGTGATTTAATATAATTGCCAACGCCGCGAAAACCTATAGGGTCACACACAAAGGACGGATTGATGAGAGATAGAGTAATTAAGGAATACTGTAATGTACGGTTTCCTTAAGTGAATTATAGAACATCGTAAGGTACGGTATACTTCAGTAGAATACGAAATATGGTAAGGTACCAAATACTTAAGTGATTTTGGGCATATTATAAGATATGGGCCAAAACACACTTAAGTGGGCTTTTTAGCTTGAAGCCCACACAAGTGGTTCTATAAATAGAACCCTTGGGTAGAAGCATTGTAACTTTTGCTTGCAATTTCGTTTCTCTCTCTCTCTCACTCAAAGCCTTCATTCGTGGCAGCTAGCACTGAGATTGAAGGAATCCGTTCGTGTGGACTGAGTAGAGACATTGTCATCGTTCAACGTTCGTGATCGCCACAAGAGGTAATGATTCTATCACTGATCATGCCCATTCGTAAGAATCACTAAATGGAGAAATTTTTAAATTCCGCTGCGCCTTGGATGACAATTCTTCTTCAGTGGTATCAGAGCCACTTACGAAACCATGAATTTGATAACTATTTATTTTCTGTATTAATACGATTAAAGACAGAATGAATCAAAGATTAAATTGAGATTGATCAAGTTATATATATGATATATGTAATCCTGATGCAAAATACATTATATATGATATAGTGTTCTCGTTTCGTTCATTCAAACACTCAATGGTTGTTTTCCTTTGAGCGATCAATGGTCGTTTGCTTCTTGATCCGACATTAGTAAGGTGAAGCAATGACGTGTTGATCAATCATACTGAATCAACAATCGAGATGTGTTTGACGGTCTGAAATTGGTGCATCAGGGTTAGTGACGGCACAAGGGTTTTGTTGTCAGAGAGTTATGCGATTGGGGTTGTAACTGCACAAGAGTTGTGCTTTCTAAACACTTTTTCGAACAATGTTAACCGGTTAACGTGTATGGTTAACTGGTTAACGCAAGACGGAATACTGTTTTCTAAAAGGATTTTCAAACAGTGTTAACCGGTTAATGCATATGGTTAACCGGTTAACGCAAGACGAATGGCTGCCTTTTAAGAGATTTTCAAACAGTGTTAACCGGTTAACGCATTTGGTTAACCGGTTAACGCAAGGCAGAAAACAATTTTGAACAGAATTTCAAACAATGTTAACCGGTTAACGCATTTGGTTAACCGGTTAACGCAAGACAGAAAGAAAATTTTCTAACAGTTTTTCAACAGTGTTAACGGATTAACGCATTTGGTTAACCGGTTAACGCAAGGCAAAATTCACCCGTTCGGCTAACTCTGCGTAATGTGATCGGTCATCGAGATTTAATTTGGTTTTAATTGATTAACAGAATTAAAATTGATAATAATAATAATATGTTTATTATTGTCTTGTGGTGATCGGTTATGGCCTTAGTTTTCCTTTATTTTGTTTTGGGTTTTAAAATACGACCTGCGTGTCGTGCCTCTCCTTTAATCTCTCAATGTAACTTCTTTTCTCATCTCACTCCCTCGTATGTAAAAAGAGTTTCTTTTATGTAATGTAATGACATGAAGAAAGCAAAGAAGTCAATGCCAAAGGAGGACAACCTTGAAGATCTTGCTTAGGGAAGCTTAGATCGTTATTAGGTTAGCTTAGGTTCTCTCATTGGCTTGGGAGAACAACTGCGTAAGGGGCCATAACTGTTTCATTATGTATGCATGTATATTGATGCATGTGAATGTATGTTGATGCATGTGAGAGACGATTTATATGATAAATAAGCCGGTGAGATCAAATTGATATTCCCTCAAATTAAATATTAAGTTTATGCTTTCCAAGTTTTAACACTCATCAAGACTAGTATCGGATAATGTAGGTTTCGCCTACGCGAGGTGCATGTTCTATATTAGTAAGGTGCGATGGGTTAATTGTAATATCCAAATGTTAAAACAATGGGTCAAACTTAACTAAACAAATTATAATAATATTATATATGTTTGCTTTCCAAGTTTTAGCACTCATAAAGACTAGTATCGGATAATGTAGGTTTCGCCTACGCGAGGTGCATGTTCTTTATTAGTAAGGTGCGATGGGATAATTGTAATATCCAACTACTAAAACGATGGGTCAAACTTAATTATAATAATATTATATATATCTAGAAGCAAGAGTTGGGAATGATCCATATGATGGATTGGAATAAGGAGTTATTCACCCAACTGAAATTTTCGAGAGTTGTATGAGATACAATTGGAAGGAGTTCCTACCTAAATAACCTAGTTTTGTGTAATCCGCCTACGCGGACTTAGAACGAAGTGAAATATGGATCTCGACCCACTAGAAAATCTTCCAACGGGATTTTCTGAATCAAATGATGAGGGTCATTTGTTTTGAGTAAAATAGTGGGAGCATATTTAATTAAAGGCCTAATTAAATATGTCAATGATACTTATATTTTCATTAATCCTTATGTAGATTACAATGACAACAAGCACCTCTAGCAACATTCTGCGATCAATCCTTGATAAGGAAAAATTGTCTAGGACAAATTTTCTGGATTGGTACTGAAACATGAGGATTGTCCTCAAACATGATAAAGGGAAAGGCAAGGAAGTTGTCAAACCCAAACCCACTATTGCTGCTTTGAAGCCTAGTGGAGGCATAGCAAAAGAAGGCACTTGCTTCCATTGCGGTAAGACCGGACACTGGAAGAGGAACTACTCAAGGTACCTGGAAGATAGGAAGAATGGAGTAGAGACTTCAACTTCAGGTATTTTTGTTATTGAAATTAATTTATCTACTTCTGCATCATGGGTATTAGATACTGGATGCGGTTCTCACATTTGTACAAATGTGCATGGACTAAAAAGGAGTAGAGATTTGGAAAAAGGTGAAGTTGATCTACGAGTTGGCAATGGAGCAAAGGTTGCTGCTGTAGCCGTAGGAACTTATGTATTGACTTTACCTAGTGGTTTAATAATTCAGTTAGAGAACTGTTATTATGTACCTGCAATTAGCAGGAATATTATTTCCGTTTCTTGTTTGGACAAGTTTGGTTTTTCATTTATAATAAAGAACAATTGTTGCTCAATTTATTTGAAGGATATATTCTATGCTACTGCACAAATGAACAGTGGACTATATGTCCTTGATCTTGAAATGCCTATTTATAACATTAATACTAAAAGGATGAAACATAATGAGTTAAATCCAACTTACCTTTGGCATTGTCGATTAGGCCACATAAATGAGAAACGCAATTCCAAACTCCATAAAGATGGACTGTTGGACTCTTTTGATTATGAATCATATGAGACATGCAAATCTTGTTTAATTGGAAAGATGACAAAGTCTCCATTCACAGGAAAAGGTGAAAGAGCTAATGATCTTTTGGCCCTCATACATACTGATGTATGTGGACCACTGAGCATACCAGCCAAAGGAGGTTTTCAGTACTTCATCATATTCACTGATGATTTCAGTAGATATGGTTATGTGTATTTAATGAAACACAAATCAGAGTCCTTTGAAAAGTTCAAGGAATTCAAGAATGAAGTACAAAACCAACTAGGTAAGAATATTTAAACTCTTCGATCAGATCGAGGTGGTGAGTATTTAAGCCTAGAGTTTGATGACCATCTGAAAGAGTGTGGGATCCTATCCCAACTTACTCCTCCTGGAACACCCCAATGGAATGGTGTATCTGAGAGAAGAAATCTATGGATTGAAGCAAGCTTCCAGAAGCTGGAATCTTCATTTTGATGAAACAGTAAAACAATATGGATTCATCAAGAACGAAGATGAGCCCTGTGTCTACAAGAAGGTTAGTGGGAGCATGATCATTTTCCTGGTATTATATGTAGATGACATATTACTCATTGGAAACGATATCCCTACCCTGCAACAAGTAAAGTCTTAGTTGGGGAAATGCTTTTCTATGAAGGACCTAGGTGAAGCAGCCTATATATTAGGAATCAGAATCTATAGAGATAGATCACAAAACTGCTTGGCCTAAGTCAGAGTACATAGACAAAGTGCTGACACGCTTTAATATGAAAGATTCCAATGGTTATGTGTTTTTGGCTAAACGGTGGCGCTGTGAGCTAGAAAAATCCAAAGCAAGATACAGTTGCTAATTCTACAACCGAGGCCGAATATATTGCCGCCTCAAGTGCAGCAAAGAAAGTTGTTTGGATCAAAAAGTTCATTAGTGAACTTGGCATAGTCCCTAGCTTGTGGATACCATTGGTCTCTATTGTGATAACAATGGTGCTATCGCACAAGCTAAGTAGCCTAGATCTCACCAACGATCCAAGCACATACTTAGGCATTGTCACCTCATACGAGAGATAATAGATAGAGGAGATGTGAAAATATGTAGAGTACCAACGCTTGACAATATTTCTGACCCACTGACAAAGCCTCTTGCGCAACAGAAGCATGATAGTCATACTAGATCAATGGGCATTAGGGGTATGCCTGATTGGCTCTAAGGCTAGTGGGAGATTGTTGGTGTAAGCCCTAGAGGCCAATACTTTTGGTACTTGTATCGAATTATTTATTAATAATAAAAGGCTTTTTCTTTGTTATGTTTGTTTAATAAAGTCCTTGGAATAGATAGTCCGTTTAATGTATCAAGTGTGACTTAATCATGAGAGCACATTAAACATAAGGACACTATTCTTAAAGTATCCGTAGTCGAGCTTTATTGTGAAGTGGGATAACATTAAAACATTAAGACTATTATGTTTGTAGACTGATGATCACATCTCATGGATCATGGATAAAGAGTTATCAAGTCTTAAACATAGGTATGAATATTAAGAGTAATATTTATACTGGATTGACCCGCTATGAGAATACTATATAGAAAGTTATGCAAAGTGTCATAAGTTATTCTCATGGTGATAATGGTGTATACCACTCTTCGACCTAAAACCACTATGGACCCTAGATGTAGAGTCGAGTGCTTTATTGTTGATCCAACATTGTCCGTAACTGGATAACCATAAAGACAGTTGATGGGTACCCCACAAAGCATGCTGAGGGACATGAGTGACCTAGATGGAATTTGCCCATCCTGCGTCACAGGATAAATGTCTATGGGCCCAATATTGAACTGGACAAGGATGACACGGTCTATGCCTTGTGTTCAATATAGGCATAAGGGCAAAAGGGTAATTATATACATAACCATTATCACAGAAGGACTTGTCAGATTACATGACATTTTCGTGTCTTGGGTAGCAGTGATGTGTTGCTAGATACCGCTCACTGTTTATTATATTAATTACGTGATTTAATATAATTGCCAACGCCGCGAAAACCTATAGGGTCACACACAAAGGACGGATTGATGAGAGATAGAGTAATTAAGGAATACTGTAATGTACGGTTTCCTTAAGTGAATTATAGAACATCGTAAGGTACGATGTACTTCAGTAGAGTACGAAATATGGTAAGGTACCAAATACTTAAGTGATTTTGGGCATATTATAAGATATAGGCCAAAACACACTTAAGTGGGCTTTTTAGCTTGAAGCCCACACAAGTGGTTCTATAAATAGAACCCTTGGGTAGAAGCATTGTAACTTTTGCTTGCAATTTCGTTTCTCTCTCTCTCTCACTCAAAGCCTTCATTCGTGGCAGCTAGCACTGAGATTGAAGGAATCCGTTCGTGTGGATTGAGTAGAGACGTTGTCATCGTTCAACGTTCGTGATCGCCACAAGAGGTAACGATTCTATCACTTATCATGCCCATTCGTAAGAATAACTAAATGGAGAAATTTTTAAATTCCGTTGCGCCTTGGATGACAATTCTCCTTCAGTATCTTCATAGTGCAATAAGGAATTCAGAGCTCCGTAGTTCAAAGAACTAATGGTGGGAGATGAAAAGAAGTTGTGATAACAATATGGTCTAAACCAAAGGATAATGTTGTTTGAACTCCAACAAGGGGTGAAATATAAACCCAAGAGTAAAACTGGCATTGACCGATATATGAACTAGTCGGGCTGCCATTATACGGTATAGCCAAAAATAAGCAGAATCAAGTGTTTGGGGACGATCCAAACAGCTCTTGGTTCATAAGGTGGCGCAAGATGGAGCACAAAGGGATATTGTATTTGGCTCAAAAATAAGTATATCACGTGGAGTGAATGAAGGTAGAATATGAATGTATCATGGAGATTAATGGAATGAATGACCAGAGGTATAAGTACGTAACACTGACTGAAGAGGTATAGTTTAAAACCAAAGATATGGGTATATTGGAATCCAAAGGAGAAATGAAATTTGTACCATAGAGGGAAACGACGTCTTAGAAAAAGAAGAAGAAATAAAATGTCTGGGTATGATCCAAACAACTCTAGGTACAAATATGGATTGTCGCTACATCGTTCGAAAAGGGTATATATGGAATTCTAAAGAGAATCGTGTTTAGGTTTCAAAGAAACAATACGTCACTAGGGTGAACGGTTTAATGATTGAAGGTAGATAATGGATCATGAAAGATATGAATGATGCCCTAAGGCGGAAAGAGGATCAATTAGGAGTATGCTCGCCAAGGATTCGCATCCTCGTGCCTATGTATTCTAATTGTGTAATAAGAAAATCAGAGAAATTGTAGTTCGTGGAACCACAAAAACAAAGGAAAGATAAGGAAGTGTTTGCTTAAGCAACTAGGACTAACAAGACAAACAACCTCAAGGATATGATTGTAGTGATGAAAAAGTATAACTTGTACCAACAGAATGGTAATGTGGGAACCGACAAAGGTAAATGACTTCGAACCAAAGGGTAAAGGAATATTGGCCAAAAAAGATGGGATAAAGTGTTTGGTTTGACAGTACAAACAATCTCTTAGTTCACAAGGCTTTGGCCAAAAAGGAGGCAATAAATGCTTGGTTTGACAGCATAAACATCTTGGTTCACAAGATGGACTTTGATTAGGTCATCCTAAAAGGATGTGTATGGGGTCGCACAAGAAAGTATTGTTCGGTACAACGAACAATATATCACTGGTTGGGGAACAAATAATTCGAGATCAAGGAAGAATATTAACTTGGATCCATGAAGGAATAAACTCTGAACTGAAGAGTTATCAGGTATCTTCTTCAAAAAGAAGGAATAAAGTGTTTGGTTTGACAACACAAACAACTTCTTGGTTCATAAGGTCTTGGTATTGATTGATGAATGAAGAATGAAGGATTAATCCAAGGAAAAATGCTTTTTGATTTCAACAAGATGGCATTGATTGATGAATGAAGAATAAAGGATTAATAAATAAGGTAGCTCGCGAAGAATCTGAATTCTCCTGCCTACGTATTCCCACCGAGCAATGAGAAAGTCAGAGCTTTCGTTGTTCAACCTACTACGGCTGAAACAAAAGAGAACAAATTGATTTTCCAGGGTACACAACCCTTCGAGGCGGTAAAAATAAGTGCCAAGGTTCACAACCTTCTATGCAAGGTATCACTACCAGGGTTTATAATTTTGAAGGAAAGGAACTCAATTACCAAGGTTTACCACCTCTCAAGGCTAGGAACTAAATTGAATTGCCAAGGTTTACCACCTCTCAAGGTAAAGAACTAAATTCAACTACCAACGTTTACCACCTCTTAAGGCAAGGAATTGAATTTCCAAGTTTTAACACATTACAAGGCAAAGAACAAGTGCCAAGGCTTACCACCTTACAAGGCAAGTGTCGCAACGCGAAAAACAACCGGCGGAAAAAAAC
The DNA here is from genome assembly GCF_024323335.1 of Lathyrus oleraceus. Lineage (NCBI taxonomy): Eukaryota > Viridiplantae > Streptophyta > Magnoliopsida > Fabales > Fabaceae > Lathyrus > Lathyrus oleraceus. The sequence continues at coordinate 165,436,759 of NC_066583.1, forward strand.
AAGTTTTACAGAGCCGCCACCGACGCTATTCATCCTATGACGGAAAGGAAGCGCATGACTAACCTAAGAAAGGGAAAGGAACGGTCTTACGACCAGAGATTACAAGGTACGTGAGTCGGTTACGCAAGGGGAAGGTATTAACACCCCTCACGTCCGTCGTACTCGACGGGATCCACGCTCAAAAGAATAGGAAAAGGTTGCTAATAAACTGCTCGAAGAAATGCACACACTGGAATGATAAACAGGTGAAAGAAAATGGAGGAAGTGGACTCGGCAGGATGTCGTATCCTGGGCCTGCGTAGTTTGTCAGAAACAAACATCAGAGTCAATGTAGTTTGGGGAAATGGAGACATGCTCGCTAAGACATCGCGTCCTATGCCTACATATCTTTTCTATCCAGAGAAGAATCAGAGCACTCGTAGCTCGGCTAACGCATGCCGAAACAAAACACCGAAAAGAGACGCTGAGACGTCAAACGAAACACACAAAAGGAAACAGAATGCCAATACATGGACTTATATCCGAATCCAAACAAAAACAAACAAGGAAACAGAATGCCAATACATGGACTTATATCCGACTCCAAACGAACAACACAAACAAGGAAACAAAATGCCAATACATGGACTTATATCCGACTCCAAACAAAAGCACACGCTAACCAGCGAACACCAAAGAAAAGGTTATCAGGTTGACAAACTAATAGGGATTCTGGAACTCGAGCCTAATAGTTGTCACACAAACACAAAGAGACGCTGAGACGTCAAAAGAAACAAAAGGGTTAAAAAGAAAAAAGGGTGAACAACAAACTAATAGGGAGTCTGGAACTCGAGCCTAATAGTTGTCACACAAACACAAAGAGACGCTGATACGTCAAAAGAAACAAAAAGGTTGAACACACACCCAAAAAACAAAAGGGTGAGAACAACAAACTAAATAGGGAGTCTGGAACTCGAGCCTAATAGTTGTCACACAAACAAAATCCCTAAGTCGGGAATAAGGGTGATGCACACACACAAAACCAACACAACAAAAAAAAGTTTGCCCGGAGAGATCTCGCTCGATCTCCTGCCTACGTATCTCATCTGGTATGAGAATCAGGGCGACGTAGTTCCCCTTAACAGGGGAGAAACTCTCTCCTAACCAGAGACCAGGGAAACAACAAACTAAAAGGGAGACTGACTCAAGCCTAATAGTTGTCATGCAAACAAATCCCTAGGTTGAGGTCTCTAATCAGAACCTAACTCACACAGGAAGCAAGTCAGTTCAGAGGAAAGCAAATAAACACCAACAACACAAGTGAACAGGCATCACTCACTATATACACACAAGAGGCCCAAACAATGGGTAGGCTTTAGTCAAGAGGGGTCATATCAACCTCGACAAACAAGCCAAAACTGTAGGGGTATGCTGAAGCTCTTAACCACTAACATTGAGAGTTAGGGTGAAGCTGATGAAATGTGGTAATGAGGATGAGACCTCATGCTCTTAACCCTGGCCTGGGTGAGCTTATGACAAAGAAAGTGTGGGGATCCAGAAAGAGGGACCCTATTCCACTTAACCGACTCTATACAAAGATCTTGGGTTCATGTTCTAGAGCATCAGCACGTAGTGCGAGCATAAAGAACGACTCACTGAATAACACGGGATTGATTTCTAATCCCTTCTATCTGTCAATTGCCTCTTCACTTAGGAGGACTTATCAAGTAACATGCCTTACTTGGAGGTCTTTGGCACAAATGTAAACAATCACAATCAGAGCCTCATAAGGAGGACTTCAGCCAAAATGCCTGCCAAAAAGGTGACAGGACTTCCAGACTACATGTTGTAAGAGGGCTAAACTACCTCAGTGGTGTATCAACCACACTCCAAAGCTTAAGCAAAAGCAAAGCTAGCAAGCAACTAATGTACCTGTACAAAAGCTTAAACAGTTAATATCTCAATCAGAAAACCAACAGACAACAGTGGAACTTTCCAATATTTACAACTCAATGCAAGGCACAAATGCAAGCACTCAAATGAATTCATCACATCCATTGACCTACAAAACAATAATAGTTAGTATTCCAAGGTATTTGCATCTCACAAAGTGTGACCAAACCAATCATCAAGGCTAATGTCCAAACCTGAAACACAAAGCACAATTAGTTATGTACAAAAACACTAGTGCAAAGACTAGGTCCAAAACCAAACCAAATGATCAAAACAGAAGTCAATCTTTCAAATATTGCACATTCAAACAATCAATAAAATGTCCTCAAAAGGACCAACATTAATTCATAAGGCAAATGCATCAAATGATCAATGTAAGGCAAAGGCAACAAATGTACACCAAAATGGACATCCATGTTAGAAAATCCAAATCAAAACAGAAACACATCCAATGGTCTTGAAAGTTTTTATGTGAATTCCACATGTTATGAACAAGCAATATGCAAAAAATTAGATCCAGAAGAGCTCAAATGCTAGATGAATAAAAATGCACAAATGCAAGGCAAAAAATGTGACACAAATTGTCACATTACATCTCCATGTGTCCAAAACAGTGATAGCATATGATAAAAATCCCAAACCAAAGCTCAAAAATCATACCATATGTGAGGATCAAGCATGCCAAATTTCAGATCAATTGGATTAAAGATGTGCATTTCACAAAGCATTTATCATGACATATCCATTTGACACCATGTTCAATCAAAAATCACAAAATAAAAATCCAGAGCCAAACAATTCATGAAAATAATATCAAAAAAACTAGACATTAAAACAAGCATGTGGAAAAACAATGGGATCAATTTGGAGCATTCTACTATTTTTTTATGAATTTTTACAAAACAACTAAAATAATTGAAATAATAAAAGAAATTGGAGGGAAACAATTAATTTGAATGACATTCAGAAATGAGCAAGGCCAAGAATCGAACCCACACGTCCATGGATACATGAGAAATCACAAATAAATCAGCAAATGAACATAAGCATGGAATCGAACACACACTAGCTAGGTCCAAAATGAGAGTTCAAATTAAATCTCAAAACACACAGGCCAAGACTCGAACCCATGCAAGCGAGGTTCCAAGCGTTCCAATGCTAAAACGCAGCGTTCCATTTAAACGCGTGGCGGCCACATCACACGGTTAAAGCACACCCAGCGCAGTCAAAAGGATCATGGCCAATGGAAATGCCAACAGGCGCGCACGTGGATCCGACGTGGACCAAACCCTAAGGAAGCATAACCAGACGCCGGAACAGTAGTTCCGGTCGTCTTCTCCGACCGTGTCCACGGCGGAGCTTCAAATATTTTTCCAGAAATCGTCCAGCCATACACCATTGGAACCGGTTTTCAACAAGGAATCCAAATATCATGTTCATTTAACCTAAAAACTCATGAATCAAACGGATCGAGGCAAAATATTTATGATATCAAAACTTTAAACTCAACATACATGCTCAATATTCATCCATTTTCAAAACTAAACCTATCAGTGTGCTCAGCAATGCAAGATCTACCTAATCATGGCAAGAAATTGAAGAAAAGAGAGGATGAATTTTTCACTTACTTGAAGTGGCAGTGATGGAAATCGTGTGTTCAAGCTCTCAAACTTTCCAGATCTTCTCCTATGCTTGTATCTTGAAGCTTTAAGCCAAAATGCACGGTTGAAATCTCTCAGATCTTGTTCAATTTCAGAAATCTACTTCCATGTTCATGCACTTGTTCTGCTCGAGATCTTGCTCAATTGCCACAAATAATGGATGAATCTTCCTCAGAATTCCACAAGGATCATGAATATGCAAAGAGATTCAAGGTTTGTGTGAAGAAAAATGAAAATTGAAGTGAGAGAAAAATGGAGGGAAAATGGAGAATTCTAGATCTCAAATTCTGTTATGAGCAAAAACAGTTAGGGTTTGGCTTTTATATGATCTCTTAATGATGTTGTTAATCCAATTTAGGCCTTGTTAAACATGATTAGTGAAAATTGAAATGTCTTGCAAAAAATGAATAATGAACTTGCATGGTCATGTCCCACGTGAGAATCCCATGCAAAGGTCCAATTTCACCTAAAACCAACCAATAAACACAATGGAAGTGGTATTTTGTTTGTGTGATCAACCAATTTCAAATTATCAAATTTCCCTCCAAAATGCACATGTATGGACAAGTGATCATGTGAACTTCTTCCATGCAAGGAAATGATTCATCTGGAAAGCCTTGGTCACAAAGAGCATTTTGCAAAAAGAGTGAACCAATTTGGAGTTTTGGATCAAAAGTTATGGCATTTTGAACTTCCATGCATACTTTGTGATCATTTGGCCATAACTTCTCAACCAATCATCAGATGATCATGAAATATGACTTTTTGAAAAGGGGAGAGAAAGATATTCAACTTTTATGTTCACCAAAAATCCATTTGAAGCTTCTTTGATGTTGAAAAGTCAAATTGAATATGAACCAAAAACTTGCCATTTTTGGAAACTTGAAATTACAGGTCACTTTCCATTTTTGGAAACTTTTGCTATGACTTCAAAATCTTCAAGATAGATGTTTAGAATGACAAATGGACCTATTTTGAACATGATTGAGGTGTCTCAACTCATTTCCCCACCTCAAAGCCCTCAGTTGACTGCACAGTTGACTTGTTTGGTCCTCAGATGACCTTGACATGCCCTGATCAGCTTGAACCTCAACCATTTGGGGAAATGGCTCAGAAATGAAACCCTAGCTCATGTAAGCCCAATATAATGATCATGTGATCCTCCTCATCAACAAATACCTCATCTCTTTGAGAAGCCCTGGTTAAAAGAATATCATTGATTAGGGTTGACCAGGGGTCAAAACCCTAATCCAAAGGAACTTGAGAATGAATCTTGAAACCCTTGATGATGATAGAACCATGATGATGGTAATATATCCTTGCAAACAAGATAATGCCTAAGATCTTTGAGGAATCAAGAAACCCTGACTGAAGCACAAACCCTCAGATGGTTGACAATCAATCCAAAGAGACCCTCAGGCTTGAATCATGTAACTTCTCCATCTCTTGAAAAGACTTTGGAGGATGACTTTCTTATTTTCACATGATATGCAAAAATGCAAATGCCTAATGTTCTAAAATATGAAATGCAATGTGTCAAACTAGTCCCAAGAAGAGGAGGACAAATTTTGAGGTGTTACAGCTGCCCCTATTCAATCCACTGTGAACCTGTCGATATGAACAACCTCGGCTTTCAGATGATCAGGGTGAAGAGTGATTGAATACAAAGAACAGACGAACAATTTACGCTCCGCTGGGAATTATTATTAGTTTTTTCCTTTCTTGAACCCCAGAACTTTTTGATTGATTTTTTTTGCTTTTCTTGAACCCCAGAACTTTCTTTGATGATTTTTTTTTGCTTTTCTTGGACCCCAAAACTAATATTTTTCTTCATTTCCATCTCCGCCCGACGGAAACTCTTCCTCCAATATCGCGCTACTGGGGAATGCTGTTGATCCAACGTCACGATGCTAAACTCCTCAGAGTAACATCTTCCAACTTCCATCTCCGCACGACAGAAATTCTTCCTCCAATATCGCACTACTGGGGAATACCGTTGATCCAACGTCACGATGCTAAACTCCTCAGAGTAACATCTTCCAAATTCCATCTCCGCACGACAGAAATTCTTCCTCCAATATCGCACTACTGGGGAATACCGTTGATCCAACGTCACGATGCTAAACTCCTCAGAGTAACATCTTCCAACTTCCATCTCCACACGACAGAAATTCTTCCTCCAATATCGCACTACTGGGGAATACCGTTGATCCAACGTCACAATGCTAAACTCCTCAGAGTAACATCTTCCAACTTCCATCTCCGCACGACAGAAATTCTTCCTCCAATATCGCACTACTGGGGAATACCGTTGATTCAATGTCACGATGCTAAACTCCTCAGAGTAACATCTTTCAACCAGCAAAACCAATTCTCAAACGTTAACCACGGCTTGAGACTAGCTTATGCTTGCAATGCTGATGCATGAGTTTGAATCTTTCAATGGCGTAATGCTCCATAACCATGGAAATGCTACGCAATGAGTTATGCAATATGCTATGCTTTTCTAAATGATGAATGTATAAAAAGTATCCCCCTCAGGGGACGGAACGAGCAACTCTGCTGAGGAACCCGATATCACTCCAATCTCCAACCCTGCTTGGGGTAACACCGCTGCTGGGGAAATAGCAACGCTCACTGGGGATGACCTCTACTGAACCCGATCCGCTTGGGGACTTCACTGGGGAAACAACTACCAACGCACACCTCCGCCGGGGAAACAACAATCTTCAGACCTGCTGGGGAAATAACAATCTCAACCCTGCTAGGGGAAACAACAAACTTCAGACCTGGCTGTCGAAGAAATATCGATCTCGAACCTGCTGGGGATGTACGGCATATTTGACACGGAACCCATGTCGACTCGTCGAATACTGGCATTCACCCTCTAACCATAGTGTCAATTTTCCATTCTTTCAGACTTTGAAGAGTCTTCTTGATTCATCACCTTGTATTCGCGACTTCTCTCTACTCCGAGACAATCGATCTCCTCAGATTCGGGCCAACTCTCCAATCCTCAGACTTGGAAGATTCTTCTTGATTAACCCTCAAGGATCGTCGCCATCCCTTCGCCGTCTTCACACCATCCTTCAACTCCTCGTCCCTGATTAGACTCGAAGGAATCTTTCGTCAAAAACCTTCACATCACAACCTGCAAGTGAGTGAAAATATCTAACAACACCTGCAAAAGAGATCGTTAGATAAAACGTGCCCCAGACGTGCCAAAATTTCAACACCTAGGTCACTCAACCTTCCGAATAAGATTTCAAGTTCTCAATCCTATAAACATGCATTGGAAGGGATCTTTATGTCTCAAAATGCAAAGATTCTTATCAAAATAAACGGATGTTTTTGCAATCAAAGCGGTAATGAAAACAAAAACAAAATTATTTGACTGAATATGCATTTTATTGATTGAAAGAGGTGGCTCGTAACTGAGCAATACACAGGAAGCAATCCCTGAAAAGAGGTAATTGCACACAAAAGGAAAATCTATCCTAATGGCAATGTGAACCCGTGATCTCATCGAGTTCCAACCCGGTTACAACCCATATGTCCTCAAGACTCTCAGCACTTTCTGCCTTCTGAACAAGACGCTTCCGACCGATCCCTGTCGGGGATTATCCACGTGTCAAATCCAAAGCACAAACGATCATGCTAGACGCAGTTGTTCGTTTCATTCCCTTTTTGCCTGGACCGCCCTTTCGGGTTTTCAGTCCACCGGGATACCCTTTTTTGCCCAAGTCTCCCTTGTGGGGTTTTCGACTTGCCGGGTGTACAGTTTTTTTTCCTTTTATCCCTAATTTTTGCCCGAACCTTTTTTTTATTTTTTTGGTTCGCCGGGATGCCCATTTTTGCCTGGACTATTTTACTCTTTTCGTCCAGCGGGTCTCTTATACGAAGTATTTTTTAACTGCGTTCGCATTCACAGGGGATGGAAAATCCTCGCCATCCATGGTCGTCAACAACAAGGCTCCGCCAGAGAAAACCTTCTTGACCATGAATGGACCCTCATAATTGGGTGTCTACTTGCCCCTACGATCGTTCTGAGGAGGAAGGATCCTTTTCAACACCATATCTCCCACATGGTATACACGAGGTCACACCTTTCGGTCAAAAGCACACTTCATTCGCTGCTGGTACAACTGCCCATGACAAATGGCTGCCAACCTCTTTTCCTCAATCAGGCTCAACTCTTCATACTGAGTCCTTACCCATTCAGCTTCTTCCAATTTCACGTCCAGCAGGACTCTCAATGACGGAATCTGGACCTCAACTGGTAGCACGGCTTCCATCCCATACACAAGCGAGAAAGGCGTTGCCCCAGTAGACGTACGTACCGAGGTTCGATACCCATGCAATGCAAACGGCAACATCTCGTGCCAATCCTTATAGGTCACGACCATCTTCTGCACAATCTTCTTAATATTCTTATTAGCTGCCTCAACCGCCCCATTCATCTTTGGAAGATAAGGAGAAGAATTGTGATGCTCGATCTTGAACTCCCGACACAGTTCTCCCATCATCTTGTTGTTGAGATTAGAACCATTATCAGTAATGATTCTTTCGGGTACCCCATATCTGCAAATGAAGTCCCTCTTAAGGAATCTGGCCACAACCTGTTTCGTCATTATTAGATACCCAAAAGTGCTTATTTGAGCTATCAAATATGGGCATCTTTCACTCCATTTCCTTGCTAAAGTGTTCGAAACCACCTTTGTTTTTGATGAATTGCAATACAATGATACGCGATCTTGGTACCTTTGATTTGTGTGTTATTGTGCAGGAATTAGGCATGAAATAATAGAAAATGAAGGCACAAGAAAATGGCAAGGGACCAAGAAAAAGAATGCATTCATCAGCTTGCTCGCTAGGCGAGGGCTGTGGCGAAGAGCTCGCTAGACGAGCGCCCAGCGAGTCCCCAGCGAAGAGCTCCAGTATTTTACAGTAGCAAACATCAACAAACTCGCTAGGCGAGCTGCCAACGAAGGGTGTAGCGAACATGTCCAGACTTGGCCAAAAGCGCAGCTGTAACACCTCAAAATTTGCCCTCCTCTCTTGGGACTAGCTTAACATATGGCATTGCATTTTTTTAGGTCATTAGGCATTGCATATTGCATATCATGTGGTTACATTGTGCAAGTCATCCCTCAAAAGTCTTGGTCAGAAGATAAGGGACTAATGTGCAAGCTAGGGTTTCATTGATTGAGTGGACTAATCATTAACTATCTGAGGATGTGGTGATTCAAATTAGGGTTTCATGGTTCTCAAGGAGATTGATCTTCATCTTGGTTGAAATGATACATCATCATCATCATGGTCTTGTTATTATCCAAGAGATTCAAGAGATTGATCAGATACTTTGAGATTAGGGTTTTGACCACGGGTCAACCCTAATCAGTTGCATTGGGCCAATCAGGGCATGGCAAGGAGATGGGGTCTACAATGGATATGGGGATCATCATGTGATTATATTGAGCTTATTGAGGCTAGGGTTTCATCATTGATCCATTTCATCAGGAGTTTGGGGCTCAGCTTGATCAGTGCATTGCCAAATTCATCTATCAGTTGAAAAAGTCAACTGTGGTCAACTGTGCTTGATTTGATGGATTTGGAGGTGGGAGAGAGTTGGATACACTTCATTCATGTTGAAACAAGTTTCATTTGACATTTCAAACATCAAGAATGAAGAAAATAAAATCAGACAAAAAGTTTCCAAAAATAGAAAGTGACTTGTAATGGAAGTTTCCAAAAATGGAAAGTTTTTCACCACAAAATTACATGTCCAAAAAAGCTTCAAATGAAATTTTGTTCAACATGAAAGTTGTAGATCTTGCTCTCACCTTTCCAAAAAGTCCAAGAACTTGAATTTCCCATGTATGGTTGACAAGTTATGGTCCCTTCATTTTCCAAAAAAGCCTAAAATCAAAGTGGCATAACTTTCACATGGAATGTACAATTTGGGTGATCTTTCTTTGAGAAAACCCCATTTCACATGTACTTTCATGTTGCATAATCAAAATTCATCAAAAATGGTCGAGGCAAAAAGTCAAATTTCAAGTGGACTCTTTTGAATTTTGGTGTGAACATGTGATTTTGTGAAATACAAGAGATATGCACATGAAACCAATTCCAACACTCTCCAAATGGCCAATGTGACTTGTTCCAACTGTTATTTTACTGTTGCATTGAATATTTGGAAAGGTCATTTTTGCCCTTGCACTTAAAGTGGCATTAACACTAATCCAATCAAATTTGGTAATTGTGATTAAGGAAAGGGATTAGGAGATGGTATATATCACTAATCATAACAGAAATTGTTAACCACATTTCATTCTCCAAGAATCATAACTGAATTTCCCTCCAAAACCACAAAATTCTCTCAAAACTTCATCACATTTTTTCAACATTTCTTCATCAAATCTTCATCAAACTTGTTGATTCTTCTTGGATCCACACTCCACATGTGATGTTGATGAACTGTTTTGCAAGATTCATGGTCAAAGCTTGATGAATGTGGACTGTTGAAAGCAAGGTCATCAATGGAGTTTTGAGAATTCTCGCATCTGGAGCATGCTGGAGCTAAGGAACCTTTTCCAAACATCTTCTTGAACATCAATCGTCATCTGTTTTTGGTTTTTGCACGTGGAAACTCAAGGATCAGCTTCTGCCATCTCCATAAGGTGAATTTTCGATTCCTTTAATTGCTTGAATTGAGCTAGGGTTTAGAAAGATATTTGATCATAGAACATCATGCAACTCGCGGTTTGTGATTTGGTTAAGTGTAGAGAGAGATATATTGATTTGAATGTTTGGATGTGATTCTTCTTTCGCTCGATCCCGTTGCTATGCTTAGAGTTAGGATAAATGCTTTCCATATCTTTGATCTATGTTGAAAGACGGTCACGATGATGTATGATTTGTTGCATTTGGTTGAGATTTGTGTATTTTCGATTTTTCTGGAATGGTGCTTGAGGAAGACGATGAAAGCGCGTTCAAATGTGCTGTTTGATCCATATTTTGCCTCGCTGCGTTTGAAAACATGTTTGCCGCGCCTTCTGTCCAATAGGAACGCGCCATGGCCTCTAATTGAAACGCCGTCGTTTTGCTCTGGTGTTTAAATATTACAAAAATGCCACTGGATCATATTATTTCCATTATTTCATTTTCTTTTTCTTTTTCTTCATTTCATTTTGATGCTTGATCTTGAAAAATTCATAGATGATTCATTTTTTATCCAAATTGAGTGAGATTTTTTGCATAATGCTCCTTGTGATGTGTAGAATTTAATCATGATTTTTGTGATTTTTGTGCACGTGTAAAAGATTAAATTGCTAAGAGATTGATTGAATGTGTCACATTTGTACATGCTTTGCCATATCATTCATAAAATGCTGATGCTTTCAAAGAAATGGATGAAATTTTGTGTGCATATTCTGGACACTTTGATGGTGATTTTTATGTAGAGTTTGTGATTTTTGGATACTTGGTTGAGGAGATATGAATTTTTGATTAGAGGTGTGACAATTTGTGTCACACCAAGCTTGATGAATTTCATGATTTTATTTGGTGTGCCTAGGAACCTTGAATTGAGCCAATCTTTTGCCTGATTGAGCATATGAATGTTGAGAAGACATGTGAATTTTTCTGGATTTATTGATGGCATTTCCTAATTGATTGAGATTTTTCCTTCTGTTTGGTCATTTTGTTGATTCCATGTGACACATGTTACCATTTGCTGTGTGAAATTCTGGTTACTGATTGTATGAGTGTGAAATTTGGTATGAACATTGTAGACACATTATAGGTCATTGTGGTTTTGATCCCACTCATTTATCATGTATTGTCACTGATTTATGATTTTAGGAAGTTGATGTTTGTTTGGATACCATGTGTTGGCTTGCTTGAACTTGTCTGAACTTTATGAATTTAATTTCCATACTTCCATTGATCCAAATGAGCTGAAAATTGATATGCTATTCATTGAATGTGTCCTGTTTAGGTTGGAATTTTTGTGGAATTTATTGAGCTGTTTTGATATGGATTTGATTGTGATCATTCTGTTTGGTCTTTTGATGTTGCAAATTGCATGTTTGGTGCTATTTTGTGCATAAAATGATAATGGTGATTGATATGAGTATCAGACCAATTGCATTTGTTTTTAATTTGTTTGATTGTGATTTTTGATAATTTTCACTTGCTGTTTTGATTTTTTTATCTCCTGTGGACCCTAGGCTTGGCCTAGTGGTCTTGTTTCTCACTTTTGGTTTGGATTTTCAGGTTGAGATGCAAAAGCCTTAAGGAGAAAATTGCAAGCTGATTAAATTGAGTTTTGTTTGATGTTGTAAACTAACATTGGTTTTGTGTTGTAGGGTTTGATGCTTGAGTTTGAGCTCATGGCTTGCACTTGTGTGCATTAATTTGTGTTTGACTGTACAGATTAACATTTGCTGTTTACTATTGGTTTGTCTGAGTACTGATGATACTTGATTGATTTCAGGTACATTAAGTCGCTTTAGTTCTTTAAGAACTTGCTTGTTGTTGCTTGGTTGTATAAACCAGTTGAGGTAGACTCTCTTGTCTCCATGTAGTCTGGAAGACCTGGCTTGTTATTTAGCCAGGCAACTGTCTGAAGTCCTCCTTAAGAGGCGATGTTTGTGGTCGTTTACTTTTGTGCCAAGCAGGTAAAGACCTCTATGAGGCAATTGGCGGAACCCAAGGGATATGCAATATATCCCCCGCTATTCTGTTGAGTCGTCCCTCTGCTCACACCACTGTGTTGATGCATTGGGACATTAACCCAAGATCTTGTGCTGTTGCACAGTCGAGTCAGAGTCTTGAGCGTAGAAGGGTCCCTCCATTCTGGACCCACGCTCCTTTGTCTGAAGCTCTCCCTGGCCAGGGATAAGAGTTGTGAAGTCTAATCTTCACTCATCTTTCATCTGCTTCACCTTAGCCCCTCAATGGCAAGGTTAAGAGCTAACACTACCTCTGTACAGATGACTTGCTTCGGCAGTCGAACCCTTTGTTTGAGCCTCACTTGACTGGATATAGTGTGTGCTATGTGAAATACTTGCTTTGTTTTGTTTATGATTGCATGCTTGTTTTTCCTGGTTAGGATTAGCTTGCTTATGCAAGTCAGGATAGAAACCACAACATAGGGCAATGATGCATGATAACACTAGGCTCGAGTGCAGCTCCCTAGTAGTGTGTCTCCCCTTTGTATCTGGCTAGAATTTCTTTCCCTTTCAGGGGAACTACGTCGCCCTGATCCTCATACCAGATGAGGTACGTAGGCAGGAGACCGTGCGAGGTCTCTCCGGGCACTTTTTTTTCTTTTTGTGTGTGTTTGCTTGTTAATCTTTTGTGTGTCAGGATATGGATGTAAGCCCAGCGATTGGCTGTCCGTATCCTGATTGTGTTTGTTTGGTTCGGAAGCTGATGTAAGCCCAGCGATTGGCATTTGGGTTCCAGGTTTGCTTGTGTTTGTGTGTGTCTTGTTTGGCGTGCGTGAGCCGAACTACGGCAGCTCTGATTCTCGTTCCCGACGAGATACGTAGGCATAGGATGCGACAGCTGGCGACTCTGCTGGGGACAACCAGAGATGTTGACCTGCGCTGGTCCATTTTCCCTAAGCGAGTCTCTCCTAGCGTTCTAGGATAGTTTAGGTTGCTTGTGTAGCTTTATTTATTGCATTTATTATTCTGACTGTGTATATATTTGCATAAATATTTGCATGCATCATACTATCATGTTGCCGTCCTCTGTGCAGGTGGTCCCTCTGTTTTGGGGTGGGTGTTCTGAGTGGGGCTAAAACCCAGGCCCGAGTATACACCTAGGATTAGTGTGGTCTCGCGTCCCTCACATGTTGGTTGGGCATGATGTTGCGACGTGACATACCACAAGCCGGACGAGGTTCATCTGAGAAGTGCACTTCCTCAGTGGGGTTTTCCACTTTGGTCGGGTTATCTCTTTTGAACTATTGACTCTGGTGACCGATCATTTCCCGGATCTTTGGTTTAGACGATCTTAAGGGAGCTACAATGGCACACCCGAAAGGGCAAACCCATTGAGTATCTCTGCCCGATTGTCGAGACTATTATCCGCCTTAGGATGACCTGATTAGAATTTACCTGTGAGGGGAGGGTGACTCTTACAGATGCATGTTCAGATGGTGACTTTGATGGTGACTTTTGGTTCCGTTAATCAGAGTCCTATTTATAAGTCGGATTTATGGTCATTTATTTCAGAGACGCCGGAGGGCTGTCCGTGTTATTTATCAGTGGGGATCCGTTTATTTCAGGATTCCCCAGGCCGATTCAGATGGTTATGGGTATCTGCTCAGAGGTGTTTGATGATGATGATGGTGATGTATCTTCCGTTTATTTCGGAACCCTTGAGGTGGATTTTTGGCTACATATTCTTTCAGATGGTTGTGATCAGTTCAGAGATCAGGGCTGTGACTCAGAGCAACAGATGATCAGATGACTTGGAGGATGGCACAATGCATTGCATTCATTCATCAGCATCATCACATTTTGCATTTACCTGCATCTAACACATGTTTATCCATACGCAGGGACCCTTTTGATCGAGATCCTGGTTGAGAGACTTTCTACTCAGATATGAGAAGGCCCGGCTTGAAGGACGATGTCGTTTACAGCTTCTTTGACCCAGAGATCAGTGGGCTGAAGGATATGATAGCATTGATTGCACCCGACCATGTGGGGATGTTTCGTGAGATGTATGGGGGTATTCTGAAGATGGTTTTCAGACTTACTGACAGAGACAGGAGCGCCATTCATACTCTTCTCCAGTTCTATGATCCTGGTTTGAGGTGTTTTGTCTTCCCAGATTACTTACTCGGGCCTCTGATGGAGGATTATGCTGATATTTTGGGCATTCAGATCAGAAATCAGGTTCCTTTCTATGCTACTAAGGAAGAGCCTGATATTGGAGGGATTTCCCGTGCTCTTTATTTGAGTCCGGAGATGGTTAAGGGGAGTCTGAAAGAAAAGGGGAAGTTGCCTGGTTTCCATCTGAGTTTCCTAGAAGCTAAGGCTAAGGAGCAGGCGGAGTTGGGTAACTGGGAAGCTGTCTGTGCTTTGATTGCTGTGGGCATTTATGGGATTATCATGTTTCCTAACCAGAAGAACTTCGTGGATATTAACGCCATTCGCTTGTTTGTTCAGAGGAATCCTATCCCCACCTTGATTGGAGATGTCTATTACTCGGTTCATAACCGGAACGAGAAGAGGCGTGGGGGATTGATTCGATGCTGTGCTCAGTTACTATTCAAGTGGTTTATGGGTTATTTGCCTTCCAAGGGTGCTTTTGTTCTGCTTGGCCAAAATGTTAATTGGGCAACCAAGCTGATGGGTTTGAGGGCCAAAGACATAGCTTGGACTCACAGTAGTGGGGTTGGACAGGATTTCATCTGCAGTTGTAGGGGTTTTCCCAATGTGCCACTTATAGGAGTTCAGGGTTGCATTAAATATAACCCGACACTTCTTAAGAGACAAATGGGATTCGCTATGGAGCTTCCTCCGTTCAAGAGTGAGGTCCAGGAATCTGTATACTTCCCAGTTGAGGGCAATCAGGCCAGGGTGAAACAAGTATCTGAGGCATGGCGCAGCATTCAAAGGAAAGGCAAGGTTTCTTGGGGTAGAGCTAATAACAGATCCTTTCCTCCGTTCGATGACTGGCTCAGCAAGAGAGTGGAGCTTCCTTGTCTACCATTTCCTATGGTTGATCCGTGGTATCCGTTGGTTGAGGAATCTCCTTCTTCAGTGAGTATGGAAGAGTTCCTAGAGATGAAGCGGGAGAGAGATCAGTTGCTTGCAGAGAAAGCGGAATTGGAGATGAGTGTCGCTCGGGTTCAGATGGCTAACCAGGAGATCAGAGCAAAGATGGAAGATCAAGACAAGCGACATGCCCTGGAAGCAAAGCGCTTTGAGATGGATACTGCCTACTATGGGAAGGTCAGTCAGGCTTTGGCATCTTCAACAAAGGAGCATGACGTCACCAAAGAGAGATTGGCTAGAGCTTCAGAAGTCATTGAAGATCAGAAGAGGAGGCAGATCCTTGTGAAGACCCAACGAGACGATAGAGCCAGAATCCTTGCTGCAGAGTGGGAAGCAGAGAAAGCAAAGATCATCGCCGAGAGGGATCATTACATTGCTGAGAGGGATCATTGCTTCAGGCAGATGAAGATTCACCAGAAAGAGGTGGGGAGATTACAGCAGGAGAATACCGAGCTCAGGTTCGCCGCAGAGTTCGCGAAGATGGTTGATGAGATAGGGTCATCTGTGGGACCCTCATCAGGATAGCCTGTATTGTTTGTGTGGATTACCGTCAGGCTTGTTGACGGAATTCATTTTTGCTTGTATTTCTTTCCCGATTCTGGAGATTTGTATCTGATTTGATGTATGACTATGGCGCTTATTGGGCATTTTGTTATGTGATGATTATTTTCATTCAGTGATTGATCTTCAAGCTTTATTTGCTTTACCGTATGCACTCACACAGCACACACACATGGTTGGGGGTATTTTGCTAAATCATATATCTTTGATCGGTATGATGAAATCAAATGCTGAATATCAGAATATTGCTGCCGGATTATTATTTGTCTCGATGAAACCAGGATCGAGAGACAAAGTGTTCCTCATGTGGATAAACACTGCATTCATGCATGATCATAATAACTTGTGTTTTATTTTGCAGGTATCGGTTCTAACGTGCTTGATTGTTTCAGGAATCATTGCTCGTGCTCGCAGAACTGTACCTTTGCACTCAACGCGCCCGCACAGATACTTCACGAGACGCAATACTCCTAGACTGATGGATCTCCCAAATACCGATATCCTCGAGCTGAAGGACAAGATGAATGAGCTGATCAACATTATGCAAGGTTTTGCAGTTGGTCAAAAAGCTCTAGCTGATAAGGTCGAGAAGCTCGAGCGGGCTTCAGCGGCAAATAGTGGTGTGAACCTGGATGGTGTCTCCAACCAGGGGCTGGGTGGTTCTCGAGATGGTGGAAAAAGAGCAACCGTAGGTATGGTAAACAACAATGCTGGTGGATTTGGTGCTGCTACTGGTGGTGGGCCCGGTCTGGGGCACAATCTGAAGGATAGTCTGTTCCCGCCTTTCTTCGGGGCTGATGATGATAGAGAGGAGGACCGAGAAGCTGATCAGTTCTCCATGCACAACGAACCATTCGGTCAATATGGTGCCCAACCACAGAACAAGGAGATCCAACTGCTGGCAGAAAAGATCAGAGCTCTTGAAAGCTATGCCACTCTTGGGGTTGTCAACATGTCAAATATGGGGCTAGTCGAGGGGGTTGTGATCCCACAGAAGTTTAAAGCGCCCTCATTTGACAAATATAATGGAAGTTCCTGCCCAGAAATTCATCTTCAGGCTTTCGTCCGCAAGATCTCTGCATACACAATGGATCAAAAGCTTTGGATGTACTTCTTCCAAGACAGTCTGTCTGGAGGATCCTTGGAGTGGTATACCAAGCTGAAGTCCTCAGATATCAAGAATTGGCAAGATCTTGGGGACGCATTCTTTAAGCAGTATCAGTTCAATGCTGATATGGCCCCGAGTCGTACCCAGCTGCAGGGTATGTCTCAGAAAAATAATGAGGGGTTTAAAGAATATGCCCAGAGGTGGAGGGAATTGGCTGCCAGAGTGCAACCTCCACTAGTTGACAGAGAGATGTCTGATCTCTTTATGGGGACCCTGCAGGGGGCATTTGCCGAAAGGATGGTCGGTTGTTCGGTGACCAACTTTTCTGATATAGTTGTGGCTGGAGAGAGGATTGAGAGCTGGCTGAAGCTCGGGAAGATTCAGGGTAGCGCTTCTTCTTCAGGGTCGAAAAAGCCTTTTGGGAATGGTCAGAGGAAGAAGGAGGGTGACACAAGCGCTGTCTACGCACAGAGAGGACCCAGTAGGGACCGTTACTTTCAGCACACTGCTGCGGTAACTATTCTTGCTGAGCATCAGCCTACACCGCAACAGCAGCAACATCAACAACCTCAACAACAGAGACAACCGTTTCAGCAGAGGCCTCAGAGGGCTGGTTACCAGGTGTAACACCCTTCTAAAATACCCCAATAATTTAAATTAAATATCAAAATACAACATCAGAGTAATTATGCCATTTAAGGGTGTCACACAATATTCCACACCATTCTACAATATAATGGTCATGCTCTTTTATTAATTCAAAACATAGACATTTGCATAAAACACAGCGGATATAAATTTCATCAATCATGTAAAACATTACATGTAAAATGGTTCTCAACCAACAATAAAACATTTAAAACAAGTTAAGATAACCCATCCCGATGTTACATCTATCAGAGCACGACCCACTAAGGAGACTACACTAGACTCCAAGCATTCGCTTCTACTCAACTCATTTCTCGTTACCTGTAAAATAGTTGTAAGGGTGAGTTCCTCAATCAATATAATAAGCATTATAGAATATAATGTCATGTTAAGCAATTTAACACATTAATCACCCTAATCGCAACATACAATCAGTAACAGCACATCAGCTCAATCTCATGCTCAACACCAACATAAAACACAAGTATAATCTCAAATCATACTCCATAACAACACAAACACACGTATAATATTGGAATACATCCATTCATATTATACGCCATACATATATTATGCAATGAGACTCCATGCATGCGGTACCGACTATTTGTGAACATATAGTTCAACCTCACCGTCCAAATCCAGGCACGGCTACCAAGCTCACTAGTCCCACTCATTTGAGACATAATGACTCACTCACTAATTCCTCACCATGGGAATTAGCTACCACCCCAAATGGGCCATGCTATGCACGCTAATCACCTAGCATGCAAACATCAACAACAATCAAAATGATTTACTCACTAATTCCTCACCATGGGAATTAGCTACCACCCCAAATGGGCCACAATATGCATGCTAATCATCTAGCAATGCAACAATAACAACAACTCAGGAATAGACATATGCTCTCACTCTAAGCCATAAAACAGTCTATTCACAATGCATACATAACTGATACATTCACAGCATCATGCATACCATCACACATCATCAACACATTTCATCACAAAAGCATATCATATCATGCCGCATAATCAAACACAGTATTAGCACACTCTACTAATACCTATACCACTCAAAACAACGGGAAATAATCCCCACTACGTCATACATGAGCTAAGTTACAGCACTCAGCCTAAACAACCAAAAACTGCACCACAACAGTTCAGGGAAACCACAAGTCTGCCCATACGCGTATTGCCTATGCCCATACGCGTATTGCCCATTCCTGACCAAATCCATACGCGTATTGCCCATTCCCATACGCGTATGCTACGCGTACCACATTCTCATACGCGTACCAACAGAGACAATTTCACGTTCAAAACCTCATCTCTTTCACTCATACGCGTAAGGCCTCATCCATACGCGTACCAGCCATATCATACGCGTATTGCCTAGTGCCATACGCGTATGACCAGAAACCAGAATTTCCAGATCTGCAATGGCTTCTCCTGCTACGAGATCTATCCAATTCAACCTTCCACAGTCCAAATTTTACACACAATTCATTCATCTCGTCTAACACGAATCATACACTTTCGATTTCACAAATTTCTAACCTTTCTACCTCTAATTCCTACGAATTTCTTCAATTTTAATCCCAATTTCGTTCATCCCAAAAGTTCACAAATTCATCATACATCATTCAATCAGAGGCAAATCAATGGTTTCTCACTACCCATCACATATTATCCCATAATACCCATTAATCGATGATAAACCCCCCTTACCTGAGTAAATCCGGCAATCTCTGAGCTCCAAGCTTTTCCTTCCTTCAACCTTCGTCCTCTGGCTCTTTGCCCTTTTTCCCTTTTCTGCCTCTTTTCCCTTTTCACGTGAAAATAACTCTTTTTATCAAATGGAACCTTTTTACTGATTTCTACTTTTATTCCCATAATAACAATAAAAATAATCCAATAATAATAATCCCAATAGTATTCCAATAATTATTATTCCAATAATAATAATAATTCCAATTATTTAATTAAATTAATAAATATATTATTAACTCAATTTAAATAATTATCTTATTTTATCGGGGTGTTACAACTCTCCCCCACTAAAAGAGTTTTCGTCCTCGAAAACATACCTCAAGTGAATAACTCAGGATAAGACTCCTTCATCTGGCTCTCAAGTTCCCAAGTCACATTGCCACCTGCTGGTCCCCCCCCAAGCTACCTTCACCAAGGCAATCTCTTTATCCCGCAACTGCTTCAACTCTCGATCCTCGATCCTCATAGGTGATGTTTCAACAGTCAGGTTATCTCTCACCTGGACATCATCTACTTGGACTACATGCGACGGATCATGAATGTACCTCCTCAACTGAGATACATGAAAAACCTCATGCAAATTCGCAAGTGACGGCGGTAAAGCGATACGATAGGCTACCTCCCCTATCCTCTCCAAAATCTGATAAGGACCAATAAATCGAGGTGTCAACTTCTTCGACTTCAAAGCTCGACCAACCCCAGTTATCGGAGTAACACGAAGAAACACATGATCTCCCTCTTGGAACTCAAGTGACTTCCTCCTCTTGTCGTGATAACTCTTCTGACGACTCTGAGCAATTCTCATCTTCTCCTGAATCATCTTAATCTTTTCCGTAGTTTGTTGAACAATTTCAGGTCCAACCACAGCACTCTCACCGGACTCATACCAACATAAAGGTGTCCGACATCTCCTACCATACAAAGCTTCAAACGGTGCCATACCAATGCTCGAATGAAAACTATTGTTGTAGGTAAACTCAATCAAAGGCAAATAACAATCCCAAGCACCTCCCTTTTCCAAAACACAAGCCCTCAAAAGATCCTCTAGCGACTGAATCGTCCTCTCAGTCTGACCATCAGTCTGCGGATGATATGCAGAACTCAATCTCAGCTTAGTTCCCAAAGCCCTCTGCAAACCTTCCCAGAACTTCGATGTAAATCTAGGATCTCTGTCCGAAACAATACTAGACGGAATACCATGCAAACTTACAATCTTCTCAATATACAACTCGGCCAATCTCTCTAACGGATAATCCATTCTGATCGGAATGAAATGAGCCGATTTCGTCAATCTGTCAACAATCACCCAAATAGCTTCAAAATTCTTATTTGTCCTCGGCAAACCAGACACAAAATCCATACTGATACTATCCCACTTCCACTCTGGAATAGCCAACGGTTGCATTAGCCCAGACGGCTTCTGATGCTCAATCTTTGACTTCTGACAAGTCAAACAAGAATAAACAAAACTCGCAATTTCTCTTTTCATTCCCGGCCACCAAAATAACTTTTTCAAATCATGATACATCTTCGTAGCTCCAGGATGAATACTCAGGCCACTACGATGTCCTTCCTCCAGGATACTCTTCTTAAGTTCGGTAACATCCGGAATACATACCCGATTGCCAAATTTCAAAACACCACTCTCATCAATTCTGAATTTACCACCTTGACCTTGATTCACTAAAGTCAACTTATCAACCAAAAGCATATCGGATTTCTGACCCTCTCTAATCTCATCCAAAATATTACTCGTTAACTTCAACATTCCCAACTTAACACTATTGTGAGTACTCTCACACACCAAACTCAAGTCTCTAAACTGCTCAATCAAATCTAATTCCTTAACCATTAACATAGACATATGCAATGATTTCCGACTCAACGCATCCGCCACTACGTTTGCTTTACCCGGATGGTAATTCAAACCAAAATCATAATCCTTCAGAAACTCTAACCATCTCCTCTGTCTCATATTCAGCTCTTTCTGATCAAACAAATACTTTAAACTTTTATGGTCACTAAAAACCTCAAATCTTGACCCGTACAAGTAATGCCTCCACAACTTCAGAACAAAAACCACAGCTGCCAACTCTAAATCGTGTGTCGGATAGTTCCTCTCATGAACCCTCAGTTGTCTCGAAGCATAGGCTATAACCTGCTTATTCTGCATCAACACACCACCCAAACCCAACAATGAAGCATCACAGTAAACCTCAAATGATTCCGACGAACTCGGTAATATCAGAATAGGAGCAGTAGTCAACCTTCTCTTTAACTCTTGGAAACCCTCTTCACATTTTAAATCCCAAACAAACGCTTGCCCCTTTCTAGTCAACATCGTCAACGATAACGCCAACTTAGAAAATCCCTCAATGAACTTCCTATAATAACCAGCGAAGCCAAGAAAACTTCGAATCTCAGCAACAGACTTCGGAGCTTCCCACTTAGACACCGCTTCTATCTTAGAAGGATCAACAGCAACACCACCTCTTGAAATCACATGACCAAGAAAACTAACCTCTTCTAACCAAAATTCACATTTGGACAATTTAGCAAATAACTTCTTTTCTCGTAGAACTTCTAAAACCACTCTCAAATGCTCAGCATGCTCTTCTTCAGATTTCGAATACACCAAAATGTCATCAATAAACACCACAACAAACTTATCTAGGTACGGATGGAAAATCCTATTCATATATTCCATAAATACTCCAGGCGCATTAGTCACACCAAAAGGCATTACAGAATACTCATAGTGTCCATACCTTGTTCTGAAAGCAGTCTTCTGAATATCCTCAGTTTTCACACGTATCTGATGATACCCAGATCTCAAATCTATCTTGCTGAACACCCTCGCACCAACCAATTGGTCCATCAAATCATCAATCCTCGACAAAGGATACCGATTCTTGATCGTCACTTTATTCAGTTGCATGTAGTCCACACACAACCTCATAGTACCTTCTTTCTTCTTAACCAATAACACTGGTGCACCCCACGGTGACACGCTCGGACGAATAAATTTCTTATCCAACAGATCTCCCAACTGACTCTTCAATTCAGTTAACTCAACAGCAGACATACGGTACGGAGCCATCGATATCGGTCTAGTACCAGGTACCAAATCAATCGAGAACTCAACTTCACGCTCTGGCGGTAATTCATTCACTTCTTCCGGAAATACATCAGGAAAATCACACACCACAGCCAGATCACAAATCACCAGTTTATCTTTAGCTTCCAAAGTCGCTAACAGCATAAACAACTCTGCCCCATCTGCTACTTCCTCATTCACCTGCCTTGCAGATAGAAACAAACTCTTTCCTTCCTCAATCTCAGGAAAAATCACAGTCTTATCAAAACAGTTGATATAAACTCGGTTACACACCAACCAGTTCATACCCAAGATAACATCAATCTGCACTAGTGGAAGACACACAAGGTCTATCCCAAAGTCTCTACCAAAAATACTCAAGGGACAATTCAAACAAACTGAAGTAGTAGTCACTGAACCCTTCGCAGGAGTATCAATCACCATACTTCCAAGCATCTCAGATATCTCTAACTTAAGTTTCACAGCACAATCCAAAGATATAAAGGAATGAGTAGCACCGGTGTCGATAATAGCTACAAGAGGAAAGCCATTAATATAACACGTACCTCGGATCAAACGATCATCTGCAGAAGTCTCAGAACCCGATAAAGCAAAGACCTTGCCTCCTGACTGGTTCTCCTTCTTCGGCTTAGGACACTGTGGACTGATATGACCCAACTCTCCACAGTTGAAACAAGTCACAGTCTTCAACCGGCAGTCTGCAGCCAAGTGACCACCTTTTCCACACTTGAAACACTTCTTCTCATTACTGGTACACTCATGGATACAATGTCCAGCCTGACCACATCTGTAACACTTAGCAGGGGCACTAGAGTCTCCCCCACTAGGCCTCTTCATCCCACTCTGTCTCTGGAAACCTTTGCCAGCTGCATACGGTTTCCCACGATCAGTCTGATTCTTGCCTTTCCTATCAACCCTCTGCTGATAGCTCTCTGCTCTGGCTTTGGAATCTTGTTCAAAAATCCTGCAACAGTCAACCAAGTCAGAAAACACTCTGATCCGCTGATATCCAATAGCCTGTTTGATCTCGGGACGCAACCCGTTCTCAAACTTCACACATTTCGAAAATTCTCCAGCAGCCTCATTATAGGGAGTATAATACTTTGACAGCTCTGTGAACTTAGCAGCATACTCAGTAACAGACCTGTTACCCTGTTTCAATTCCAAGAACTCTATCTCTTTCTTTCCTCTAACATCCTCTGGAAAGTACTTCCTCAGAAATCTCTCTCTGAACACAGCCCAAGTGATCTCAGCATTTCCAGCAGATTCCAACTCAGTGCGGGTAGCAACCCACCAATCATCAGCTTCCTCTGACAACATATGTGTACCGAACCTGACCTTCTGGTTGTCGGCACACTCCGTCACTCGGAAGATCCTCTCGATTTCCTTCAACCACTTCTGAGCGCCATCTGGATCGTATGCTCCCTTGAACATTGGAGGATTGTTCTTCTGGAACTCACTCAGTTGACGAGCAGTTCCCATTCCCACAACATTCGGATTTCCTCCAAGTACTCCAGCTAGCATACCCAGAGCCTCAGCAATTGCAGCATCATCTCTACCTCTTCCAGCCATCTCTATTCTGAAAACCCAACAACTAAAACAATAAGTACTGATAGGGTTACACAACACCTATCCCGTACAGGGGAAACAGAATAATTACGACTCGACTCGACCGACTATGCTCTGATACCACTAATGTAACACCCTTCTAAAATACCCCAATAATTTAAATTAAATATCAAAATACAACATCAGAGTAATTATGCCATTTAAGGGTGTCACACAATATTCCACACCATTCTACAATATAATGGTCATGCTCTTTTATTAATTCAAAACATAGACATTTGCATAAAACACAGCGGATATAAATTTCATCAATCATGTAAAACATTACATGTAAAATGGTTCTCAACCAACAATAAAACATTTAAAACAAGTTAAGATAACCCATCCCGATGTTACATCTATCAGAGCACGACCCACTAAGGAGACTACACTAGACTCCAAGCATTCGCTTCTACTCAACTCATTTCTCGTTACCTGTAAAATAGTTGTAAGGGTGAGTTCCTCAATCAATATAATAAGCATTATAGAATATAATGTCATGTTAAGCAATTTAACACATTAATCACCCTAATTGCAACATACAATCAGTAACAGCACATCAGCTCAATCTCATGCTCAACACCAACATAAAACACAAGTATAATCTCAAATCATACTCCATAACAACACAAACACATGTATAATATTGGAATACATCCATTCATATTATACGCCATACATATATTATGCAATGAGACTCCATGCATGCGGTACCGACTATTTGTGAACATATAGTTCAACCTCACCGTCCAAATCCAGGCACGGCTACCAAGCTCACTAGTCCCACTCATTTGAGACATAGTGACTCACTCACTAATTCCTCACCATGGGAATTAGCTACCACCCCAAATGGGCCATGCTATGCACGCTAATCACCTAGCATGCAAACATCAACAACAATCAAAATGATTTACTCACTAATTCCTCACCATGGGAATTAGCTACCACCCCAAATGGGCCACAATATGCATGCTAATCATCTAGCAATGCAACAATAACAACAACTCAGGAATAGACATATGCTCTCACTCTAAGCCATAAAACAGTCTATTCACAATGCATACATAACTGATACATTCACAGCATCATGCATACCATCACACATCATCAACACATTTCATCACAAAAGCATATCATATCATGCCGCATAATCAAACACAGTATTAGCACACTCTACTAATACCTATACCACTCAAAACAACGGGAAATAATCCCCACTACGTCATACATCAGTTAAGTTACAGCACTCAGCCTAAACAACCAAAAACTGCACCACAACAGTTCAGGGAAACCACAAGTCTGCCCATACGCGTATTGCCTATGCCCATACGCGTATTGCCCATTCCTGACCAAATCCATACGCGTATTGCCCATTCCCATACGCGTATGCTACGCGTACCACATTCTCATACGCGTACCAACAGAGACAATTTCACGTTCAAAACCTCATCTCTTTCACTCATACGCGTAAGGCCTCATCCATACGCGTACCAGCCATATCATACGCGTATTGCCTAGTGCCATACGCGTATGACCAGAAACCAGAATTTCCAGATCTGCAATGGCTTCTCCTGCTACGAGATCTATCCAATTCAACCTTCCACAGTCCAAATTTTACACACAATTCATTCATCTCGTCTAACACGAATCATACACTTTCGATTTCACAAATTTCTAACCTTTCTACCTCTAATTCCTACGAATTTCTTCAATTTTAATCCCAATTTCGTTCATCCCAAAAGTTCACAAATTCATCATACATCATTCAATCAGAGGCAAATCAATGGTTTCTCACTACCCATCACATATTATCCCATAATACCCATTAATCGATGATAAACCCCCCTTACCTGAGTAAATCCGGCAATCTCTGAGCTCCAAGCTTTTCCTTCCTTCAACCTTCGTCCTCTGGCTCTTTGCCCTTTTTCCCTTTTCTGCCTCTTTTCCCTTTTCACGTGAAAATAACTCTTTTTATCAAATGGAACCTTTTTACTGATTTCTACTTTTATTCCCATAATAACAATAAAAATAATCCAATAATAATAATCCCAATAATATTCCAATAATTATTATTCCAATAATAATAATAATTCCAATTATTTAATTAAATTAATAAATATATTATTAACTCAATTTAAATAATTATCTTATTTTATCGGGGTGTTACACCAGGTGCGGGGAAGAGCGGTTGACAGGCAGTTCGACAGGCCCCTGGTGACTTATTCCTTCCTGTTCAAAAAGTTGATGGACTTGGGGTTAGTACAGACCAGAACGCTGGCACCTTTGAGACCTGATCAAAGGCTAGCTAACTATGATGAAAATGCAAAATGCGAATTCCATTCGGGTGCTCCCGGACATAATATAGAGAACTGTAAAGCTTTTAAGCACACGGTTCAAGACCTGGTGGATTCGAAAGCAATCAACTTTGCACCATCTCCCAACGTTAATGCTAATCCCATGCCCGCGCATGGACAAATGGGGGTGAATGTTGTTTCTGAAGAGAATAGGGTTGGGCTGTCTACTGTTGATCAGTTGAAGACTCCTCTGGCTGAGGTTAAGAGGCAGTTGATGCTGAATGGGGTCTATCCGGGCTGTGGGGTTGATTGTGTTGAATGCACCGTTGTTCAGAATGGGTGTTCATTATTGAGGAAGACTGTCCAGGGTCTGATGGACGAGGGGAGTATTTTGATTGAGAAGGCTGATAAGGAAAAAGATGAAGTCTCCACCATAACAATTTATTTTGATCCGGTGGATTTGTCAAATCTGGCGGAGGCGGCTCCAGTTACCATCACGGTACCTGGACCAATTCCATATGACAAAGATGATGCCGTGCCGTGGCATTATGGTGGAGAGGTGTACTGCAACGGAGAGAGAGTAGAAGACCAGCCTGCTAGTGAAACCACCGTGTCAAAGGTGGATAATGCCGGTCCCAGCGGTTTCACTCGCAGTGGCAGATTGTTTGCTCCAGATGCCTTGAGGGGAGGAGAAGGAGAAAAAGAGAAAAAAGAAAAGGTCGAGGCTTTAGCCAGGGCGAAAGGGAAGGCAGTGGTGAATAATGGTACTCCTGATGTGACACCGGCACCCGTGGGGTCGGAAGAGAAACTTGATGATGATGCAGAGGAATTCTTGAGGATCATCAAGAAGTCTGAGTACAAGTTGGTTGACCATTTGCAGCAGACTCCCTCCAAAATCTCGATTCTATCTTTGCTGTTAAGCTCTGAGGGACATAGGGAGGCTTTGATGAAAATCTTGAAGAAAGCCTATGTTCCTCAAGAGATTACAATTAACCAGTTGGAGACGGTCGTGTCTAACGTGCATGCCAGCCATGGGTTGGGTTTTACAGACATGGACCTAACTGTGGATGGGAGGAATCATAATCGGGCACTACACATCGCGATGGAATGCAAAGGAGCCGTGCTTTCGCATGTGCTGGTTGATACCGGCTCCTCATTGAATGTGTTGCCGAAGAAGGCTCTGGCTAAGCTGAATTGTGATGGGCTGATTCTGACCCCGACTGATTTGATTGTGCGGGCGTTTGATGGGTCGAAAAGGGCCGTGTTTGGAGAGGTTGAGCTGCCAGTGAAGATTGGCCCAGAGGTGTTTAAGTCGACTTTCTACGTCATGGATACTCAGCCGGCATACAGTTGCTTGTTGGGTAGGCCGTGGATTCATGCTGCTGGGGCAGTGACCTCGACTTTGAACCAGAAGCTGAAATATATCTGGGAGGGCCAAGTCGTCACTGTGTGTGGAGAAGAGGACATCTTTGTCAGCCACCTGTCCTCGTTCAAATATGTGGAGATGGACGGCGAAATCTGGGAAACGCCTAGTCAAGCATTTGAAACCGTTAAGGTGGAGAATGCTCTGTTTGCAAAAGAGGAGGAAAAACCGTCCATATCTTCGTACAAACAGGCCGCCGAGGTGGTGAAGAATGGAGAGGCTCCTGGTTGGGGCAGAATGATGGATGTCTCTGCGAAGAAGGACCGCTTCGGAGTGGGGTACCAGCCGAACAGAGGCTCGGGACAAGGCAGAGGACGCCGTACGTCAGTCACCTTCACAAGTGCCGGAATGCTGGATCCGGATCACATCTGCATGATGAGTGAGGAAGCTGATAGTGACTGCGACATGGACCGGTGGATAAAACCGTGCGCACCAGGGATGGGAATCCAGAACTGGAAGGCTGAAAAGATCATCCGGGTCACTCTGCTGGAAGAGTAATATTTTTCCTGTTTTAGTTTTATATGCATGAAAGCCATACGTGTTACCCGACACGTAATGGTTCATTGTAAGGGCCACCTCATGTTTAAAATTTGCAAGTTTTGCATCATTAATAAAAGGATGTTTTTCAGTTAAAAGCGGTGTTCCCTGTTTTTCATTTATTTTTGCAGTTTAAAAATAAAAACAAATAAAAATGGCAATGTTTTCATGTTTCTTTTTTTCAATTTGTCTCACACCGGTTCTAAAGCAATGCATGAATCAACATTCATGCAGATGCGATTATTCTCTGGATCTCATTGATAACAATCTTGTTACACCCTTGTATGACTTCGATAATCCGATCTATCAAGCCGAAGAAGAAGGCGAAGAAGATTGTGAACTGCCAGGGGAGTTAGCCAGGTTGTTGAAACAAGAGGAGAAGGTGATTCAGCCGCACGAAGAGCAGATTGAGGTTGAGAATTTGGGTACCGACGAGGTCAAGAAAGAAGTGAAAATCGGGGCTGCTTTGGAGGAAAGTGTCAAGACCAGATTGGTGGCATTGTTGAAAGAATATGTCGACATCTTTGCCTGGTCTTATCAAGATATGCCAGGTTTAGATACCGATATTGTTGTGCACAAGCTACCGTTGAGAGCAGAATGTCCTCCAGTGAAGCAGAAGTTGCGCAGAACTCGGCCTGATATGGCGATGAAAATCAAAGAAGAGGTGCAGAAGCAGTGGGATGCTGGTTTCCTAGCTGTCACTAATTATCCGCCATGGGTTGCGAACATCGTGCCAGTCCCGAAGAAGGATGGGAAGGTGAGAATGTGTGTGGACTACCGAGATCTGAATAGAGCTAGTCCGAAAGATGATTTTCCGTTACCTCACATTGATGTGTTGGTAGATAATAC
Source organism: Lathyrus oleraceus (assembly GCF_024323335.1). Taxonomy (NCBI): domain Eukaryota; kingdom Viridiplantae; phylum Streptophyta; class Magnoliopsida; order Fabales; family Fabaceae; genus Lathyrus; species Lathyrus oleraceus. Next base: position 165,466,080 of record NC_066583.1, read on the forward strand.
ATCTCAATTCTCGGTGTTTTCCTTCATGGATGGCTTTTCTGGCTACAATCAAATCAAAATGTCGCCAGATGATATGGAGAAAACAACGTTCATTACACCGTGGGGCACCTTTTGTTACAAGGTGATGCCATTCGGTCTCAAGAATGCCGGTGCTACTTATCAGAGGGCCATGGTGACTTTGTTTCATGATATGATTCATCATGAAATTGAATGCTATGTTGATGACATGATAGCAAAGTCCCAAACAGAAGAGGGGCATTTGGTAGATCTGGCCAAGTTGTTCGACCGGCTGAGACAGTTCAAACTGAGGTTGAATCCGAACAAGTGCACTTTCGGAGTGCGGTCCGGTAAATTGCTAGGGTTCATTGTAAGCGAGAAAGGAATCGAGGTTGATCCTGCAAAAGTAAAAGCAATAAGAGAAATGCCTGAACCGAGAACAGAGAAGGAGGTTCGTGGTTTCTTAGGTAGATTGAACTACATTTCACGGTTCATATCTCACCTAACAGCCACGTGTGAACCAATATTCAAATTGTTGAGAAAAGATCAAACGGTCAGGTGGAATAATGATTGCCAAGCGGCATTTGAAAAAATAAAAGAGTATTTGCAGGAACCTCCGATTCTGATGCCTCCTGTGGAGGGAAGACCGTTAATTCTGTACCTGACGGTCCTCGAGGGGTCTATGGGGTGTGTATTGGGGCAGCATGACGAGTCTGGTCGAAAAGAGCATGCCATATACTACCTTAGCAAAAAGTTTACCGACTGTGAAACAAGATATTCACTGCTCGAGAAAACTTGCTGTGCTTTGGTCTGGGCTGCTCGCCGACTAAGGCAGTATATGCTGGTTCATACCACTTTATTGATTTTAAAGATGGATCCAATCAAGTACATTTTTGAGAAGCCAGCATTGACCGGACGGGTTGCGAGGTGGCAAATGATTTTGACTGAATATGATATACAGTATACCTCTCAGAAAGCGATCAAGGGGAGTGTATTGTCTGATTACCTCGCCCAGCAACCCATTGATGATTATCAACCGATGAAGTTTGATTTCCCTGATGAGGACATCATGTTTCTCAAATCGAAAGATTGCGAGGAACCGATCCCGGAGGAGGGGCCTGACCCTGAATCCGAATGGATTCTGATGTTTGATGGGGCCGTTAACGTGAATGGAAGCGGTGTTGGTGTTGTTTTGGTTACGCCGAAAGGATCTCACATTCCTTTTGCTGCCCGGCTGACATTTGAGTGCACCAACAACGTAGCTGAATATGAAGCTTGCATATTGGGGATTGAAGAGGCGATTGATTTGAGGATCAAGAACCTTGTCATATATGGAGATTCAGCTCTGGTTGTGAATCAAGTTAACGGAAAATGGTATACGCATCAGTCTCATTTAGTTCCATATCGGGATTATACGAGGAGATTGTTGACGTTTTTCACCAAGGTGAAGTTGCATCATGTGCCCAGAGAAGAGAATCCTTTGGCAGATGCTTTGGCTACGCTGGCCGCCTTGATTAAGGTGCAGAGGTGGAATCAGTTCCCCAGTGTGGAAGTAGGTCGTCTGGATAGACCGGCTTATGTGTTTGCTGTTGATACAGCGTCTGATGATGAGAAGCCGTGGTATTATGATATCAAGCGCTATCTAGAGACTCAAGAATATCCTGAGGGAGCGTCTAAGAGGGACCGAAAGACTCTGCGGAGGTTGGCCATGGTGTTTTACCTGAATAAGGATGGGGTTTTGTATAAGAGGAATTTTGATTGGGTCTTGCTCAGATGTGTTGATGATAAAGAAGCAAGCCAATTGATGAAAGAGGTTCACGAGGGATCGTTCGGTACCCATGCCAGTGGGAATGCGATGGTAAAGGAGCTGCTGAGGGCAGGCTATTATTGGATGACAATGGAGGCCCAATGTTTCAATTTCGTGCGGAAATGTCATAAATGCCAGATTTATGCTGACAAGGTGCACGTGCCTCCAAATCCGTTGAGCTTAATGTCGTCTCCATGGCCGTTTGCTATGTGGGGCATTGATATGATCGGGAAGATTGAGCCTACAACTTCGAATGGGCATAGGTTCATCTTGGTGGCTATCGATTACTTCACCAAGTGGGTGGAAGCAGCCTCTTATACGTACGTGACGAAACAGGTCGTTGCCAGGTTTCTCAAGAGAGACATCATTTGCAGATATGGGGTTCCCGAGAGAATCATTACTGATAATGGTTCTAATTTGAATAATAAGATGATGGCAGAGCTGTGCCGGGAATTCAAGATTGAGCATCACAATTCTTCTCCCTATCGTCCGAAGATGAATGGGGCGGTTGAGGCAGCCAACAAGAATATAAAGAAGATTGTGCAGAAAATGGTGGTAACCTATAAAGATTGGCATGAGATGTTGCTGTTTGCATTGCATGGGTATCGAACGTCGGTGCGAACATCTACTGGGGCAACGCCTTTCTCGTTGGTATATGGAATGGAAGCCGTGCTACCAGTTGAGGTTCAAATTCCCTCTTTGAGAGTCCTGATGGACGTAAAGTTGCAAGAGGCTGAATGGGTAAGAACCCGGTACGAAAAGTTGAGCCTGATTGAGGAAAAGAGGCTGGCGGTTATCTGTCATGGGCAGTTGTACCAGCAACGGATGAAGCGTGCTTTTGACAGAAAGGTACGACCTCGGGTGTATCACGTAGGTGATATGGTGCTGAAAAGGATCCTTCCTCCTCAAAACGATCGAAGGGGCAAATGGACACCTAATTATGAAGGTCCATTCGTGGTCAAGAAGGTTTTCTCTGGAGGAGCCTTGTTGCTAACAATCATGGATGGCGAAGATTTTCCATCCCCTGTGAATGCGGACGCAGTTAAAAAATACTTCGTATAAAGAGACCCGCTGGACGAAAAGAATGAAATAGTCCAGGCAAAAATGGGCATCCCGACGAACCAAAAAAACAGAAAGAAAGGTTCGGGCAAAAATTAGGGATAAAATGAAAAATTGTACACCCGGCAAGTCGAAAACCTGAAAAGGCGACTTGGGCAAAAAAGGGTATCCCGGTGGACTGAAAACCCGAAAGGGCGGGCCAGGCAAAAGAGGGATTGAAACGAACAACTGCGTCTGGCATGATCGTTTGCTTTGGTTAAGGCATCATGGATAATACCCGGTGGGGATCAATCAGAAACGTCTTGTTCAGAAGGCGGAAAGCACGGAGAGTCTGAGGACATATGGGGTGTAACCGAGTTGGAACTCGATGAGATCACGGGTTTCACATTGCCATTAGGATAGATTTTTCCTTTTGTGCGCAATTACCTCTTTTCAGGAATTGCTTCCTTTGTATTGCTCAGTTTGAGCCACACTTTTTCAAATCAATAAAAGGCATATTCAGTCAAATAATTTTGTTTTTGTTTTTCATTACCGCTTTGATTGCAAAAACATACGATTATTTTGATAAAGAATTTTGCATTTTAAGACATACAGGTCCCTTCCAATGCATGTTTATAAGATTGAAATCTTGAAATCCTATTCGGAAGGTTGAGTGGCCCAAGTGTTGAAATCTTGACACGCCTGGGGCACAGTTTTATCTAACGATCTGTTTTGCAGGAGCTGTTAGATATCTTTCCCTCACTTGCAGGTTGTGATGCGGAAGCTTTTGACAAAGCCAATCCCCATGGAGTCCAATCAGGGACGAATGAGTATGAAGGGATGACGAAGAGACGTTGAGACGTACGACGATCCTTGAATGATAATCAAGAAGACTCTTCAAAATCGGAAGATTGGAAAGTCTGTAGAAATTCCCCGCAGGGTCCAATCAGGGACGAATGAACAGAAGAACGATGAAGAGACGGTGAGACGTACGACGATCCTTGGAATTAATCAAGAAGACTCTTCAAAGTCGGAAAATTGAAAAGTCTGTATAGTCCCCAGAAGTTCGCTTTCCGTCGAGTGCGGAGCGGTTGGGAGTACAAGATGATGGAGCAGAAAAGGTCCAGACGAGTCGGGATGTATATCCCCAAGCAGAGTCAGGAGGACCAAATCCCCAGCAGATCCAAGGTCTGTGGTTACCCTAGCAGGGTCAGGATCGTTATCCCCAGCAGGTGTCAGATCGATGCTTCCCCAGTCGCCAGGCCTGGAGGTTGCTGTTTCCCCAGCAGAGCTATCTGTGAGCATTTCCCCAGTGAAGTCGCCAGGTATTTGTGAGGGATCTCCAAGCAGAGTCGGGATTGATATCCTCAGCAAGTCGAAGACTGCTGTATCCCCACAGAGTGTTGGTGGTTCTTATCCCCAGCAGTTTCCCGAGCGGATTGGGTGCAAAGGAGGTTCTTCCCCAGCAAGGGTTACCTTTTCCCAGCAGCAGCAGTGTTATTCCCCAGCGGGGTGGAGATCGGAGTATTGACGAGTTCCTCAACGGAGTGTCTCGTGCTCCCCAGCAGAATCCCTTGAGGGGGACGCTTTTTATGCATTCATCATGTAGAATAAGCATAGCATGTTGCATAGGAAAAATAAATCGCGTAGCATTTCCATAATTGTGGAGCATTACGCAGAAAAAGTCATGCATCATATTGCAAGCATAAGCTAGTCTCAGGCCGTGGTTACTGTTTGAGAGGTGGTTTTGCCCAAAGGTGAAGGTGTTACTCCGAGGAGTTTAGCATCGTGGTTTTAATCAAAGGTATTCCCCAGTAGTGCGATACTGGAAGAATTTGTTTTCTGTCGGACAAAAATGGAAATGAAGATCGCGATCAACGCGACTCGAGCCGTGGTTACCGCTTGAGATTTGGTTTCGCTGGATGGTGAAGATGTTACTCTGAGGAGTCTAGCATCATGATGTCAGATCAGCAATGTTCTCCAGTAGTGCGATACTGGATGAAACTTTTTTCCGTCGAGCGGAGATGGAAATGGAAACGAAGGAGGTTACGCGATCAGCGCGGCTAGCGGGGTTCAAATGGAGAAAAGGAAGTGTTGAGGCATTTTCTGGAGAGTGAGGTTCAATTGGAGAAAGGGAAATGTTGAGGCATTTTCTGGAGAGCGGGGTCCAAATGGAGATTGAAGCTGAAGATTATATCCAGGATGAGGTCCTTAGGATTATCTTCTGTTCATGTGTCACCTAAGACTTTGGCGGAGGCCAGCAGAGGTCGTTATGGGTGTCTTCTGAGGAAGAGATGCACATGTTACCTTCCTTTTGTGAAGGTGTACCCTCTGATATGTTGCCCTTAGAGTGGTTGGGTGTTATTTCCGACGTTGCCAGCGGAATTATCACGAGAGATGGGAGAACGTGGTCAAATGGAGAAAGGGAAATGTTGAGACATTTTCTGGAGATCGGGGTTCACACGGAGAAAGGGAAGTGTTGAGGCATTTTCTGGAGATTGGGGTTCAAATGGAGAAAAGGAGACACGAGGTGTTTTCTGGAAAACGGGGTTCACAATGGCGATCGCAAGCTATCGTCAGGCGACTGGGGTTCAAATGGAGAATGAGGTTCATTATTTTGGCAAACAAAGTATCGGGGTCCAAATGCAGTGATCGGGGATCATTTGCGCAGAAGAAATTTGGGGTTCAAGGAAATGAAAAAGAGAAGAAAATTTCGGGGTTCCAGAAAAGCAAAAAAAGAAGAAGAGTAATAATAATCCCCAGCGGATGTGGTGTTCAGGCCATGGTTATCCCTGCGTTACCATTTATTTTGGTATCCAGGTCGACGTTGTTGTTTCGGTGATCAGGCCGACTTTCTCCGTACCAGATGGATTTTTCTTCGAGATTGTGTTCTTCGCCGATTCTGACAGGCGTTGTTAATTATTTCCCATCAGAGTGCAAATTGTTCGTCTGTTCTTGGTATTCAATCACTCTTCATCCTGATCATCTGAAAGCCGAGGCTATTCATATCAACAGGTTCACAGTGGATTGAATAGGGGCAGCTGTAACACCTCAAAATTTGCCCTCCTCTCTTGGGACTAGCTTAACATACGGCATTGCATTTTTTTAGGTCATTAGGCATTGCATATTGCATATCATGTGGTTACATTGTGCAAGTCATCCCTCAAAAGTCTTGGTCAGAAGATAAGGGACTAATGTGCAAGCTAGGGTTTCATTGATTGAGTGGACTGATCATTAACTATCTGAGGATGTGGTTATTCAAATTAGGGTTTCATGGTTCTCAAGGAGATTGATCTTCATCTTGGTTGAAATGATACATCATCATCATCATGGTCTTGTTATTATCCAAGAGATTCAAGAGATTGATCAGATACTTTGAGATTAGGGTTTTGACCACGGGTCAACCCTAATCAGTTACATTGGGCCAATCAGGGCATGGCAAGGAGATGGGGTCTACAATGGATATGGGGATCATCATGTGATTATATTGAGCTTATTGAGGCTAGGGTTTCATCATTGAGCCATTTCATCAGGAGTTTGGGGCTCAGCTTGATCAGTGCATTGCCAAATTCATCTATCAGTTGAAAAAGTCAATTGTGGTCAACTGTGCTTAATTTGATGGATTTGGAGGTGGGAGAGAGTTGGATATACTTCATTCATGTTGAAACAAGTTTCATTTGACATTTCAAACATCAAGAATGAAGAAAATAAAGTCAGACAAAAAGTTTCCAAAAATAGAAAGTGACTTGTAATGGAAGTTTCCAAAAATGGAAAGTTTTTCACCACAAAATTACATGTCCAAAAAAGCTTCAAATGAAATTTTGTTCAACATGAAAGTTGTAGATCTTGCTCTCACCTTTCCAAAAAGTCTAAGAACTTGAATTTCCCATGTATGGTTGACAAGTTATGGTCCCTTCATTTTCCAAAAATGCCTAAAATCAAAGTGGCATAACTTTCACATGGAATGTCCAATTTGGGTGATCTTTCTTTGAGAAAACCCCATTTCACATGTAATTTCATGTTGCATAATCAAAATTCATCAAAAATGGTCGAGGCAAAAAGTCAAATTTCAAGTGGACTCTTTTGAATTTTGGTGTGAACATGTGATTTTGAGAAATACAAGAGATATGCACATGAAACCAATTCCAACACTCTCCAAATGGCCAATGTGACTTGTTCCAACTGTTATTTTACTGTTGCATTGAATATTTGGAAAGGTCATTTTTGCCCTTGCACTTAAAGTGGCATTAACACTAATCCAATCAAATTTGGTAATTGTGATTAAGGAAAGGGATTAGGAGATGGTATATATCACTAATCATAACAGAAATTGTTAACCACATTTCATTCTCCAAGAATCATAACTGAATTTCCCTCCAAAACCACAAAATTCTCTCAAAACTTCATCACATTTTTTCAACATTTCTTCATCAAATCTTCATCAAACTTGTTGATTCTTCTTGGATCCACACTCCACATGTGATGTTGATGAACTGTTTTGCAAGATTCGTGGTCAAAGCTTGATGAATGTGGACTGTTGAAAGCAAGGTCATCAATGGAGTTTTGAGAATTCTCGCATCTGGAGCATGCTGGAGCTAAGGAACCTTTTCCAAACATCTTCTTGAACATCAATCGTCATCTGTTTTTGGTTTTTGCACGTGGAAACTCAAGGATCAGCTTCTGCCATCTCCATAAGGTGAATTTTCGATTCCTTTAATTGCTTGAATTGAGCTAGGGTTTAGAAAGATCTTTGATCATAGAACATCATGCAACTCGCGGTTTGTGATTTGGTTAAGTGTAGAGAGAGATATATTGATTTGAATGTTTGGATGTGATTCTTCTTTCGCTCGATCCCGTTGCTATGCTTAGAGTTAGGATAAATGCTTTCCATATCTTTGATCTATGTTGAAAGACGGTCACGATGATGTATGATTTGTTGCATTTGGTTGAGATTTGTGTATTTTCGATTTTTCTGGAATGGTGCTTGAGGAAGACGATGAAAGCGCGTTCAAATGTGCTGTTTGATCCATATTTTGCCTCGCTGCGTTTGAAAACATGTTTGCCGCGCCTTCTGTCCAATAGGAACGCGCCATGGCTTCTAATTGAAACGCCGTCGTTTTGCTCTGGCGTTTAAATATTACAAAAATGCCACTGGATCATATTATTTCCATTATTTCATTTTCTTTTTCTTTTTCTTCATTTCATTTTGATGCTTGATCTTGAAAAATTCATAGATGATTCATTTTTTATCCAAATTGAGTGAGATTTTTTGCATAATGCTCCTTGTGATGTGTAGAATTTAATCATGATTTTTGTGATTTTTGTGCACGTGTAAAAAATTAAATTGCTTAGAGATTGATTGAATGTGTCACATTTGTACATGCTTTGCCATATCATTCATAAAATGCTGATGCTTTCAAAGAAATGGATGAAATTTTGTGTGCATATTTTGGACACTTTGATGGTGATTTTTATGTAGAGTTTGTGATTTTTGGATACTTGGTTGAGGAGATATGAATTTTTGATTAGAGGTGTGACAATTTGTGTCACACCAAGCTTGATGAATTTCATGATTTTATTTGGTGTGCCTAGGAACCTTGAATTGAGCCAATGTTTTGCATGATTGAGCATATGAATGTGGAGAAGACATGTGAATTTTTCTGGATTTATTTATGGAATTTCCTAATTGATTGAGATTTTTCCTTCTGTTTGGTCATTTTGTTGATTCCATGTGACACATGTTACCATTTGCTTTGTGAAATTCTGGTTACTGATTGTATGAGTGTGAAATTTGGTATGAACATTGTAGACACATTATAGGTCATTGTGGTTTTGATCCCACTCATTTATCATGTATTGTCACTGATTTATGATTTTTGGAAGTTGATGTTTGTTTGGATACCATGTGTTGGCTTGCTTGAACTTGTCTGAACTTTATGAATTTAATTTCGATACTTCCATTGATCCAAATGAGCTGAAAATTGATATTCTATTCATTGAATGTGTCCTGTTTAGGTTGGAATTTTTGTGGAATTTATTGAGCTGTTTTGATATGGATTTGATTGTGATCATTCTGTTTGGTCTTTTGATGTTGCAAATTGCATGTTTGGTGCTATTTTGTGCATAAAATGATAATGGTGATTGATATGAGTATGGGACCAATTGCATTTGTTTTTAATTTGTTTGATTGTGATTTTGGATAATTTTCACTTGCTGTTTTGATTTTTTTATCTCCTTTGGACCCTAGGCTTGGCCTAGTGGTCTTGTTTCTCACTTTTGGTTTGGATTTTCAGGTTGAGATGCAAAAGCCTTAAGGAGAAAATTGCAAGCTGATTAAATTGAGTTTTGTTTGATGTTGTAAACTAACATTGGTTTTGTGTTGTAGGGTTTGATGCTTGAGTTTGAGCTCATGGCTTGCACTTGTGTTCATTAATTTGTGTTTGACTGTACAGATTAACATTTATTGTTTACTGTTGGTTTGTCTGAGTACTGATGATACTTGATTGATTTCAGGTACATTAAGTCGCTTTAGTTCTTTAAGAACTTGCTTGCTGCTGCTTGGTTGTATAAACCAGTTGAGGTAGACTCTCTTGTCTCCATGTAGTCTGGAAGACCTGGCTTGTTATTTAGCCAGGCAACTGTCTGAAGTCCTCCTTAAGAGGCGATGTTTGTGATTGTTTACTTTTGTGCCAAGAAGGTAAAGACCTCTATGAGGCAATTGGAGGAACCCAAGGGATATGCAATCTATCCCCCGCTATTCTGTTGAGTCGTCCCTCTGCTCACACCACTGTGTTGATGCATTGGGACATTAACCCAAGATCTTGTGCTGTTGCACAGTCGAGTCAGAGTCTTGAGCGTAGAAGGGTCCCTCCATTCTGGACCCACGCTCCTTTGTCTGAAGCTCTCCCTGGCCAGGGATAAGAGCTGTGAAGTCTAATCTTCACTCATCTTTCATCTGCTTCACCTTAGCCCCTCAATGGCAAGGTTAAGAGCTAACACTACCTCTGTACAGATGACTTGCTTCGGCAGTCGAACCCTTTGTTTGAGCCTCACTTGACTGGATATAGTGTGTGCTATGTGAAATACTTGCTTTGTTTTGTTTATGATTGCATGCTTGTTTTTCCTGGTTAGGATTAGCTTGCTTATGCAAGTCAGGATAGAAACCACAACATAGGGCAATGATGCATGATAACACTAGGCTCGAGTACAGCTCCCTAGTAGTGTGTCTCCCCTTTATATCTGGCTAGAATTTCTTTCCCTTTCAGGGGAACTACATCGCCCTGATCCTCATACCAGATGAGGTACGTAGGCAGGAGACCGTGCGAGGTCTCTCCGGGCACTTTTTTTTCTTTTTGTGTGTGTTTGCTTGTTAATCTTTTGTGTGTCAGGATATGGATGTAAGCCCAACGATTGGCTGTCCGTATCCTGATTGTGTTTGTTTGGTTCGGAAGCCGATGTAAGCCCAGCGATTGGCATTCGGGTTCTAGGTTTGCCTGTGTTTGTGTGTGTCTTGTTTGGCGTGCGTGAGCCGAACTACGGCAGCTCTGATTCTCGTTCCCGACGAGATACGTAGGCATAGGATGCGACAGCAGCCAGCACTCACTCGCTAGGCGAGCCATTAGCGAGCTCCCAGCGAGCAATTACAGTAGCAAAACCTCCTAAGCTCGCTGGAGCGAAGGGTGAAGCGCGTGCTTCGTCTAGCGAAGGTTTTGTTCGCCTAGCGAACATGCCAATCTGGCAAAGGTCATTTCTTTGGGCGCAGGTGCCACAGGTGCCTCATTTTGGGGCTCGCTATGCGAGCCATTCTGCTCGCCTAGCGAGCATGACAGCTCAGTAGCAGCACTATAAGTAGCAAGGGCTACTTTTTGGAGCCATACTTTTACACCTCCATACTTTTGTACTTTTTAGATATTTTTTCCAGCATTGCTCTAGAGATCTTTTGTGACCTAGAAATCATTTCTCTTCATCTCTTAACAATCTTTCACAAAAAGAAGGTGGATTCCCATCCAATCTCGATTATTCGACTCGGATGTTGATCAACCTTCTTCCGAAACATGTTGACCAAGCTACCATGAAAATGAGTATCTAAGTTCTTCATTTTGTCAAGGTTAGATGTAGATGATCATTAGCTTTGTGTGTAAATGGGATGATCTTCATTTGTAAACTCTTTAATGGTGAATATATGGTGAAAACTTTGTTTTATTGAAAACTCTTTGTGTTGGTTTATGATCGAGAGATGTTTACCAACTTTTTACCTAGGTTTTCATCCAATCTTGTTTGTTAGCTAGAGATAGTAATGAATGATTTTGTTCACCATAAGGTTGAACCAAAAAGTTGTCATTTTGATAGATTGTGTTAGAGATAAACAATGGATCAAAATGGGAAAACTCACAATGTGTGTTAGAGATAAACATATTGGTAGGACTTTGTGAAATAGTTTATCATCTAAAGGAGTTTATGAGTTTTGTTGATCGAACATATACATGCAAAGTGATCGTCGAACCCTAACTTTGGCAATATTTCTCAAATATTAAAACCAAATATTTTACCGTATTTTATTACACTTTTATGCAAGATACTGTGACTAAAACCAAAACCCCCTTGTTACTACGAGTTAAGAATTGAAACAACTGTCGAACGGCGGCGATGTCTCACAATCCCTGTAGAGACGATAACAAAAACCCGACACTAAAAATTACATTCAACAAAATGGCGCCGTTGCCGGGGAATGTGAATTGATATTGCGAGCATCGCAATAGTTGCTTAATTTTTAGCTTTCGAATTTTTGACTTGTGCTTGTAATTTGTTTGGTTTAGTGTGCAGCTTTCGTTTTATGCGAGGGCAGATTCCTGTGGACGAACTTCTTTTTGTTCCAGAGATCGAAAGAACTGCAAGGACGTTGAATAGCAAAACGAGACGAAGGAGGCAACAGGCTAGACAACGACAAGAACAAGGAGAAAGTTCTTCTACCACACATCCACCACCGTTCATACCTATCATGGAACCACCACCACCGCCCATTTCCACTCCATGTGTAAACAATCCAAAGAATACTGCTCAGTTTGCCAACCACACGGGAAGGCAAGCCGAGATGAAAACGGGAACTCTTAATTTACTATATGAAAGTCCATTCACCGGAATGGACCATGAAGATCCCTTTGCTTTTCTCACCAAATTTTATGAGATAGCATTGGCGGCCGGAGTTGATCAAGATCAAGAGCTCCCGTTGTTCAAAAAATTATTTCCCCACGCTTTGCTCGGCAAAGCAAAAGATTGGTCCTTAGATCAAACACCAGCCGTCATGACAGACTGGAACGTGTTGGAAGAGAAGTTCATCGAAAGATTTTTCTTCCACAACCTGTTCATGGAATCCAAGACGGCCATCTCAGTGTTTTCACAAGGAACCAATGAATCATTAAATGAGGCGTGGGAAAGATTCAAATCCATGCTTCGGAAATGTAAAGGGCATGGTTTTGATGAATTGACTCAAATCCATATTTTCAAAAATGGACTTCAACCAAATTGCAAGACGTTGTTGGATGCTACCTCGGGTGGTTCTTTATTGTCTAAAAGCGCCGAAGAAGCTACAAATATCATAAATCGGATGGCTCTAAATGATCTTCAAAGTCAAAGTAGAGGCAACTCTTTGATGAAGCCGGGAGTGCTTGAACTTGGGACGAACGATGCCATTCTTGCCCAAAACAAACTCATTTCACAACAAGTGGAACTCTTAACGCAACAAATAAAAGAGTTGAGAGAACCTTCAAAAGCTAAACAAATAGCTTGTTGTGAGCTTTGCAAAGGTGAGCATGACACCAGATTTTGTCCACCTCCCGGGTTCAAAGAAGTAAACTACATGGCAAACCAACGGGACTACCAACCGAGACAACAACAACAACAACCTTATCAACCACATCCTCAAAATCAACAACAACACTTCCAAGGGAATCAAGGGTTCCAACCTAGGAGTAATTATTACCATAACCAAGGTTATGGGGGTGGTTCTTCTAGCCGTCAAAACCCTCCCCAAAATCCTTATCAACCTCAACAACCGCCGGTCGTAACTTCAAAATTAGAAGAGACATTGACACAATTTATGCAAATGTCAATGGCTAATCAAAAGAGCAACGATGCGGCAATTAAAAATCTCGAGACTCAAGTTGGACAACTTGCTAAGCAACTAGCGGAACAATAACCCGGTCCTTCTTTTTCGGCGAACACGCAAACAAATCCTAAGGAGCATTGTAAAGCGATCACGACAAGAAGTGGGAGGGAGTTGACTAGTGAGTATAAAAAAAGAGATGAGAGTGAACAAAGAGAGGAAAAAGAAGAAAATGTGAAGGAAATATTGGAGGATAATATTGATGGTGAAGTGGGGGAGTGGAGTGAGGAGGAAAAAGTTGAAAAGAACGAAAAGAATGGTGAAGTTGAAAAGAAAGAAAGTGTGGAAACTGAGAAAAATAAAAGTGATGAAGTAATGGTGGAGGAAGTGAAAAAGAAAAGAGCAAGAAGTTCTAGAGTTGCTAAAGGAAAGGAGGTAGTGAGCGCTACTCCAATCCAAAACCTTCCTTATCCACATGCTCCATCTAAAAGGGAGAATGAACGGCATTACGCCCGGTTCATGGATATTTTTAAACAATTGCAAATCAACATTCCGTTTGCCGAAGCCTTGGAGCAAATGCCCCAGTATGCCAAATTCATGAAGGACATACTTACAAAAAAGCGGAGGTATACGGAACCGGAGACCATTGTCCTAGATGCGAGCTGTAGTGCAATTATTCAAAGGACGCTTCCGAAAAAAGAGGTTGATCCGGGACGAGTTACTTTGCCGGTTAAAATTGGTGATATCTATGTCGGAAGGGGACTAATTGATTTGGGGTCAAGAATTAATCTTATACCATTGTCTATTGTAAAGAGGCTTGGCAACATTGAAATTAAGTCCATCCGAATGACGTTGCAATTGGCCGATAAGTCGACTACCCATCCTCATGGCGTAGCCCAAGATGTTTTGGTTAAAGTCGACAAATTCTTTTTCCCGGTCGATTTTATTGTTATTGATATGGAAGAGGATGATGATGCTCCGCTCATTCTGGGCCGACCGTTCATGAAAACCGCGCGCATGATGATAGACGTTGATGACGGTTTGATGAAGGTGAGAGTCCAAAATGAAGAAGTTACATTCGATCTATTCGAAGCAATGAAGCATTCAAAAGATAGAAGTGATAGCTTTCGCATCGATGTGATCGAAGAGGCAATTTTGGAGGTTTCTAAGCATATTCATGAGATATCTCCTATGGAGGTTTCTAAGGGAACTTGATGGTTTAAACGAACTACAACCGTGGGAAGTTGAGGAGGAAGACTTGAAGAAGGAGGTTAATGACGAGAAAGCGCCTATTGAATTGAAAATGTTACCTTCTACTTTGAAGTATGTATTCCTAGATGAAACCGAAGCAAAGCCGGTCATCATAAGCAACCTTTTGTCAAATGATGAAGAAGCCCGTTTGATCAATGTGCTAAAAAAAAATCAAGAAGCCATGGGTTGGACTCTTTCCGATCTAAAAGGAATTAGTCCTTCCTATTACATGCACAAGATCTTAATGGAAGAGGATTTTAAGCCGGTAGCTCAACCACAACGCCGCTTAAATCCTACTATGAAGGAGGTTGTTAGAAAGGAAGTTGTCAAGTTATTGGATGCTGGAATGATTTACCCGATTTCGGATAGTCCATGGGTTAGTTCTGTGCATGTGGTTCCGAAGAAAGGTGGAATTACCGTGATCCGAAATGACAAGGATGAGTTGATCCCTACTAAAGTTGCAACGGGGTGGCGAATGTGTATTGATTATAGGCGGTTGAATACCGCAACTCGAAAAGATCATTTTCCACTCCCGTTCATGGATCAAATGCTCGAAAGACTCTCGGGGCAACAATACTATTGTTTCTTGGATGGCTATTCCGGGTATAACCAAATTGCGGTTGACCCAGCCGATCATGAAAAGACGGTTTTCACATGTCCGTTTGGAGTTTTCGCATACCGAAAAATTCCCTTTGGGTTGTGCAATGCACCGACGACTTTCCAAAGATGTGTGCAAGCCATTTTTGCCGACCTTATTGAGAAAACAATGGAAGTCTTCATGGATGACTTCTCGGTATTAGGTGGTTCCTTTAGTTTATGCTTGGCAAACTTGAAAACGGTGCTTGAAAGATGTGTGAAGACCAATCTTGTGCTTAATTGGGAGAAGTGCCACTTCATGGTGACCGAGGGGATAGTGCTAGGCCATAAAGTCTCTTCAAGAGGGCTTGAAGTTGATCGTGCTAAGGTTGAAGTGATTGAAAAGTTACCTCCTCCGGTGAATGTGAAGGGAATCCGAAGCTTTTTGGGGCACGCCAGGTTCTATAGGCGCTTTATCAAAGACTTCTCAAAGGTAGCTAAGCCTTTGAGTAATTTGCTAGCTAAGGACCAGGTATTTCTCTTAACCGATGAATGTTTGCAAGCTTTTGAGACTTTGAAAGAAAAATTGGTTACCGCTCCATTTATAGTCGCTCCAAATTGGAATTTAAATTTTGAGCTAATGTCTGATGCGAGAGACTATGCAATCGGAGCGGTATTAGGCCAACGAAAAGAGAAAAAATTTCATGCGATACATTACGCAAGTAAAGTTCTTAATGAGGCTCAAATTAACTATGCCACCACTGAAAAAGAATTACTTGCGATAGTGTATGCGCTTGAAAAGTTTAGGTCTTATCTTATAGGGTATAAAGTCGTAGTGTATACCGACCACTCGGCGATTAAATATTTGCTCACCAAACCGGATTCGAAGCAAAGGCTCATCCGTTGGATCCTCTTTTTGCAAGAATTTGATGTTGAAATCAAAGACAAGAAAGGATCGGAAAATTTGGTGGCGGATCATTTATCTCGCTTAGTTAATATGGAGGTTACAGCTTCAGAGAAGGAAATCCGGGAAGAGTTTCCTGATGAAAAACTTTTCAAAATTCAAGTTAGGCCGTGGTTTGCAGACTTTGCGAACCACAAGGCTAGTGGTTTTGTGCCTCCCGACCTAACTTCGAACCAAAAAGGAAGTTTCTTTCGGATGCCAAGTATTACGTATGGGATGACCCGTACTTGTTTAAGTTGGGTAGTGATAACCTTTTAAGGAGATGCGTTACTGGCGATGAAGCGCAGAGCATCCTTTGGCATTGTCACAAATCGCCTTACGGCGGACACTATAATGGGGTGAGAACGGCCACTAAAATCCTTCAGTCAGGATTTTATTGGCCCACTATTTTCAAAGACGCACATACCCATGCGCAAAGTTGTGATAGTTGCCAGAGAAGCGGTGGGATTGGTAAGAGAGACGAGATGCCTCTCCAAAACATCCAAGAGGTTGAAGTATTTGATTGCTGGGGCATCGATTTTGTAGGACCATTCCCACCCTCTTATGGTAACGAGTATATGCTTGTCGCAGTTGATTACGTTTCTAAGTGGGTTGAGGCGATCGCCTCACCTCGGGCGGATGCGAAAACGGTAATATTTTTTTGAAGAAAAACATATTTTCCCGTTTCGGAACCCCCCGAGTGTTGATAAGTGACGGAGGGTCACACTTTTGTAATGCACCGTTGGAAAGCATTTTAAAACATTACGGTGTATCACACAGAGTGGCAACTCCGTATCACCCACAGGCTAATGGGCAAGCCGAGGTCTCTAATCGTGAGATTAAGAGAATTCTCGAAAAAACTGTGTCAAATTCGAAAAAAGAGTGGTCACAAAAATTGGATGAAGCGTTATGGGCATACCGTACCGCCTTTAAAGCTCCAATTGGGCTCACTCCTTTTCAATTGGTGTTTGGTAAAACTTGCCATTTGCCGGTCGAATTGGAGCACAAAGCCTTGTGGGCTCTGAAATTTTTGAATTTTGAAAAGGATTTGGCAGGTGAGAAAAGGAAGGTGCAACTGCTTGAGTTGGAAGAGATGCGCAATGCCGCATATCACTCAAGTTGGTTGTACAAAGAAAAGGTAAAAAAATATCATGACAAAAAGCTTCGAAAGAAAGAATTTGTGCCCGGACAGTTGGTCCTATTGTTCAATTCCAGGTTGAAGTTATTCCCTGGAAAGTTGAAATCAAAATGGTCCGGCCCATTTCGGGTCAAAGAAGTGAAGGAGTACGGAGCTATTGTCATTGAGGACATGGAAAAGAAGGAGAGTTGGACAGTTAATGGCCAACGTTTGAAGGTTTATCTCGGCGGTCATGTGGATCGCGAGAGCTGTGCTATTTCTTTGGATGCTCCTCTGTGAGCATCGCACCGTCGAGCCTATCCGACGTTAAACAAGCGCTTGATGGGAGGCACCCCAACATTGTAAGTATTTACAGTTTTTCTGTGTTATCGTAATGGGATTCCAATTGTTAAAACCTTGCTGAATGTACCAGGAATGCTGTTTTTGAAAAGGCAAATGCTGTCATGCTCGCTAGCTGCTCGCTAGGCGAAGCAGTAGCGAGCGGATTCGCTAGCTGCTCGCTAGGCGAAGCAGCAGCGAGCGCTGCGTGGCAGCACTAATCTAATTCTCAGCAGGCCACTCTTTTGGGCCCATAACCATTTTTTAAAGTGTTGCACTCACGAAATCTGAACTCACACTCACAAACACTCTCTCACATTTCATCTAACAACTCTAAACCCTAACATTGCATCCCTAACCTCCTGTGCATTTCAAATTCAACAGATCTCAAATTAGGTTTGCCCCTTCTTCATTACTTTCTGTTTCCAATTGCTTGAAATTTCTGAACATGAGACATTTAGGGTGAAGTTGGTGGTGTGGGAATCTTTAGGTTTTGCATGTGGGTTTAGAAGTACATGTATCGTAGAACGATTCTTTACATGATAAACCATTTTGTTTCTGAAAGGGATACCATGAGACTTAGGTTTTTCTGGAATTTGGTTGTTAAACATTGCAGAACCCAAAAACCCGTAAGATTCGCTAGCAACTCGCAAGGCGAATCAGTGGCGCGCATTCGCTGTCACTTCGCTAGGCGAACCTGTAGCGAAGCTTCGCTAGGTTCTCGCTAGGCGAAGCAGCAGCGAGCATGAGAGTAGTTGGAATTCTGGTTTTGCTGTCTAATCTGTTTTGTGTTGTGTGGTTTCCTCTTTATGTCTGTGCAGATGGAATCCCGGTCCGGAACTTCGAAAAAGAGAAAGGGCGGTAACACTTCCCGTCCCGTACCAATACAATTCGACACCGACAAATTTGTCAGGCCAAAGCAAGCCGCAAGATATATTGCTTTGGAAAAGCGAAAGATTCTCCGGGTTGATTAACAGCAAAAAGTGGGATCGGTTAATATCCCCCCTGGAGCATTACGATATCGCAACAGTGCGTGAGTTCTACGCGAACGCACTGCCGAACGACGACGAGCCATTCACATGGACGTCTAGAGTGTCCGGCCGTCCTGTTGCGTTCGATCGGGATGCAATTAACCGTGTCCTGGGTGAACCGCTCCATCTGGGAGCCGAGGAGAGAGACACCTACCACCAAGATTTAAGGCTTCATCGGGATACTGATGCGATTTCTGCTGCCCTGCTTTTGAAAGGGAAATCAGTTGAGCTGAACCCATCTGGGGTTCCCATGAGATACCATAGGGAGGACATGACTCCCTTGGCTTAACTGATTCTTTTGTTGGTTCTTACAAACATCGCACCCAAGTCTCATACTTCTACCGTGCCGATCCCAGTGGCACACTTGGTACACAGCATCCTCACGAACGTACAGATTGATGTGGCGAGGATTATTGCTTTTGAGCTGAAGTCTGTGATTGAAAGCGGGCTAAAGTCGGGGGCACGAGTGAATTATCCCCTGGCTTTCCCTTGCCTAATCATGGCTTTGTGCCTGCAAGCGACGGTGAGGCTACCCTCTAGGGGTCAAGTAAGGATCCCGCCACCCATTGATGACCGATACGTGGCCAAGTATTGCAAACCGAAGAATGTAAGAAATAGTTCAGCTGTTGAGGTTACCGGGGCTTTTGATGGTCCTGGTACTTCTACTCTAGGATCCGATCCTTTCCAGCAGGCTGTCTGCAACTACAACTGGGATTGGATGGCGGCAACTCAGCGTGCCATGCTCGATATGCACGATTCTATGCAGCTGTTACAGCTGCAGATGCGCGACCCCTCCGGAGAGCATTCTATGGTGACACGTGAGCAGTTTCTGCAGCACGCGAGCTGGCCTGTGGACAGGCCTGTGTTTGGAGAGGGGGAGGGTGCTGGTGCTGGTTCTTCTGGTGTTGCTGATGGAGATGATGATGATGATGATGATGATGATGAGGCTACCGGTTCTGAAGCCGGTACTGATGAGGGTTATGAGTCCTTGGAGGGCTAAGTTTATTTTATTTTTTCATATTTTGTTTTATTTCTATTGTATTTTCAGATTTGTGTATTTTGATGTTGGTTCTGTACTTTTGGGGTGTTTTGTCCCCCATGAACAATTTTAAATTTTGAAGTAATGTATTATTTATGTTTTAAATTTCGTTTGTTTTAATAAATTTTTGGTTGGTTGAGTGTCAAACCTTCTAGATTGGTTGCTCCTCAAAGAAGTATCCAATGAAGGTGCATCCGAGCTTGGAGGACAATGATAAAAATAAACAAGTGAATAATGCTAAGGTACATGGTTACCTCCGGCTAGAATTTTAGAATGCATTAAGAACTTTACTCTTTTTTGTAATTGAATATTGTCTTTTTGCAAAATAATTGAATGAATGTTTCATCTAGGACTTAAAACCACAAATTATGAGGAAACCTCCATTGTACACTTAAATGCTGGATTCTAATAAGCTTTGTTGATTCATTTGATTCATGCTTTGTCTTTTATTATTGTGAATATGTGGAAGCAATTAGAAATGATCAAGGCACTTGTTTTCTATCGAGCACAACCAGTTCCAAATACAACTTACCTGTGAGCAGAGAGAGTATTCGTTAACCCCTTTGAGCTTAAATAGTTGAATCTCAGCTTGAAATAAACCGAGATTTCAAAAATCTTTTTTTTTACAACCCGGAAAATTTTGATAATTGTTCTTTTGCCGTAAAAAGTCAAGAGCATTCAGTTAGGGTGAGTAAGAAATAAGTTGGGGAGAACGAAAATGAGAATCGGTAAGTGACACAACTCTTGAAAAACCGAGCAAGCATAAATATATATATATAATATATATATATATATATTATATATATATATATATATATATATATATATATATAATATAATATATATATATATATATATATATATATATATATATATATATATATATATATAATATATACTATATATTATATATATATATATATATATAAATATAGAAAAGAGAAACATCTTTTTGTAAATATGATGTGAAAGAAAAGAAAAAACTAGAGAAAATGAAAATGAATGCTTGCTTGGAAGAAAAATAGTGAAAAACAAAAATTGAGTGGTGATATAAGAGTTGTGAAGGGTTCAAATGAGAAATAAATGGAACGAAGTTGAGATGTGTGAATAATGTACAGTGAATGTCTCTTTTGCATTGACAATTTCGTTTTCAATGGCCTTAGAAATGACCCTTGTTTGTTAACCTAACCAAGCTTCAACCGAAAAGTCCTTAGTGATCTTCGTGCTTCCACATTACCATTTATAATTGTTAGACATTGTATGAATTGAATTGATTTCTTCATTATTTGTTGGAGAGTGAGATTATTCCCGCGGTTGCAAACGCGTAATTTCTTCAATCCTTATTCGAAGAGGAGAGATAGGATGATTCATTCAAGATAATATTGTTGTGGATAGATACATATTTCGCATTGCTACTAAGTTTTAGTTCTTGTGTATTATTTTATTCTAACCGTTAGAAATTTGTATCTGCTGATTCGCTTGTGTTTGAGCCGTTTTATCCGATTTCGGAGAAACCTTTTTCTTAATACAAATCCTCTTGTCCTTCAAGAGGCATACTTTGCTTGAGGACATGCAAGAATCTAGTTGGGGAGAGTTGTTAGATACCCAAAAGTGCTTATTTGAGCTATCAAATATGGGCATCTTTCACTCCATTTCCTTGCTAAAGTGTTCGAAACCACCTTTGTTTTTGATGAATTGCAATACAATGATACACGATCTTGGTACCTTTGATTTGTGTGTTATTGTGCAGGAATTAGGCATGAAATAATAGAAAATGAAGGCACAAGAAAATGGCAAGGGACCAAGAAAAAGAATGCATTCATCAGCTTGCTCGCTAGGCGAGGGCTGTGGCGAAGAGCTCGCTAGGCGAGCGCCCAGCGAGTCCCCAGCGAAGAACTCCAGTATTTTACAGTAGCAAACATCAACAAACTCGCTAGGCGAGCTGCCAGCGAAGGGTGTAGCGAACACGTCCAGACTTGGCCAAAAGCGCTGCCAGCACTCACTCGCTAGGCGAGCCATTAGCGAGCTCCCAACGAGCAATTACAGTAGCAAAACCTCCTAAGCTCGCTGGAGCGAAGGGTGAAGCGTGTGCTTCGCCTAGCGAAGGTTTTGTTCGCCTAGCGAACATGCCAATCTGGCAAAGGTCATTTCTTTGGGCGCAGGTGCCACAGGTGCCTCATTTTGGGGCACGCTAGGCGAGCCATTCTGCTCGCCTAGCGAGCATGACAGCTCAGTAGCAGCACTATAAGTAGCAAGGGCTACTTTTTGGAGCCATACTTTTACACCTCCATACTTTTGTACTTTTTAGATATTTTTTCCAGCATTGCTCTAGAGATCTTTTGTGACCTAGAAATCATTTCTCTTCATCTCTTAACAATCTTTCACAAAAAGAAGGTGGATTCCCATCCAATCTCGATTATTCGACTCGGATGTTGATCAACCTTCTTCCGAAACTTGTTGACCAAGCTACCATGAAAATGAGTAGCTAAGTTCTTCATTTTGTCATGGTTAGATGTAGATGATCATTAGCTTTGTGTGTAAATGGGATGATCTTCATTTGTAAACTCTTTAATGGTGAATATATGGTGAAAACTTTGTTTTATTGAAAACTCTTTGTGTTGGTTTATGATCGAGAGATGTTTACCAACTCTTTACCTAGGTTTTCATCCAATCTTGTTTGTTAGCTAGAGATAGTAATGAATGATTTTGTTCACCATAAGGTTGAACCAAAAAGTTGTCATTTTGATAGATTGTGTTAGAGATAAACAATGGATCAAAATGGGAAAACTCACAATGTGTGTTAGAGATAAACACATTGGGAGGACTTTGTGAAATAGTTTATCATCTAAAGGAGTTTATGAGTTTTGTTGATCGAACATATACATGCAAAGTGATCGTCGAACCCTAACTTTGGCAATATTTCTCAAATATTAAAACCAAATATTTTACCGCATTTTATTACACTTTTATGCAAGATACTGTGACTAAAACCAAAAACCCCCTTGTTACTACGAGTTAAGAATTGAAACAACTGTCGAACGGTGGCGATATCTCACAATCCCTATGGAGACGATAACAAAAACCCGACACTAAAAATTACATTCAACAGTCACGTTTGCGTAAGATGCCGCTTCCACCCATTTGGTGAAGTAGTCAATAGCCACTAATATGAACCGGTGCCCATTCGAAGCTGTAGGCTCGATCTTTCCAATCATATCGATGCCCCACATAGCAAACGGCCAAGGAGATGACATCAAACTCAACGGGTTTGGAGGTACGTGCACCTTGTCAGCATAAATCTGACATTTATGACATTTCCGCACGAAATTGAAACACTGGGTCTCCATTGTCATCCAATAATATCCGGCCCTTAACAACTTTTTCACCATCGCATTCCCACTGGCATGGGTACCAAACGACCCCTCGTGCACCTCTTTTATCAATTGGCTTGCTTCTTCGTCATCGACACATCTGAGCAACACCCAATCGAAATTCCTCTTGTACAAAACCCCATCTCTGTTCAGATAGAACACCATGGCCAACCTCCTCAGAGTCTTTCGGTCCTTTTTTAGACGCCCCCTCGGGATACTCTTGGGTCTCCAAATAGCGCTTGATATCATAATACCATGGATTTTCATCATCAGGCGCTGTGTCGACAGCAAACACATAAGTCGGTCTATCCAGACGTCCCACCTCAACACTAGGGAACTGATTCCACCACTGCACCTTAATCAAGGCGGCCAGAGTAGCCAAAGCATCTACCAAAGGATTTTCTTCTCTCGGCACATAGTGTAATTCCACCTTGGTGAAAAATGTCAACAACCTCCTTGTATAGTCCCGGTATGGAATTAAGTGAGATTGATGCGTATACCACTTCCCGTTAACCTGGTTTACAACCAAAGCTGAATCTCCATAAATGACAAGGTTCTTGATCCGCAAATCAATCTCCTCTTCAATACCTAAGATACAAGCTTCGTATTCAGCCATATTGTTGGTGCATTCAAACGTTAGTCGGGCAGCAAAAGGAATATGGGATCCCTTCGGCGTAACCAAAACAGCATCAACTCCACTACCATTCACGTTAACGGCCCCATCAAACATCAAAATCCATTCGGATTCAGGGTCAGGCCCCTCCTCCGGGATCGGTTCCTCATATCTTTCGATTTGAGACACATGATGTCCTCATCAGGGAATTCAAACTTCATCGGTTGATAATCCTCAATGGGTTGCTGGGCGAGGTAATCAGACAATACACTCCCCTTGATCGCCTTTTGAGAGGTGTACTGAATATCATATTCAGTCAAAATCATTTGCCATCTCGCAACCCATCCGGTCAATGCTGGCTTCTCAAATATATACTTGATCGGATCCATCTTGGAAATCAACAAAGTGGTATGGACCAGCATATACTGTCTCAGTCGGCGAGCAGCCCATACCAAAGCACAATAAGTTTTCTCGAGCAGTGAATATCTTGTTTCACAGTCGGTAAACTTTTTGCTAAGGTAGTAAATTGCATTCTCTTTTCGACCAGACTCGTCATGCTGCCCCAGTACACACCCCATAGACCCCTCGAGGACTGTCAAGTACAGAATTAACGATTGTCCCTCCACAGGAGGCATCAGAATCGGAGGCTCCTGCAAATATTCTTTTATCTTTTCAAATTCCGCTTGGCAATCATTAATCCACCTGACCGTTTGATCTTTTCTCAATAACTAGAATATGGGTTCACACGTGGCTGTTAGATGAGATATGAACCGTGAAATGTAGTTCAATCTACCTAAGAAACCACGAACCTCCTTTTCTGTTCTCGGTTCAGGCATTTCTTGTATCGCTTTTACTTTGGCAGGATCAACCTCGATTCCTCTTTCACTCACAATAAACCCGAACAACTTACCGGACCGCACTCCGAAAGTGCACTTATTCGGATTCAACCTCAGTCTGAATTGTCTCAATCGGTCAAACAACTTGGCCAGATCTACCAGATGCCCCTCTTCTGTTAGGGACTTTGCTATCATGTCATCAACATAGCGTTCGATCTCATGATGAATCATATCATGAAACAAAGTCACCATAGCCCTTTGATACGTGGCATCGGCGTTCTTGAGACCGAATGGCATCACCTTATAGCAAAAAGTGCCCCATGATGTGATGAACGTTGTTTTCTCCATATCATCTGGCGACATTTTGATTTGATTATAGCCAGAAAAGCCATCCATGAAGGAAAACACCGAGAATTGAGCTGTATTATCTACCAACACATCGATGTGAGGTAATGGGAAATCATCTTTCGGGCTAGCTCTATTCAAATCCCGGTAGTCCACACACATCCTCACCTTTCCATCCTTCTTCGGCACCGGCACAATATTCGCGACCCAAGGCGGATAATTAGTGATAGCTAGGAAACCAGCATCCAACTGTTTTTGCACCTCCTCTTTGATTTTCATGGCCATCTCGGGTCGAGTTCTGCGCAACTTCTGCTTCACTGGAGGACAATCTGCTCTCAATGGCAACTTGTGTACAACGATATCGGTATTCAACCCTTGCATATCCTGATAAGACCAGGCGAAGATATCAACATACTCTTTCAACAAGGCTACCATTTTGCTCTTGACATTCACCTCCAAAGCGGCCCCGACTTTCACTTCTCTTCTAACCTCCTCGGTACCCAGATTCACAATCTCGACTTGCTCCTCGTACGGTTGAATCACCTTATCCTCTTGTTTCAACAACCTGGCTAATTCCTCCGGCAGTTCACAATCTTCTTCGGCATGATAGATCGGATTGTCGAAGTCATACGAGGGTGTAACAGGATTGTTATCAATGAGATCCGGAGAATGATCGCATCTGCATGAATGTTGATTCATGCATTGCTTTAGAGCCGGAACGAGACGGATTAAAAAGGATGAAAATGAAAACAAACATTGCCATTTTTTTTAAACTGCAAAAGTAAATGAAAAACAGGGAACACCGCTTTTAATGTGAAAAACATCCTTTTTATTACTGATGCAAATGTTGCAAAATGAAACACATGAGGTGGCCCCTACAATGGACCATTACGTTTCGGGCAAAACATATGGTTTTCATGCAGACAGAATTGAAAAACAGAAATATTACTCTTCACGTAGAGTGACAGTGATGATCTTTTCGGCCTTCCAGTTTTGGATCTCCATCCCTGGTACGCACGGTTTTATCCACGAGTCCAGCTCGCAGTCACTGTCAATCTCTTCACCCACCACACAGCTATGGCCTGCATGCTCAAAAATTGCATTCACCCCCACCTGACCATGCGTCGGCATGGGATTGGCATTAACGTTTGGAGATGGTGCGAAATTGATGGCCTTGTAGTCTACCAAGTCTTGGACAACATGCTTGAAGGCTTTACAATTCTCAACATTGTGTCCAGAGGCACCAGAATGGAATTCGCACTTGGCGCTCTCATCATAGCTTGCAGGCCTCTGGTCTGGTCTCATCGGAGCCAATGTTCTCAGCTGAACCAACCCCAGATCTTTCAACTTTTTCAACAAGAAGGCATACGTCACGGGTGGCCTATCAAACTGACGATCAGTGATCCTTCCTCTCACTTGATACCCGACCCGTGGTGTTCTCTACTGAAATGGCTGCCGTTACTGTGGCTGTTGCTGTTGTTGTTGTTGTGCTGGTTGATTATCAGCAGGAATTGTTACCGCAACAATATGCTGGTAGTAACGATCCCTACCATGTCCTCTCTGGGCATACACAGCACTCGTGTCACCCTCCTTCTTACGCTGACCATTACCAAAGGGCTTCTTCGACCCTGACGATGAAGCGTTTCCCTGTATCTTCCCCATTTTCAGCCAGCTTTTAATTCTCTCCCCAACCACCACTATATCTGCAAAACCAGTGACGGGACAACCCACCATTCTCTCAGCAAAAGTCCCCTGAAGGGTACCCATGAACAGATCAGACATTTTCCTATCCATCAACGGAGGTTGAACTCTGGAAGCCAACTCCCTCCACCTTTGTGCATACTCTTTAAACCCTTCATTTGGCTTCTGAGACATACCCTGCAACTGGGTACGGCTAGGAGCCATGTCAGCATTGAATTGGTACTGTTTAAAGAAAGCATCCCCCAAATCCTGCCAGATCTTGATATCCGATGATCTCAACTTGGTATACCACTCCAGAGACCCACCAGACAAGCTGTCCTGAAAGAAGTACATCCATAGCTTCTGATCCATAGTGTAGGCAGATATCTTTCGGACAAAGGCCTGAAGATGAGTTTCTGGGAAAGAAATCCCATTATACTTATCAAACGTGGGCATTTTAAACTTTTGTGGGATCACAATCCCCTCAACCAGCCCTATGTTTGTCATATTGATAGCCCCAGGAGAGGTATGGCTTTCCAGAGCCCTGATCTTCTCTGCCAGTACCTGAATCTCTTTGTTTGGCGGTTGAACACCATACTGACCAAATTTCTCATTTAGCACGGAGAACTGATCTTCTTCTTTATCCTCCATAGCCCCAAAGAAAGGAGGAAATTGATTATCCTTCACAGGACCTGGCCCACCGCCCGCAGCGAAACCAAAACCACCACCATTGTCGATCACCACACCAGATGTAGTTGCCTTCCTTCTGGGATCGCCACCATCCCTAGAACCACCAAGACCATCGTTGGAAACACCCTCTTGATTATTGCCACTATTGGCAGCCGAAGCCCGCTCAAGCTTCTCTACCTTCTCAACAAGTGCCTTCTGCCCCAAGGCGAACCCTTGCATGACGTTGATCAACTCTCCCATCTTCTCTTTCAGCTCGAGAATGTCTGCGTTGGGTAGATCCATCAGTTTGGATTTGTTGCGTCTGGTAGGGTATCTGTGCGGACGAGCTACGTGCAAGGGAATGATTCTGCGTGCGCGAGCAATGATTCCTGAGTCAATCAAACATGTTAGAAACTGACACCTGCAAAACAGAAGACAGGTTATTATGACTCACGCATGAATGCAATGTCTATCCGTATGAGGAACATTCTGTCCTTTGATTCTGGTTTCATCGAGACGGATAATAATTTGACAATAACATTCTGACATCAGGATGTCTCTCAACCAGAATCTCAATCGAGGATGTACCCTCCATATGGATAAACATGGGTTAGATGCAGATGAATGCAAAATAGGAATGATGCAGATGCATGAATGTAATGCATAGTGCCATCCTCCAAGTCATCTGAACATCAACTGTACTGGATTCCGGTCTCTGAACTGATCTCAAACATCTGAGGGAGTGAGTAACCATAAATCCAACTCGGGGTTCCGAAATAAACGGAACCTGAGGATACATCACCATCATCACAGGTAAAATCACTGACCAAATAGCACCAAGATCCTCTAGACAAGCAACCCCAAATTCAGCCCGGGGATCCGAAATAAACGGAACCCGCTGATAAATACCACAGACAGAATTCCGGCGTGTCAGAAATAAATATCCATAAATCCAACTAAACCAAAGTCACCATCAAAGAGTCACCAACAGAACCTGTATCTGTAAGAATCAAACCCCTCCCCTCACAGGTGAATTCTAATAAGGTCATCCTAAGGCGGATAATGGTCTCGACAATCGGACAAGATACTCAACGGGTTTGCCCTTTCGGGTGTTCCGTTGCAGCTCTCGTAAGATCATCTAAACCAAAGATCCGGGAAAGAAAGGTCACCGAAGTCAACAACTCAAAAGAGGTAACCCAACCAAAGTGGACTACTCCACCCGGAAGAGCTCTCTCAGAAGAACCTCGTCCGGCTGTGGTATGTCATGTCTCCACATCATGTTAATACCACATGTGCAGAAACATGAGACTACACTAATCCTAGGTGTATACTCGGGCCTGGGTTTTAGTCCCACTCAGAACACCCACCCCAAATCATAGGAACCAAACCTGTCTAGAATCCAGCACAATAATAATATGATGCATGCAAACATATATGCAAATATATACAATCACAGTATAATAATCATAAATGCAATAAATAAAGCAGTAAAAGTAACCAAAACTACCCTAAAGAGCGCTAGGATTGACTCGCTTAGGGAAGATGGACCAGCAAGAGGTCAACTTCAATCCCCAGCAGAGTCGCCAGCTGTCGCAACACGAAAAACAACCGGCGGAAAAAAACAAGTTTTACAGAGCCGCCACCGACGATATTCATCCTATGACGGAAAGGAAGCACATGACTAACCTAAGAAAGGGAAAGGAACAGTCTTACGACCAAAGATTACAAGGTACGGGAGTCGGTTACGCAAGGGGAAGGTATTAGCACCCCTCACGTCCGTCGTACTCGACGGGATCCACGCTCAAAAGAATAGGAAAAGGTTGCTAATAAACTGCTCGAAGAAATGCACACACTGGAATGATAAACAGGTGAAAGAAAATGGAGGAAGTGGACTCGGCAGGATGTCGCATCCTGGGCCTACGTAGTTTGTCAGAAACAAACATCAGAGTCAACGTAGTTCGGGGAAATGGAGACATGCCCGCTAAGACATCGCGTCCTATGCCTACGTATCTTCTCTATCCAGAGAAGAATCAGAGCACTCGTAGCTCGGCTAACGCATGCCGAAACAAAACACCGAAAAGAGACGCTGAGACGTCAAACGAAACACACAAAAGGAAACAGAATGCCAATACATGGACTTATATCCGACTCCAAACAAAAACAAACAAGGAAACAGAATTCCAATACGTGGACTTATATCCGACTCCAAACGAACAACACAAACAAGGAAACAAAATGCCAATACATGGACTTATATCCGACTCCAAATAAAAGCACACGCTAACCAGCGAACACCAAAGAAAAGGTTATCAGGTTGACAAACTAATAGGGAGTCTGGAACTCGAGCCTAATAGTTGTCACACAAACACAAAGAGACACTGAGACATCAAAAGAAACAAAAGGGTTAAAAAGAAAAAAGGGTGAACAACAAACTAATAGGGAGTCTGGAACTCGAGCCTAATAGTTGTCACACAAACACAAAGAGACGCTGAGACGTCAAAAGAAACAAAAAGGTTGAACACACACCCAAAAAACAAAAGGGTGAGAACAACAAACTAAATAGGGAGTCTGGAACTCGAGCCTAATAGTTGTCACACAAACAAAATCCCTAAGTCGATAATAAGGGTGATGCACACACACAAAACCAACACAACAAAAAAAAGTTTGCCCGGAGAGATCTCGCTCGATCTCCTGCCTACGTATCTCATCTGGTATGAGAATCAGGGCGACGTAGTTCCCCTTAACAGGGGAGAAACTCTCTCCTAACCAGAGACCAGGGAAACAACAAACTAAAAGGGAGACTGACTCGAGCCTAATAGTTGTCATGCAAACAAATCCCTAGGTTGAGGTCTCTAATCAGAACCTAACTCACACAGGAAGCAAGTCAGTTCAGAGGAAAGCAAATAAACACCAACAGCACAAGTGAACAGGCATCACTCACTATATACACACAAGAGGCCCAAACAATGGGTAGGCTTTAGTCAAGAGGGGTCATATCAACCTCGACAAACAAGCCAAAACTGTAGGGGTATGCTGAATCTCTTAACCACTAACATTGAGAGTTAGGGTGAAGCTGATGAAATGTGGTAATGAGGATGAGACCTCATGCTCTTAACCCTGGCCTGGGTGAACTTATGACAAAGAAAGTGTGGGGATCCAGAAAGAGGGACCCTATTCCACTTGACTGACTCTATACAAAGATCTTGGGTTCATGTTCTAGAGCATCAGCACGTAGTGCGAGCATAAAGAACGACTCACTGAATAACAGGGGATTGATTTCTAATCCCTTCTATCTGTCAATTGCCTCTTCACTTAGGAGGACTTATCAAGTAACATGCCTTACTTGGAGGTCTTTGGCACAAATGTAAACAATCACAATCAGAGCCTCATAAGGAGGACTTCAGCCAAAATGCCTGCCAAAAAGGTGACAGGACTTCCAGACTACATGGAGTAAGAGGGCTAAACTACCTCAGTGGTGTATCAACCACACTCCAAAGCTTAAGCAAAAGAAAAGCTAGCAAGCACCTAATGTACCTGTACAAAAGCTTAAACAGTTAATATCTCAATCAGAAAACCAACAGACAACAGTGGAACTTTCCAATATTTACAACTCAATGCAAGGCACAAATGCAAGCACTCAAATGAATTCATCACATCCATTGACCTACAAAACAATAATAGTTAGTATTCCAAGGTATTTGCATCTCACAAAGTGAGACCAAACCAATCATCAAGGCTAATGTCCAAACCTGAAACACAAAGCACAATTAGTTATGTACAAAAACACTAGTGCAAAGACTAGGTCCAAAACCAAACCAAATGATCAAAACAGAAGTCAATCTTTCAAATATTGCACATTCAAACAATCAATAAAATGTCCTCAAAAGGACCAACATTAATTCATAAGGAAAATGCATCAAATGATCAATGTAAGGCAAAGGCAACAAATGTACACCAAAATGGACATCCAAGTTAGAAAATCCAAATCAAAACAGAAACACATCCAATGGTCTTGAAAGTTTTTATGTGAATTCCACATGTTATGAACAAGCATTGTGCAAAAAATTAGACCCAGAAGAGGTCAAATGCTAGATGAATAAAAATGAACAAATGCAAGGCAAAAAATGTGACACAAATTGTCACATTACATCTCCATGTGTCCAAAACAGTGATAGCTTATGATAAAAATCCCAAACCAAATCTCAAAAATCATACCACATGTGAGGATCAAGCATGCCAAATTTCAGATCAATTGGATTAAAGATGAGCATTTCACAAAGCATTTATCATGACATATCCATTTGACACCATGTTCAATCAAAAATCACAAAATAAAAATCCAGAACCAAACAATTCATGAAAATAATATCAAAAAATACTAGACATTAAAACAAGCATGTGGAAATAAAATGGGATCAATTTGGAGCATTCTACTATTTTTTATGAATTTTTACAAAACAACTAAAATAATTGAAATAATAAAAGAAATTGGAGGGAAACAATTAATTTGAATGACATTCAGAAATGAGCAAGGCCAAGAATCGAACCCACGCGTCCATGGATACATGAGAAATCACAAATAAATCAGCAAGTAAACATAAGCATGTAATCGAACACACGCTAGCTAGGTCCAAAATGAGAGTTCAAATTAAATCACAAAACACACAGGCCAAGACTAGAACCCATTCAAGCGAGGTTCCAAGCGTTCCAATGCTAAAACGCAGCGTTCCAATGCTAAAACGCAGCGTTCCATTTAAACGTGTGACGACCACATCACACGGTCAAAACACACTCAGCGCAGTCAAAAGGATCATGGCCAATGGAAATGCCAACAGGCGCGCACGTGGATCCGACGTGGACCAAACCCTAAGGAAGCATAACCAGACGCCGGGACAGCGACCGTGTCCATGGCGGAGCTTCAAATATTTTTCCAGAAATCGTCGAGCCATACACCATTGGAACCGGTTTTCAACAAGGAATCCAAATATCATGTTCATTTAACCTAAAAACTCATGAATCAAACGGATCGAGGCAAAACATTTATGATATCAAAACTTTAAACTCAACATACATGCTCAATATTCATCCGTTTTCAAAACTAAACCTATCAGTGTGCTCAGCAATGCAAGATCTACCTAATCATGGCAAGAAATTGAAGAAAATAGAGGATGAATTTTTCACTTACTTGAAGTAGCAGTGATGGAAATCGTGTGTTCAAGCTCTCAAACTTTCCAGATCTTCTCCTATGCTTGTATCTTGAAGCTTTAAGCCAAAATGCCCGGTTGAAATCTCTCAGATCTTGTTCAATTTCAGAAATCTACTTCCATGTTCATGCACTTGTTCTGCTCGAGATCTTGCTCAATTGCCACAAATAATGGATGAATCTTCCTCAGAATTCCACAAGGATCATGAATATGCAAAGAGATTCAAGGTTTGTGTGAAGAAAATTGAAAATTGAAGTGAGAGAAAATTATAGGGAAAATGGAGAATTCTAGATCTCAAATTCTGTTATGAGCAAAAACAATTAGGGTTTGGCTTTTATATGATCTCTTAATGATGATGTTAATCCAATTTAGGCCTTGTTAAACATGATTAGTGAAAATTGAAATGTCTTGCAAAAAATGAATAATGAACTTGCATGGCCATGTCCCACGTGAGAATCCCATGCAAAGGTCCAATTTCACCTAAAACCAACCAATAAACACAATGGAAGTGGTATTTTCTTTGTGTGATCAACCAATTTCAAATTATCAATTTTCCCTCCAAAATGCACATGTATGGACAAGTGATCATGTGAACTTCTTCCATGCAAGGCAATGATTCATCTGGAAAGCCTTGGTCACAAAGAGAATTTTGCAAAAAGAGTGGACCAATTTGGAGTTTTGGATCAAAAGTTATGGCATTTTGAACTTTCATGCATACTTTGTGATCATTTGGCCATAACTTCTCAACTAATCATCAGATGATCATGAAATAGGACTTTTTGAAAAGGGGAGAGAAAGATATTCAACTTTCATGTTCACTAAAAATCCATTTGAAGCTTCTTTGATGTTGAAATGTCAAATTGAATGTGAACCAAAAACTTGCCATTTTTGGAAACTTGAAATTACAGGTCACTTTCCATTTTTGGAAACTTTTGCTATGACTTCAAAATCTTCAAGATAGATGTTTAGAATGACAAATGGACCTATTTTGAACATGATTGAGGTGTCTTAACTCATTTCCCCACCTCAAAGCCCTCAGTTGACTGCACAGTTGACTTGTTTGGTCCTCAGATGACCTTGACATGCCCTGATCAGCTTGAACCTCAACCACTTGGGGAAATGGCTCAGAAATGAAACCCTAGCTCATGTAAGCCCAATATAATGATCATGTGATCCTCCTCATCAGCAAATACCTCATCTCTTTGAGAAGCCCTGGTTAAAAGAATATCATTGATTAGGGTTGACCAGAGGTCAAAACCTTAATCCAAAGGAACTTGAGAATGAATCTAGAAACCCTTGATGATGATAGAACCATGATGATGGTAATATATCCTTGCAAACAAGATAATGCCTAAGATCTTTGAGGAATCAAGAAACCCTGACTGAAGCACAAACCCTCAGATGGTTGACAATCAATCCAAAGAGACCCTCAGACTTGAATCATGTAACTTCTCCATATCTTGAAAAGACTTTGGAGGATGACTTTCTTATTTTCACATGATATGCAAAAATGCAAATGCCTAATGTTCTAAAATATGAAATGCAATGTGTCAAACTAGTCCCAAGAAGAGGAGGGCAAATTTTGAGGTGTTACAACAAGGAACAAAATTGCCAATGTTTACCACCTTACAAGGCAAAGAACAAGTGCCAAGGTTTACCACCTTACAAGGCAAAGAAAAATTACCAAGGTTTACCACCTTAAAAGGCAAATAACAAGTTCCAAGATTTACCAACTCTCAAGGAAAGTGCCAAGGTTTACCACCTCTCAAGGCAAGGAATTGGATGGCCAAGGTTTACCACCTCACAAGGAAAAGAACAAGTGCCAAGGTTTACCACCTTACAAGGAAAAGAATTGAATTGCCAAGGTTTACCACCTCTCAAGGCAAAGAATTGAACTACCAAGGTTTAACACCTCTCAAGGCAAGGACAAGTGCCAAGGCCTACCATGTTACAAGGCAAAGAATTGAATGAAAGAGGGTGTACAATCACAAGCTACTAACAGTAGAAGTGCTCCGTTATTGAAGTGTTGCATGTTTGATATGCTTGAAGAAGACATGTCAAATTTATGGTTCAAATTGCACTAAAGTCTATGAACAAATGCGAATACCTTGAGCAACTGGTCATGCGTCCCATACCCAAGGATACAAAATGGTCATTTCACATAAATATTCAATTTAAGGACAAAATTAAATCATAATCAATATACTAACTAAAACCTAAAAATTAATCAAATTCTAAGAAAACTATTTTAATCAAATCAATGAAACATAATTATTTTTAGAAATCTAACTAAACTAAAAAAATAAATTAACATTCTAATTAATCCTAATTTTTATTCTCATTAAAAATCCTAATTCTAATTAGTCCTAAAAATCTAACTTAATTAAACTAATCCTAAAAAACTCTAAATGGTCAATTAATAAAAATAAAACTAAACAAAAAAAAACAACAAAATGAATCAAGAACAAAAGGAATAATGGGCACATATTAGGGGTATAAGAAAATTTTACCTCGTACCCCTACAATTGTACCCATACCCCTACAAATAATTTTTTTGACCAAAATACCCTCATATAAAAAGGGTATATTTTTCAAAAATGGAAGTTTTTTCCATTTGCGCTTGAAGACTTCCGGAAGAGAAATTTTGGTAATTTTTGGCATTGTAAATCAGAACACTAAGAGTAAGTCTTCCGGTTCACAAATTGTATACCGGAACATTTATCCAAAGTCTTCCGGTTCGCTGCATTTTTGGGGCATTGAACCGGAAGTCTTTTAGGAAGTCTTCGGTTTGTTTGGCTGTGTACCGGAACTCTTTCTTAAAGACTTCCGGTTTGGATGAACTAAACCGGAACTCTTTTAAGAAGTGTTCCGGTAGTCAACCTTGTTTTTCTCCACATCGGAACTCTTCTTTGAAGTGTTCCGGTGCGTTTTTTTATTTTTTTTTATTTTTTTTTATTTTTTTATTTTTTTTAATTTTTAATTATTTTGTTATAATATTCTTTTATAGTGGTTCGAAGACGAGGTGCAGATGGTAGGATACCAGACCACAGTTTAGACCGGGACGCATCTTCATCTACAGTAGAGCCGGCTGGATATCCAGGAGGGCCATACGGTACATCTCTTTTGGTGAAGTACGAGCATCATGTTGCTCGCCATTTATGGTTTGGTGAGGTAAATAAACAGGATATATTTGAAAATGAATAATATTTGAATATTTTATATTGTGTTTTCTAATATGTGTTTTAATTGTTTTTAGGAAAGAGGTCCAAAGAAAGAGTTAAAGGTTGCTGGACATGGACTAAAGCTGGCATCTAGGGTTCCACTAGCTCTTCCATAACAGGTGGAGAGTTGAGTATCTAGATCTGGTTTATCTTCACTTCAGAGAACTAGTCTGAACAAGATAGACACAAATCTTGTCTCTGCATTTGTGGAAAGATGGCATCTAGAGACATCTTCATTTGACATGTCGTTTGGTGAAATGAGTATTACTTTGGATGACGTCTCATGTCTGCTTCACTTGCCCATCAGGGGTGTCTTCTGGAGTCCTCAGGATGTCACGGAAGAGGTAGCTGTTGAACTTGCTGTTGACTACTTAGGAGTGTCACAGGGTGAGGCACAATCACATGTTTGTAGCTGCAGGGGTTCTTATTATAAGTTGGAGTGGTTATACAATTTATTTGTACAACATAGAGCTGCTTCTAGTTGGGCATATGCGACCAGAGCATATCTGTTGATGTTGGTGGGTTCCACCATTTTTGCCAACAAGACCTTTACACTTGTCGAGGCACAATACCTCCTACTATTTATGGACTTAGATAGATGTTCGGGATATAGTTGGGGAGCAGCTGCACTAGTTACCCTATACAGATATCTTGGAGATGCGTCCATGTTCAGTTGCAAACAGCTCGGTGGATATCCTACTCTCCTACAGGTATATCATTTAATTTTGTTTATTAACTGTTGGATTCATTTTATAAAGTATGTTAACTTAATTTATTTTTTTTATTATGTTTTTATTTTGTAACAGTGCTGGATTCACGAGTATTTTCCAACTGTTGGAAAAAGAGGGGAGAATTGGAAACCAGCTGATAATTGTGGTCTTCCTCGAGCGATGAGATGGTTCTA
This sequence comes from Lathyrus oleraceus, assembly GCF_024323335.1. Lineage (NCBI taxonomy): Eukaryota > Viridiplantae > Streptophyta > Magnoliopsida > Fabales > Fabaceae > Lathyrus > Lathyrus oleraceus. Next base: position 165,502,163 of record NC_066583.1, read on the forward strand.
TAGGCAAGAGTCCTGAAGGTTGATGATTTATGACCTATTTTGGACGAGCTGACACCTGCCGACGTCATATGGCGTCCATTTGAGGATCATAGAGCATGGCGTCAATTTGATGAGTTATGTCTCTACAGGGGGTGTGAAGTGGGGTGACACTGTTGTTCCATACTTTCCTGACAAATGTTTATGTAAGTTCGGGTACAAGCAGTATGTTCCATCCCCACCTCATGATTGTATGATGGCGACTGGTATTGATGTTGATTGGATTGGTTACCATCAGAGCATTATCGCTGTGTTCCGTCCAACTACCCTGGCCACCACTCCATCTGATGTAGAAGATGGTTATCTGGAGTGGTATTACTGTGTTTCGCATCCACGGTTGGTCCCTCCCCATCGTGACGATCCAAGAGAGGTACCAGTTCCTGTTTATGACGTCGGACCATCTGATCTTGATTAGGCTCGTGTATCTACATTGATTCATCATTATCTGAGACATGTTAATACCAAAGAGGAAGATCCACAGTTTGCTGATTTATTTGAAGCTTTGTATATTTCTCGTTCACATTGATTTATGTATTAAGTTTTAGAACTGAATATAATAGACATAATATAAAATTCATGTTTTAATTATATATTCATGTTTTGAGTACATATTCATGCTAATATAGGCGTAAGTAATTGCCAATGTTGTAGACGTCCTGCAAATCCTAACATCCAAGGCGTTGCTGTATGAGAACGAAACTTCTTCCAATCTAATGTGACCGGTGGCAACAGAAACCCTTCTTTCATGTTAACCTGATAAAGTGAAGTAATTAAAATATTAAGTCATATAAAATATTAAGTGAAATAATTAAAATATTAAGTCATATAAAATAACTTGTCATACAAAATACGTACCTGAACCCAATGATTTTGGTTAACAAAACTAATGTAATAAGTAGAGACATTTGGTGAATATGAACTTGTCATAGGAAAGAAAGTCATGCACGGATTGCCTAAAGAGACAAGTACAACATTATAGCGATTCACTGTCAAGTAACCCATATCTGGTAGAGTCAACCATTTTTCAGGTGGCTGTGAACCAAAGGATTCTATCATCAAAGATTCTCTCACTTCTGACAACCGATTAGAAAATAACTTGTCATACAAAGTTGACCTATCCTTGTCTATTATTTCCAACCCCAACTCTCTATGAACCATTGACCAACCATCCTCACCATATCCATGCAATGATGTAATGACTCTAAATTCACAATTACCATCTGATTCAACATTAACTACATCTTCAATGAATGACCTAATATGATTCGGAAATTGAAGAGTGAATTGTGGTTGCTTCTTTGATAATTTTAACTTCTTTGAAGTCTGTGATGGTTGAGATTGCCTTTGTGAAGATTGAGATTCCTTATCAATATACTCATGATACGAAGGGTCCCTATAAACACCATATTTTGCTGGTTTTTTCCCTTTCTTCTTCACTCCTCCTTTGGTTTTTAGTTTCTCGGGTGGTGGACACAATGGAGTCATTGTTGGGTATGCTAGTTCACATACCCTACTCTTTAATTCCCTTTTCCCAATAACATCTAATGACCTAAATCGTTTCCACAATTCATCTATTGCACAAGTCATATCCACCTCTGATCCATCATCTGCACCTACCTCTAACTCAACTTCCATAGTTAGTTTCCTCCAATGAACATGAACAGTATCTATGGGTATCGGTATACCACCTAGTGTGTATCTTCCTAACTCACAAGTACAAGGTAACCCATAAGATGTTCTAAGAGTACAACCATATATTTTCCTGTTAGTTCCAACATAATCAACTCTCAATAACTCTTCAGCAATACGTCTCAAAGTAGCTCGAGATATGGAACCACGCAAATAACCATAAAAGGGACTTATGTGCGCGTGCTCAACTTCATAAAAACTCTTTTGAAGAGAAGCTCTAATGTTTCCCAGTTGTAACCTCAAGTTTTTATTCATAGCTTCCCAACATTTGACCATGTCACCTATACTGTTTCCTAGCATATGCTTTAACTTCCAATGAGCAGATTCAACCCTAAAAATATTGAAAATAACACATAAAAAATACATAGAAAATATATCACATATAAAAATAACGCATAAAAAATTATAACACGTACCGATTAGTCGTTGTGTTACCCAAATGTAGCACTCGATTAATCCATGCTCCAACAAATCTATGTCTATGTGGAGTCAACCATGTGTCTTTCACATAATTAATAAATCCACTATAATCAACACATGCTTGCTCAAGTTGATGAAATCGTTGACCATACTCGACCTCATCACTAGCCCAAACAACTTCCATCCATAATGTGTCTATCGTATTTTGCAGGTCATTCACCACATGTTGTTTGCATTTGGCACCAACATTTTTGTTAATGTGAAATCTACATAGCAAATTAATCGACCTGGGAAACAAAATTTCAATTGCTTTCATCAAAGCAAGATCTCTATCTGTCAAAATCACTTGGGGACACAAATCTTTCTTCACAAACAACTCTTTTAGTTTCTCCAATACCCAGCAAAAATTCTCTGTCTGCTCAGACTCCATATACGCAAATGCAACAGCAAAAGTGAACTCGGTTGATGTCATGCCAACAATTTCAAACAAAGGTTGTATATATTTGTTTGTCTTGTAGATGCTATCCATAACTAACACAATCGGAAAAATATTCAACAACTTAACTGAATCAGGATGGGCCCAAAATATATCTCTCACAACTTTCGAGTCATCCCTTTTCCTACTCCAATACACATATCCTGCATCCTCAATAAGCTTAAACAAATGTTGTATCTCACTTCTAGGACCTCTTATCTCTTTTTGTATCACACTCTGATGTTTGTATACTTGCGTAATCCGAGTGACATTCTCAGGATCTCGGTCTTGCAAGGAAAGCAATATGTGTCTAGGTGGTACATGTCTCTTTGTCAAATCAGCGACATGTTGCTTCTCATCTGTGGTCAACCTACTAATAAAGGAATGACCTTCTAATCTATCAGGTAAACCATGATTATGTAACCCCCATTTTACATCAATCTTCCAACTAGACTCATCTTTCGCCAGAGTCAACCTGATTTTAAATGGGCATCCACATTTCTTGGACGCACTCTGGGTTCCACTATCAGTACTCTTGTGTTTCCCACCTTTATCACAACCAAATATTAATTTGATACTTCTCCCTCTCTTCCCTATTTCAGTATCTGAGCGACTGATAATAACAGTTACTTTATTATCGATTTCAACCTCTTTAATCCATTTGATCACCTCTTCTCGTGTACCATATCTTTCAATCGTTATAAACGCATCAGAAGTATCTACACATATTTGGGGAAGATTTTCCATTCCTTCACAATAAAAAAAATTTAAAAAAAATCAAAAAAAAAATTGCATACCGGAAGTCTTCAAAAAAGAGTTCCAGAATACATAAAACACAAACCGGAAGACTTCTTCAAAGAGTTCCGGTATGTGTCACTTTGTTTACCGAAACTCTTTCAATAAGTGTTCTGGAACGTGTCTTTTTTATTAAAGAACCGTAACTCTTTCTTGAAGTCTTCCGGTTTACTACTTGGTGTGTTCCGGATGTCTTTTGTGAAGTCTTCCGGTTTGGAAAAAATACATACCGGAAGTCTTTTTCCTGGAGTTCCGGTGCGAGGGTGGAATGTGTAATTTTTGGAAGTTTCAACTGAATGGCAAAAATGAAATGGTAAATTGGCTAAAACCAGTTAAGGGTAAAATTGGTATTTTTAAAAAATTGTAGGGGTATGAGGCTAAACGTAGGGATATGAAGTAAAAATTTTGGGGTTTAAGAAGCAATTAAAATAAGGCCCAATGGCCCAAAAGACCCACATAATCAGTTTTGTCTTATTCATGTTTTGTCTTATATGCTATTTTGTCTTATATGTCCTGCTGAACCAGTCATACTGTGACACGTGGCGCTGTCTAGAAAAGTGAAAAAAAGGAAAAAGAGGTAGGACACGTGTCACGATTCTGGGAGTTCTGAGTTTAATCAACAATTGTTCATTAATTAATTACACACAATCTTGAATTTTGATCTACTAAAAATTAATAAATCAAAAAATAAATATGCAAATTCTATATCACCAGACTCAAGTTTTCGGGAGGAATCCAAATATACGATAAAATTTTGCAAATGAGCCACAAATTTAAAAGAATTGGGCGAAAAGGTGAAAAATAACGTATGTAAAGAATCGATTGATTCAGATTCGTTATAAAGATTCGTAAAAAAAGTAATCACATATTTAGAATCATGACGAAAAATTGCTTCTAATGATATATTCATACGTAATTAACGGTTAAAAATTAAAAAAATCACTATTTTTAAGTTTTTGTGTTTTATGCAAAATAAGTGTTTATTTAATAAGAAACATTCAAAACAATAGCTAAAATTGATCAACAAGCAAAAATACAATAATTCATGGCAAAGGTGTGGAAGAGATAAATGATTACCAACGGAACGGAGATTTTCTCCGGTTCGTGTTGAAAATCTAAGCGTCAAAAAGAAACCCGGAAAACTTCAAGAATAAGCTATATTAATCCAATCAACTTCCAAGCTTTGATAATTCTTCTTGATGATGAATGAATATAGAAGATGAATCATGAATGTAGAGTATTGATGAATAAGTTTGAATTGATGAATCTTGCATGATGATTGTTGATAAATCTTGATAAATATTAGATGATGATTGTTAATGATAATGCTTGAATTGTTGATTGATGATTTATTTAAATTGGATTGTGGCTAGGTTCCACCATTTTAGAACTTCAATGTGAAGTTCTAAATGGTGATGAATATGAACTTTACTGAAGGTGAGGGAGAAGATAAATATTGAGAGAGAAATTGAGAAGAAAATGTCATAGAAAAATAATGGTTAATTGTGATTTTTCTAAGTTAGGTTAGTTAACCCCTAAAATGTGAAAAATAACATGTTTATATAGAATTGGTAGGTGAATGATCACCCTTGGATTATGATCCAAGTAATTGGTTTATCAATTTTTAAGAGTTAATTTAATCATTAGTTGCGGATCACCAATTTCGACCATAGGATAAATGTTAAGAGTGGCTAGGATTGAGTGAAAAAATGGAAGTTGAGATTTATGTTTGTTTGAAATTTTTGTGTTAGTTTGGAAGTTATGATAGTTAAGGGTAATTAGGTAAATGGATGGCTCGTGGAGAAATAGGTAGTTAAGGGTAGTTAAAGACCAATGATGTTAGAGTTTAGCAAAAGTATAAAGTTAGCATCTAAGGCAAATAGTCACTAGTACTTGAACTTGAATTTTCATGCATTTGCCTTGATTTTTCCACCACTTTTGGCTTGAATTTTGAATGGCTTAACCCATGACTTTTAGTACTTTTAAGAAGTGATATTTTCCACTAAATGAATGAAATTTCCCTTTTATTCCAACTTTGCCCTTTCATTTGAATCCAAGCAAACCTCAAATTAATTGATGATCATTTTAATCCCTCCTGATAACCATGAATCTCAAATAAAGAGATGATCCCCACCACAAGTAATACGGGAAATAAACCTGAATAATTACCAAATAATATCCACCTCAAAAATCCACTTAAACTGATTAAATCATTTATCATTGAACCTTTGGCATAAATTTGTTACCATATGCAAATGTCGATGAATGCATAATCAAATAGAAACAAATTATGTAAATTAACAACACCATAAGCTAGGGGAATCTAATAATAAAAAAAGTAGGGCAAATTTTGGGGTATGACAGTTGCCCCTATTTAATCATCTTGGACCTGAATGCGTGAATTGTGAAAGCGTTTAGGGCATTCAAGGTAGAAGAGGATTAAATACAAGAATGTCCAAAAATTTGCCCAAATATTTTTTTTGTAGTTTTATCTCTTGGGGATTGACTAAAATATCTTGTTGAGGAAATAAATCAGTTGTAAAGGGAAACCTGATATGTATGCCAAATGTGATGTATGACTTATTATACATATATATATTTTTTGGCGTAGTATTCCATATGGATGGATATGTCAGACGATTTTAGAGATGCAATGCTAATGCAATGAGGATTACTATATGTATGATGCAAGTAAAGTTGAGTTTTGTGATTTGCCAAGCAAAGGTTGGGCTTTGGATGGGCTAGTAAAACTGTACTTTTGGCTTTTCTTGTTTGCAAGGTTTCATGCTATGATATATAAATGATATGCATGAGCAAAACGACGTGATTTATGCATGATAATGATTTGTGTAATGGTTACATCAGGTGCTCATGTTACAGGCGGTGGGAATTTTGGGCTAGGATAATGGTCATATAGACATGGTTCTCTGACACCTACTTCAAGTTGAAAAGTTGTCTGTCACACCTCTAAACTTAATATGAACTATGGACAAAGATTGTATATGCATAGCCTACTTCTGCCCCAGTCTGTTGGGTATTTGCGTGAATTGCCCCAGTCAAAAGCCATGAAGCAGTCTCATTATCTGAAGATTTCAAACTGGCTTGCCCCAACGTCTTGAAACTGTATCCTTTTGATTAATCATTTTTTGGAGTGGTTGACTTCTCGTGCTCTTGGGGTGGCCTGCCCGAATATGAGCCTTGAAGTAACTTTGCCCATGTTTGGCTGGTTCAGAGAGATTTGTAGAATCTCGATGTGGTTTCCCCAGATTAACTGAATCCTGAAAAGATCCGAGCTATGGGATATCAGAAGAACTGTTCAACCTTCCCATTGTGTAATCTTCCTTGATGTCAAGTGTATGTCCGCAAGTAAAAATTCTCATTTTGAAAATGATAATGGTAATTTCATGCTCATGCAAGTTTTGAAACTCAATATGTTCACAAAGGCTATGACATATAGTGAATGAATCACTAGCTGGAATGCCATATCAATATCAATACAATTGATAAGAAAATCTTTAGGAGTCAACTTTGACACGATCTTACCATAGTATGCTGTCAAAATAAACCCTTCTTCAATTAGGTCTTTTGAGGGTTGTACTGTGGCCTGGTTCACGATTTCAGAAAGAAAGGATATAAGGCTCAAGACCTATTCTAACCCACTTGTTCTCCATGATGTTCTCTAGTACTATGTTCAGTTAGCTTAAAACAAACTTCAATCTTTCAGAAAAGGATTTCAGACATCAGTAATAATAGTTAAGAAACCCATGAGAGTTTGGAGCGACAACCACTCACCTTATGCTTTTGTTTGCAGTCACAAAGATTTTCTTTTGCTGAGGATTTTGATATTGATCCTCTGATTCTTTTTTTTTCTTTACCCTAATTTTTTCCTGGGCTGATCCTTTGGTTCTACAGCCTATTGGGATGCCCTAACTTTTTTTTAAGTCAATCTTGTTTTCAAGCTTTTGACTTAGCGGGCTTTTCATTTTCTTTTGATTTTTTCATCTCATCTTTTATTTTTGTATTAGAGTAAATCCCGCGACACTTATTTCTCGATTTGTTGCAAGGTGCATGACTATCTTACTTCTTTTATGGGTAAGGGATAACCATTTTGAATTTGTGATTCCATCCTCTTGATAGGTATATGATATGGTTGATCACTTGATGGGATATTCTCCTTCTGAAATTTGAACGCAAGGTCAAACTAACTAAATACTACCCTACCCTTGGTTAAGCATGAGGGTTTTATGTGTATACAAAAAGGAACTCCTACTTCAAGGCCCAAAGGGGTTAACTAGGGATTATCTTCCTTATATCTCCGGTGTTTAGGGATTTTAACAATGCCTTACATCATCAGCACAATCTTATTCGAAAGCATACAAGCAACGATATTGCGTATTTTTAATTGCACCATTCTCTTTTGGTTTTATTTGACAAACAGTTTGATACTGATAATTAAAATATGAGTGGACACAAATGAATTTAAGTAAACACATGCACATTTATTTCATTATTATTATCATCTAAAAACCAGACAAAATTTACAAATGAACTACATATGACAAACAAGACAAGATTACAAATGAAACATGATTGAATTAATATGATATTTCTAGCCTTGATACTCCTCTGAAGAAGAAACTGAATCTGAGCAATCTTCAGTGCTAACTGCGTTCACAACTTGTCCATAGTAGTCTAGCAACAGATTAGTTATGACATTGGGTCCTGCCTCAGAGAATGACAAACCTTTTGATCAATTAGCTCTTGTACTCTTTATTGGAAAGGGCAACAATCCTCGGTAGAATGTCCTATATGCCCGGTATGGTAGGCGCACAAAGCATTAGGATTATGCTTTTCATGATACGGGAAAGTGGCAGGCGGAATCTCCTTTGGCATGATTTCCCCTTGCTGAATAAGATATGGGAGTAATTGAGCATATGACATAGGGATTGGGTCACGATGAGGACACTTTCTATCACATTGTCTGCGCTGACCGTGACTATGGTTTCTGTTATCTTACGGAGATTGTTGATTCTGAGAAACTGGAGCCTGTGGAGGTTGTTGATACTGAGGTTGGTATATAGGTTGTTGATACTGAGCAGCGGCAACGTATGGATACGGGTAGTATGGAATAGGGGCCATAGGTGCCTGAACCTGAGGGTAGACATTTCCTATCACATCAGTTACCTTGATCTCTTCCTTCTTGGCAAAACCCTGGGATTTCTTGGTCACTGTCTGGCTATCAACACTAGCGATCTTCCCTATTTTTAGCCCATCTCGATGCGTTCTCTAATGGTTACTATGTCGGCAAAGTTAGAAGACGAGCTACCAACTATTTTCTCATGGTATAAACCTTGGAGTGTGCTCATGAAGATATCGACCAATTCAACATCTGTCAGCATAAGTCTAACTCTAGAAGCCATCTCACGCCAACTTTGAGCGTATTCTTTGAATATCTCGCTGCTCTTACAAGATTGATTTTGCAGTTGCAACCTGGTGGGAGCCATGTCCAAGTTATATTTATATTGCTTGAGAAAGGCTTTAGACAAGTCCTTCTAAGATCTAACTTTACTGCGTTCCAAGCTCATGTCCCAGTCCAAGGATGCCTCGGATAAACTCTCTTGGAAGGAATGGATAAGAAGCTCGTCGTTATCAATGTAGGATGTTATCTTCCTATAATACAAGATGACATGACTTCTCAAATAGCTTAAACCCTTGTATTTTGGTAGGTCTGGCGATTTGAACTTAGGTGGAATCACCATATTAGAAACTAGGCACAAGTCCTTAGCATCCATACCATAAGTAGATAAACCTTCAATAACTTTGATCCTCTCATTTAGTAATCGATAGTTTGCTTGTCTGTTCTGATCTGAACTAAAAGCAATCTGATTAACAGTCTGACGATTAACTTAATGATTGGGAAGTTGAACACCCTGAGGAGATGCCTGAGCAAGAACTGGAGGAGAAGCAAATTAGGGATACCCTTTAGGGTACATCAATCCCGAATTCACCATCTGACCAACAGTCTGACCATACTGACTCTAATATGGAGCATAGGGTGCCCCAGGATACACAAATGGAGGTGCAACAGCAGAAGATTCCCTAGTATAAGGAGGATGTATCTGAACACCTTGATTCAAATTCTAAACAGTAGGTTGAGTGGCTCGAGGAGGAAGACGAAAGTGAAGGTTAGGGCCTTTGTACTCATCTTCATTATCATCAGAAGTTTCAACAATCACTTGTGCAGAAGTTTGAAGAGCCTGTTCTGGGTTGATCTCACGGTTGTCAACATTACTCATTTGAGGAGAGTGAGTGGTCGTTCCCCAAGGATGGGCAATAGAATTCCCATTGGCAGGGTGTACAACAAACGACTGATATGGCACAAAAGCATTCCCATTAGTAACTTGGGTAGTAAAATTTGGAGGCAAACCCCATGGATAGGCAACAACATGCCTACTAGGACCCAACTGACAGATTGGAAGACTTACCACAGGTTGAATCATAGTGTCCATAACAGCATCAACAGAAGTGGTGGAAACAATGGCATCAGTAACTATAGCAATGGTAGAATTGACAGCAGAGGTAGAGGTAGTAACCTTATGAGCTTGAAGGTACTCCATTATGGTGTTCATGTTACCTTGGAAGGTGTCCATTTTTCCTTGGAACTGAGCCAAGGTTTCCATATAGGTAGCATTCTCTTGTTCCAGATCTGCCATGATTCTAGATTTGTTAGCTCTCATGAAGTATTGGTGTCCAAGAGTCGTTGTTTTTCTGGATGAAGAAAGGATAAGGTGAGCTTTTTCTGGTTGATGGTCATGGGATACAAATGCATGAATGCACATGTTGGGGATGGAATGCAAATAATTATGCAACATCCATAGATTCAAAGCATCGATGGTATAATAATTAAGGGTCAAAATTTCGGCATACATACAACAATGCGATAATGATATTCAATAATGTATGTTAACAACATAAAATAATCTGGATAATCTACGCCTACTGCCCGATGCAGGATCAAAGGTCCGACATCCATGAGAATAAAGGTATGTAAAGGCTATCGTTTCCTGCAGAAAAACCCATATCCCCCTTACAGGTAGGGTGCTATCTTCAAGAGGTAGTCCCTATAAGGTCTTCCAGAGTCATTTACTCGAAATGAAAATACTCTGCCGTAGTGAATGCTCACAAGATAAAAGTACTTCCAAGTGAATCTAGTTTGGGTGTGGCTCTCGTGGCAACCCAACGTGCGAAATGTAGGTGTACACGACTGTCCATGAATCTATCTTGTGCGTATAGTAAGCTCGAGTGTAGAGCTTCACTCATGTAGCATAACCCCTAACCCAACATAGAGTATAACAAATAATATCCAGTATAAAAAATATTTAAAGTAATAAAGAATGCGATAAATAAAGGGAGTAAAGTAATAAAGGTAAACACCCAAACAAACAGAGAAGCAATCAAAACTAGGCTTGACTCCTTTTAGCAACTAGGAAGTACTCCAAGTAACAGAAAATCCCCAGCAGAGTCGCCAACTGAAGCTAGCAGAAATATACCCGAACGTATCGCACGCTCGAACATACAACAGATTCGCTATCGAACTTTATTTATTCCCGAAGAAAAAGGAAGACATGGATAAAACTAGGGGGAAAGAGATATGTTGGGTAAGGAAGTCAGTTATGCAAAGGGAAGGTATTAGCACCCCTCACATCCATGGTACTCCATGGGAACTGTTTTGATTGTTCTTGCTCGAATATGCGTTATATCTAAAGATTACTCATGAAAGAATGAGAGAAAAATAATAGATAAAATGCTCAGTGAGGATTGGGGCCCTCCTGCCTACGTATCCTCATAGTGCGATGAGGAATTCAGAGCTCTGTAGTTCAAAGAACTAGTGGTGATAGATGAAAAGAAGTTGCGATAACAATATGGTCTGAACCAAAGGATAATGTTGTTTGAACTCCAACAAGAGGTGAAATATGAACCCAAGAGTAAAATTGGCATTAACCGATATATGGACTAGTCAGGCTGCAACTATATGGTATAGCTAAAAACAAACAGAATCAAGTGTTTGGGGATGATCCAAACAACTCTTTTTTCACAAGGTGACGCAAGATGGAGCACAAAGGGATAATGTATTTGGCTCAAAAATAGGGTATATCACGTGGAGTGAATGAAGGTAGAATATGAATGTATCATGGAGATGAATGGAATGAATGACCAGAGTCAAAGAAGTGGGTTTGATAACAGTGATAAAAGAGGTATAGTTTGAAACCAAAGGTATGGGTATATTGGAATCCAAAGGAGAAATAGAATTTGTACCATAGAGGGAAACACCGCCTTAGGAAAAAAAGAAGGAATAAAATGTCTGGGTACGATCCAAACAACTCTAGGTACAAATATGGACTGTCTTTACATCGTCCTAAAAGGGCATATATGGAATTCTAAAGAAACCCGTATTTAGGTTTCAAAGAAACAATACGTCACTAGGGTGAACGGTTTAATGATTGAAGGTAGATAATGGATCGTGAAAGATATGAATGATGCCCTAAGGCAGAAGGAGGGATAATTAGGAGTATGCTCGCTAAGAATTCGCATCCTCGTGCCTACGTATTATCATTATGCAATGAGAAAATCAGAGTAATCGTAGTTCGTGGAACCACGAAAACGAAGGAAAGATAAGAAAGTGTTTTTCTAAGAAACAAGGACTAACAAGACAAACAACTTCAAGGATATGATTACAGTGATGAAAAAGTATAACTTTTACCAACAGAATGCTAATGTGGGAACCCACAAAGGTAAATTGACTTCGAATCAAAGGGTAAAGGCATATTGGCCGAAAAAGAGGGGATAAAGTGTTTGGGTTTGACAATACAAACAATCTCTTAGTTCACAAGGCTTTAACCAAAAAGGAGGCAATGAATGTTTGGTTCGACAGCACAAACATCTCAGTGCATAAGATGGACTTTGATTAGGTCGTCCTAAAAGGATGTGTATGGGGTCCCACAAGAAAGTATTGTTGGTTATAACAAACAGCATATCACTAGATGGGGAACAAATAATTCGAGATCAAGGAAGAATAGTATCTTAGATCCATGAAGGAATAAACTCTAAACCGAAGAGTGATCAGGTATCTTGGTTAAAAAGAAGGAATAAAGTCTTTGGTTTGACAACATAAATAATTTCTTGGTTCATAAGGACTTGGTATTGATTGATGAATGAAGAATGAAGGATTAATCCAAGGAAAAAAGATTTTTGATCTCAACAAGATGGTATTGATTGATGAATGAAGAATGAAGAATGCAGGATTAATAAATAAGGTAGCTCGCGAAGAATCTTAACTCTCCTGCCTATGTATTCTTACCGTGTAATGAGAAAGTCAGAGCTTTCGTAGTTCAGCCTATTACGGCTGAAACAAAGGAGAACAAATTGATTTGTCGGGGTACACAACCCTTCAAGGCGGTAAAAATTAGTGCTAAGGTTCATAACCTTCTATGCAAGGTATCACTACCAGAGTTTCTAATTCTGAAGGCAAGGAGTTGAACTACCAAGGTTTACCACTTCTCAAGGCTAGGAACTAAATTAAACTGCCAAGGTTTACCATCTCTCAAGGCAAGGAACTGAATTGAACTGCCAAGGTTTACCACCTTTCGAGGCAAGGAACTAAATTGAACTGCCAAGGTTTACCATATCTCAAGGCAAGGAACTGAATTACCAAGGTTTAACACCTTACAAGGAAAAGAACAAGTACCAATGGTTACCACCTTACAAGGAAAGGAACAAAATTACCAACGTTTACCACCTTTCAAGGCAAATAACAAGTGCCAAGGTTTACCACCTTACAAGGCAAAGAACAAAATTGCCAAGGTTTACCACCTTATAAGGCAAAGAACAAGTTCCAGGATTTTCCACCTCTCAAGGCAAGTGCCAAGGTTTACCACCTCTCAAGGTAAGGAATTGGATGGCCAAGGTTTACTAGCTGACAAGGTCAAAAACAAATGCTAAGGTTTACCACCTTACAAGGCAAAGAATTGAATTGCCAATGTTTACCACCTCTCAAGGCAAAGAATTGAATTGCCAAGGTTTAACACCTCTCAAGGCAAGGACAAGTGCCAAGGCCTACCACCTTACAAGGAAAAGAATTTAATGAAAGAGGGTGCACAATCACAAGTTGCTAACAGCAGAAGTGCTCCACTATTAAAGTGTTGTATGTTTGATGTGTTTGAAGAAGACTAGTCAATTGTATGGTTCAAATTGCACTAAATTCTATGAACAAAGGCAAATACCTTGAGCAATTGGGTCATGCGTCCCGTACCCAAGGATATCCTAGGCAAGGATAAGAATTCTCCACTCTCATCATTCTTTGTTTCTTAAGGCTCATAGCACGCAACTCGAATCAAAATTGACAAGTTGCTGATAGGAGATCCCGTGTGTCGATCTTATTGATGCAATACTACTTGTTATAGAAGAAGACTTGACAATCATATAATTCAAATTGTGCTAAAGTCTATGAATAGAGATGAATACGATGAGCAAATAGGTCATGCGTCTCGTACACAAAGATATTCAGAATGAGTTAGTAGAATTCTCCAATCTCATTCCTTCTCTATTTCTTAAGGCTCGTGCCACACACTCAAAATTATGATCATCAAGTGTTGATACCTTTGTTGTGCTTAAGAAGTACTCCATTTTGCTAGCTATGCTTGATTGATGTTGACTTTGAAGTCTTGATCTTGTATTTGAACTTTGAGGTCTTGAGATCATGCGATTCAACATATTCACAATAGCTTGAGCACCATGGACTTGCCATATCAAGTGATTAAGGGTATTTTGATCACTTGAATAAGCTTGGGGTTTTACATCACAATTACAAATGATTTGGTTAACCAAAACAACCTTTGGTCAACACTAATCAGTGGGATTGAAATGAATAATTAAATCATGTACAATAATAGCCTATTGAATTAATCAGCTAAGATAAAAAAATCGGAAAAATCAGATTAAGGCCTTAAGCTAAGGGAGCATGTATTAAAAATGAAGATTTTAAGCCCTAAGGACAAAATGGTCATTTCACATGAATATTCAATTTAAGGCCAAAATTAAATCCTAATCAATATTCTACCTAAAACCTAAAAATTAATCAAGTTCTAAGAAAACTATTTTAATCAAATCAAAGAAACCTAATTATTTTTAGAAATCTAACTAACCTAAAAAATCAATTAATATTCTAATTAATCCTAATTTTTATTATAATTAAAAATCCTAATTCTAATTATTCCTAAAAATCTAACTTAATTAAACTAATCCTAAAAAACACTAAATGACCTAATTAATAAAAATAAAATTAAACAAAAAACAACAAAATGAATAAACAATAAAAGGAATAATGAGCTCAGATTGGAGGTGTAAGAAGCAATTAAAATAAGGATCACTTGCCCAAAAGACCCACATAATTAGTTTTGTATTATTCTTATTTTGTCTTCTATGTCATGTTGAACTAGTCATGTTGTGACATGTGGCGTTGTCTATAAAAGTGAAAAAAAGGAAAAAGAGGTAGGACACGTGTCACGATTCTAGGAGTTCTGAGTTCAATCCACAATTGTTCATTAATTAATTATACACAATCTTAAATTTTGATTTACTAAAAATTAATAAATCAAAAAATTAATATGCAAATTATATATCACCAGACTCGATTTTTTGTGAGGAATCCAAATATACGATCGAATTTTGCAAATGAGCCACGAATTTTGAAGAATCGGACGAAAAGGTGAAAAATAAAGTATGTAAAGAATCAATCGATTCACATTCGTTATAATGATTCGTAAAAAAGTAATCACATTCAGAATTGTGACGAAAATAACTTCTAATGATATATTGATACGTAGTTAACGGTTAAGAATTAAAAAATCACTATTTTAAAGTTTATGTGTTTTATGCAAAATAAGTCTTTATTTAATAAGCAACATTCAAAGCAGTAGCTAAAATTGATTAACAACCAAAAATACAATAAATTATGGCAAAGGTGTGGAAGAGATAAAGGATTACTAATAGAGCGGAGATTTGCTCCGGTTATTGTTGAAAATCGAAGCGTCGAAAAGAAACCTGCAAAACTTCAAGAATAAGCTCCATTAATCCAATTAACTTCCAAGCTTTGATAATTATTCTTGATGATGAATGAATGTAGAAGATGAATCATTAATGTAGAATATTGATGAATAAATTTGAATTGATAAATCTTGGATGATGATTGTTGATAAATCTTGATAAACTTTACATGACGATTGTTAATGATAACGCTTGAATTGTTAATTGATGATTTCTTGAAATTGGATTGTGGCTAACTTCCACCATTTTAGAACTTCAATACGAAGTTCTAAATGGTAATGAAGATGAACTTTAGTGAGGGTGACGGAGAACATAAATATTGAGAGGGAAATTGAGAAGAAAAAATGGTAGAAAAATAATGATTAATTGTGAATTTTCCAAGTTAGGTTAGTTAACCCCCAAAATATGAAAAATAACATGTTTGTATAGAATTGGTAGGTGAATAATCACCCTTGGATTATGATCCAAGTAATTAGTTTATCAACGGTTAGGAGTTAATTTAATCCTTAGTTGTGGATCACCAATTTCGACCATAAGACTAAATGTTAAGAGTGGCTAGAATTGAGTGAAAAAAATAGAAGTTGAGATTTGTATTTGTTTGAAATTTTTGTGTTTGTTTGGAAGTTATGATAGTTAAGGGTAATTAGGTAAATGGATGGCTCGTGGAGAAATAGGTAGCTAAAGGTAGTTAAATACCAATGATGTTAGAGTTTAGCAAAAGTATAAAGTTAGGATGTAAGTCAAAGAGTCATTAGTACTTGAACTTGAATTTTCATGCATTTGCCTTGATTTTTCTACCACTTTTGGCTTGAAATTTGAGTGGATTAACTCATGACTTTTAGTACTTTTGAGAAGTTATATTTTCCATTATATGAATGAAATTTCCCTTTTATTCCAACTTTTCCCTTTCATTTGAATGCAAGCAAACCTCCAAATTAATTGATGATCGTTTCAATCTCTCCTGATAACCATGAATCTCAAATAAAGAGATGATCCTCACCACCAGTAATACGGGAAATAAACCCGAATAATTACCAAATAATATCCACCTCAAAAATCCACTTAATCTGATTAAATCATTTATCATTGAACCTTTGGAATAAATTTGTTACCATATGCAAATGTCGATGAATGCATGATAAAATAGAAACAAAGTATGCAAATGTTGATGAATGCATGATAAAATAGAAACAAAGTATGCTTGAATTGTATATCATTGCTTTTCTTATTTTATTTACTAACCAAAAGCACAAAAATATGTCATTAACATCTTTTGTTTGTAGCTTAAGCAATCACCAGGTCAAGAGCTTCAAGAAGATCCTTTGTGCAAGAGATGAGGTATTTTCTTGGGATGAGGACCACATGATTATTATAAGGAGCTTACATGAGCTAGGGTTTCATTTTGAAGCAATTTCACCAAGTGGTAGAGGCTCAAGTTAATCAAGACATTTTAAGGTCATCTGAGGACCAAAAGTCAACTATGCAGTCAATTGAGGGCTATGAGGTGGGGAAATGAGTTGAGACACCTCAATCATGTTCAAGTGGGGTCTGTCATCATTCTAAACATCCATCTTGAAGATTCAAAGGTCATGGCAAAAGTTACTAAAAATGGAAAATGACCTGTAATTCAAAGTTTCCAAATTTGGCAAGTTTTTGGTCCACTTTCAACTTGACTTTTCAATGTCAAATTAGTTTCAAATGGATTTTAGGTGAACATAAAAAGTTGTAGATATTTGTCTCCCCTTTCCAAAAAGTCCTAATTCATGTCCATATGATGAATGGTTGAAGAGTTATGGTCATTTGATCACAAGGTGTGCATGGAAATTCAAAATGGCCTAACTTTTGATACAATGCTTCAAATTGGTTCATTCTTTTTGGAAAATGCTTCTCATGTTCAAGGAATCTCAAAGTAACATCATTTGGCTCATTTGTACAAAGGAATCATGGTCAAATGTTCATTCTTTCACACCTGTGCAAATTGAAGTAAATATTCACCATTCATTTTTGGCTTAAGATACAAGCAAAATAACACTTCCATCTTGACCATTGGTTGCTTTTGAGAGAATTCCAAACATAACATGGAGCTGATCACGTGTATTATGGGCATGTGAGCTCATTTTGCATTTTTGCAATTTGCTTCATATCTCACTAATCATGATTAACCAATGGAAAATATGATTAGCCTTGTCATTAGCATGAAGTATAAATACTGAAACCCTAATCATAACTGCAAGAACAGAACATTTCAGATCAAAATTCAAGAAACTCTCCAAAATTTCTCTCTTTTCGAATTTGATTTTTCTCCACATAACTCTCAAAGATCATTGCATATTTTTGTTCCTGGTGCTTCACTAAGCAAGATTCATCCACTATTTGGTGCAATTCATCAAGGAATCGAGCAATACAAGAGCATGAACATCGCAATCGGATTTGGAAATTGAAGTGGATTCAAGAGGATTCAACCGTTCATTTTTTCTTGAAGCTTCATAGGAAGATCATAGGGGAAGATCTGGAGCTGTAGAGCTTGAGAGAACACGATTTCAGAGAGCTGCACTTCAAGGTGACTCAATTTTCGATCTCTCCTTTTGCTGTTTTTTTTATCATAGACCTGTAGATCTCTTTGAGTACATATGTTTAGAATTGAGATTGGTTGAGAATTAAGGATGATAGGTTGACTGGAAGTTTAGATCTACAAACTTTTTCTCTTTGATTTGCAAAATTCATGAGGAATTAGGATGAACTAAGTAGATATTTGGAATCTATGTTGAAAACGGAGTCGAATGGTGTAGGCCTTGTAAGATTCTGGAAAACTTCACGGCGTCGCCACCGTAGGGCTTGCGGGAGAAGACGACCGGAGCTGTACCTCCGGCGTCTGCGTGTTTAGGGTTTTATCTGACTGTGTATGCCATGTGTGCCTTGCGTGGACATGTGATTGGAGAGGATTGCTTTGACTAGGCCATGCAAGCGTTGAAACGCTGACTGTGTGCTGATGTGTTTTAATGAAACGGTGCGTTTCATCATTTGAACCTGGGGCGTTGGATATATGAGCGCGCCATATCTGATGGTTGATGTTTTTTCCAGCTTTATTCAAATAATTGCTTTTCCCTCCATTTCCATATTATATTTCAATTATTTTGCTTGTTTTGTTTAATTCATAAAAAATGCAAAAATGATCCAAATAAGTCCCAATTTTTTTTCATAGATTGGTATAGATGTCTACTTTTTTTGATGTTAATTTCATGAATTGTTGATGCCTGGATTTTTATGTGGATATTTTTGAATGAATGTTGTGCCAATTTGACCTATTGCCTTCAATGCATTGTGAAATTCTCTATGTTGAACCTTCGGATCCAATTTTTTTCATACATGACATTCATACACAATATGAATTTTTGGTCACTGGTTTGGAATTTTTCTCATATGTTATCATCATTTTTGACACATGGAGATAAATGTGACAATTTGTGTCACATTTTTGACATTGAATTGGTGCATTTTGTTTCACATGGCATTTGTATCATTCTGGATTTGATTTTTTGCATGTTGAACATTCATGACGTGAGAAAGTCATATAAAAAATCTCAAAGTCATTACATCCATTTCTGATTTGATATGAATTTTCTAAGTTGGAAGTTCATTTTGTGCATATTTTTGGTCATTGCATGGCATAGGCAATTTGAGGCACTTGGTTATTGATTTGATGCTGGTCCTTTTGAGAACATTTAGTGGAGTGTTGGAAGGTGTAATGTGTAGAAGGGTGGGTTCTGGTTTGGTCATTTGGTTAGGTTTTGAATTCATCTCTTATGCCATTGGTTGTTGGTGTTTTGTTGTGTTGTTTAAATGCACATAAACTAACTTTGTCTTGTGTTTCAGGGTTGGATACTCATCATTGATCTTGTGAGATGCAAATGCATTTGAGTACTGACCTATTGTTGTTTTGTAGGGTTCTAATTGATGTGGTGAACTCATGAGCTCATTTGAGTGCTAGGGCACTTATTCACTAAATTGTGTAACTGTTAGAGGGTTTCACTGTTTGATTTCTGGTTGTATGACTGAAGTACTAACTGTTTAGTCTTTGTGCAGGTACCTTAGTTGCTTGCTTGCTTTAGCTCTTGCTTGAGCATTGGATTGTGGTTGACACACCACTCAGGTAGTTAGCTTCTTACTTCATGTAGTCTGAAGTCCTATCACCTTTTTGGCAGGCATTTTGCTGGCAAGTCCTCCTTCAGAGGCTCTGTTTGTGTTTGTTTAAAATTGTGCTCAAAGACCTCCGAGAAGAGGCATGTATTATTTGTTAAGACCTCCAAGAGAAGAGGCAATTGACGGATAAAAGGGATTAGTAGCCAATCCCCCGTTATTCAGTGTGTAGTTCTTTATGCTCGCACTACGTGCTGATGCTTCTGAACATGTGCCCCAGATCTTTGTCCAGAGTCTGTCAAGTGGAAAAGGATCCCACTTTCTGGATCCCCACGCTTTCTTTGTCATGAGCTCACCCTGGCCAGGGTTAAGAGCATGAGGTCTCATCCTCATTACCATTTTGATCAGCTTCACCCTAACGTGCAATGTTAGTGGTTAAGAGCTACAAATTACCCATTACAGTTTGGCTTGTTTGTCGAGGTTGACATGACCCCTCTTGACTAAAGCCCATCCATTGTTTGAGCCTCTTGTATGGATATAGTGTGTGATGTTTGTTTACTTGTGAGTTAAGTTCTTGATAGAGACCTCAACTTAGGGATGTTGATTGCCTGACAACTATTAGGCTCGAGTCTTAATCTCCCTATTAGTTTGTTGTTTCCCTGGTCTCTGATTAGGAGAGTGTTTTACCCCATGGAACTTTTGATGTGTGTGCTCTTGAACTAGGAGTTTCCATTTGAGCTTAATTGTAGGATCATTACCATGTTCATCCAAGTGGAAGATACAAGATACATTGAGGATCTCTTATGAGACTTGTTTGATTGCTTATACTTTGTGCTTGCTTATTCCAAAGGATGGGAGCTACTTGGATCATCAATATGATCTCAAGAGAGGAACTCCTAGTGTGGTTTCATTTCTTATCCCTCACCTTTTTGTTTTCCTTAGGACTTAGCCCTTCTTCTTGATGTTTACAGTGAAGAAGAATCCACCCTAACCCAAGCCAAAACCCTTTTGTGCAAACATTTGACTATTGTTTTGAACATTAGCAACCTAAGCCTTATGCTTTTGATTTTCAAACTTTCTTTTCATAACACTTATTTTGAATTGAATCTTTAAGTCAACTTTGACCATTTTGTATATACTTCTAATTGGTAAATATAACCCATTCAAATTTCCCTTTTGTGGTTCCAGTGGCCACTTTCTTAATCAAAATTTTCCATAACCTTTAGCTATTAGGTTTGAGTTATCTTTGTGGTAGATGTAATACTCACCTATATCCTTAGTGATGGACAATGAGTCTTCCATGCTTATTATAGGGTTAACCCCTCACTAGCATCTTGAAGCTATCCTCACATGGTGGATTTGTGGTTTGGTTGAGTTTTCTCCCTTTAATAACAAAAGACCTTAAGGCTTTTGGACCAATCAATTCACCAATTTGTTTTGAGATTTTTACCCCGAACTACGAGGTTTTGATCCTAATCTTTTTATAAGAGGGTACGTAGGCAATGGGTTTATCCATCCAAACACAAAATGTAAATAACTTGTACATTCTCTTCTCATCTCTTCAATCATGTTTGCACAAATAAAATTTTCACAAAAACAACTACCTTACAACAAGTGTGAAAAGGGCTCCTTAGGAGTACCTAGGATGTTTTGGGTGCCTAACACCTTCCCATTGCATAACCAACCCCCTTACCCAGATCTCTGCTTCTTTTATTAGTTTCTGTTAAAACTATTAGGTTTTTCTTCGCTTTCTAACCATTCCTTTGGATAAATAGAAGTGCGGTGGCGACTCGACTTGTATGGTTTACCTTGGATTTAGTCAATATCTCCAATGGTAACGAATACCCCGCTACAGAAAAGTGGCGACTCCACTGGGGAGATCCCTAGTGGGTTTTGCCAACTTTTCACCTTGTTGTATTATATTGTATATTGTTTTGTGACATATTTTTGTGCAATTTGGGATTACTGTATTGTATGTAATGATTGATTTGCTTGATATTAATTCCCTGTGTGCTTGGTGATCTTTGTGAGATGAGTTCTATACCCGGACTCGAGTGCACTTAGGATAGGAGAATGGCGTAGTCTTGTTGACTTGTGTGGAGTTATTCCTTAGCAAGTTGACTTGCAAGTCCATTCACTTGGTGGAGGTCATGTTGGGATCAATAATGTCACACAAGTAAGTTGTGGTTAGACATTACTCTTTCCAATATAGACCTTAGAAGCCAAGGACCTTAGTTTACCAAACCCATCTTGGCCTATTTTTAGGATGTAGTGCGAAGGTCGTTCAAATGTAAGATTTGATACGATTGTTACGTGATACTACACTCATAAGAGTCTCTCTTGAGAATATTTTTGGAATACGAGTAGTCGTTTCTCCGATAATATCTGAAAGATGGGATGATGACTATGGGAACCTCTTGTAGAACATGTTTAGCAGGTTTAAACCCTAGTACATTCCCTTTGGGTGTTTCTTAACCGAGACTCCATGCTCGTGATTTGCAACAAACCCTTGATTCATGGTTGATCTGTTCATACATCCTTAATATCAATGGAACTTGGGTGTTGATAAGGTGTAAACCATAATCCACCAAAATGGATGATTGATATTAATGATAATATGATCCATCCCATGACCTTTGTTTGGTGTGTTTTGCTTGATCCTTGAGTGTGATTGTTGCATTCATGCATTCATGCACTCATTTGCATCCATATCATCAATAATAAAAGAAATTTTCAAGGAACTTAAGGGGTTTATTTGCAAAATTTTCAGACATGGAAAGACAAAGAAGGAATACAAATAAGTACAGTATCAGGCAACCAGATTTGAAAGAGTTAAGGAATCTAACATCCTATGTACTAGATCCCTTGGGTTTTAAAGCTCGTTTTGGGAAGCTTCTTCTTCTTCTGACTACTCAGGTGGATGAAGGGTTGATGAGCGTATTGGTGCAGTTTTATGATCCCTTGTACCGTTGCTTCACGTTTTCGGACTTCCAGCTTTTGTCTAACCTTGAGGAGTATGCCTATCTTGTGGGTATACCTATTCTGGATCAGGTGCCGTTTAGTGGCTTGAAGAGTATTCCTACTTCTCAAGAGATAGCTGACATGTTGCACATAGATGAATCTCTGATTGGTGCTCATATGACTACCAAAGGTGGAATTCAAGGTCTCCCTTCTGAGTTCCTCATTACTCAAGCTACTGTTTATGGGAAGGCCATGAGTGAGGATGCCTTTGAAGCCATTTTTGTACTTCTCATCTATGGGTTGGTATTGTTCCACAACATCGACAAGTTTGTGGATGTGAACGCTATTAGGATATTCTCCTCTCTTAATCCCGTTCTGACTCTGTTGGGTGATACCTATTTCTCTTTGCATATGAGGAATGCAAAGGGTGGTGGTGCCATTGTGTGATGTTTTCCTCTGTTGTATAAGTGGTTTATTTCTCACTTACCTCAGACGGTCACTTTCAAGGAGAACAAGGGATGTCTACGGTGGTCCACGAGACTCATGTCTCTCACTAATGATGATATCTCTTGGTATAACAGTGTGTATGATGGTGTGCAGATTATCGACTCTTGTGGTGAATTCTGCAATGTACCTCTTCTTGGTGCATGTGGTGGGATTAACTACAACCCTGTTTTAGCACGGCGTCAGCTTGGGTTCCCCCTAAAGGATAAACCTAAAAACATTCTGTTAGAGGGTGTGTTCTTTCAGGAGGGTAAAGATCCCCAAGGCTTGAAGGGCAGAATGGTTCGCACTTGGCGCAAGGTTCATAAGAAAGGAAGGAAGGAGTTGGGTCCTAAGAATTGCATTGCTATGGAGCCTTACACTGCTTGGGTAAGGAAGAGAGCATTTGAGTATCTCATGCCTTACGAATATCCGAGACCTACACCTTTGGTTATGGCTGGACCTTCAACCCTCCCTAACCAAGGAGTAAAGGAGTTGAAAGACGAAGACCTATCACGTGCCTGGATCCGTGAAAGGGAAGAGTTGCTTCAGCAGATTAAGGAGAAGGATGCTCTGATAGAGTTTCTTGAGCATCAGGTTATTGATGATCCTAATGATGCATGGACTTCTCTACTTCCCCAGTCTTCCAGGTTTTGGAAGAGGAAGTACGATCGACTCGCCAAAGAAAAGGCAGATATGGAGGCAGCTTACGAGAGGGAGGTGAAGAGGCTTCGTGCATCTTTTCTTCTTGTGTCCCGAGCTTTAGATGACTGTTTCTTGGGATCCATAGGATGATTATTTTCCTTTTCTCTTCTATACGATTGACAATGCTGTACTTCTTTTCCCTGATGCTATTTGATGAGATATTTCCATATGTGATAAACAATTAATATTTCCAAAATTTGCAAATAAAACCCTAGAGTTCCTTCGAAATAAAAACAAATCATATGCACAAGCATTGCATACATCATATGCATAAGCAGGTTTTGTTCCCGGCTTCTGATCCTGTGGTCTAACTCGGTGTTCTTCATTTATTTTGAAGACAAGCTGACTCACCGGTACTACACTAGAGCCAACTCTTCCAGACTGATGGATCATCTAGAGCAAGAGAACCATGAACTCAAATAAGAAGTCGCCAGACAGAGTGCTTTGATGGAATCATTCCTGGCTGCCCAGGGCCAGTCTTCTCCAACACCTTCAACTCCTCCCCAGAGGATAGTCATCTCTGAGATTGTTTCCTCAACTGTGCCTGCAGCCAATGCACATTTTGCTCCAGCCTCTATGCCAACCGGATTCCCGTGGGGGATGCCTCCCAATTTCATGCCTGAGGGCCCTGCTCCAAATTTTGCTTCTATGCCGGCATCTAGCCCGGTCCTTGCTGTTCCTCCGCCTGTCGTGCATACCATGCCTAGGGTAGACGACACCATCTATCATTCTGAGCCATCTGAGGGCCCAGATGTCCATGAGAAGATGGACGCTATGAACGACCAATTTCTTGAGCTTCGCAAGGAATTGAAGACTCTTAGAGGAAAGGATCTCTTTGGCAAGTCTGCTGCCGAATTATGCTTCGTTCCCAATGTGAAGATCCCAGTGAAATTCAAGGTCCCTGACTTTGAAAAATACAAGGGGAACACCTGTCCTCTCAGCCACCTGGTCATGTATGCCAGGAAGATGTCAACTCAGACTGATAATGACCAATTGCTCATCCACTACTTTCAGGACAGTCTGTCCGGTGCCGCTCTGCGCTGGTATATGGGGCTGGACAGTGCGAACATCCGATCCTTCAACGACCTTGGCGAGGCCTTCGTCAAGCAGTACAAGTATAATGTGGATATGGCTCCCGATAGGGATCAGTTGAGGGCCATGTCCTAGAAGGACAAGGAAACATTCAAAGAATACGCCCAGAGGTGGCGAGAGTTGGCAGCACAGATCGTGCCTCCGCTAGAAGAGAGGGAAATGACCAAGATCTTTCTGAAGAGCTTGAGTTCATTCTATTATGAGCGGATGGTTGCGAGCGCTTCTTCTGACTTCACCGAGATGGTGAACATGGGGATGCGTCTAGAATAAGGGGTTAGAGAAGGGCGTCTAACCAAGGAAGAAGGCTCTTCTGCCAAACGTTATGGGGCGTTTGCAAAGAAGAAAGATGGAGAGGCATATGTTGTGACCTCCCATGTGAAACCTAGAAGACCCTCTGTGAGGAGGAAGACTGCGCGTCCCGCCGGTAACCAGCACCAGGTGGCTCACATAGCACCTGTTTTCAGAGACAACCAACAGTATCAGCAACATAGCAACAATCAACAATCACCTCAGAATATCAACAACAACAACACCGTCCGCAACAGCAGGTCTATCAGCCTCGAAACAGTAATCAAACCAGCACGAGTTACGAGAGGAAAAAGGTCACTTTTGATCCGATTCCGATGACATACGCAGAACTATATCCCTCTTTGATAGAAAGGAAGTTGATTACTCCGAGAGACCCACCAGCTATACCTACTAACCCTCAGTGGTGGTATAAGCCTGAATTGCATTGTGTATACCACTCCGGTGCTCCCGGCCACGATGTGGAGAATTTCTATCCTTTGAAGACCACGGTTCAAGACCTTGTGAGGTGTGGCATCCTGTGTTTTGAGGACGTAGGTCCTAATATGAAGAAGAACCCATTGCCCGAGCATGGGAAATCTGTCAACATGGTCCAGAGCTGCCCTGGCAAGTACAAAGTCAAATATGTCAGTCATATTCGACAATCGTTGGTCGAGTTGCATCATTTGCTATGTGAGTATAGTCATTATGAGCACGATCACGATAGATGCCGAATCTGCCCTGTTAACCGATTGGGTTGTCGCCAGGTGCGCAAAGATCTTCAGGAAATGCTGGATGAAGGAGTTATTGAGATTCTTCAGAATAGGAACGTTGACGAAGATGAGCCAGAGGTCAACGTGATTTCCCCAGTGTTTCGGATGCCCAAGCCTGTTATCATCAAGTATGATGGTAGCAAGCAGAAGGTTTCCCCTTCCCTGATCATTAAGTCTGCCGGTCCAGTACCATATTCTTCTGAAAAGGCAATTCCCTTTCGTTACAACGCTGTTGCTGTAGAAGATGGGAAAGAGATGACTTTGCCATCCTCCTCTGTTGTGAATATTGCTGACGTAAGTGGTTTGACCCGCAACGGTCGTGTGTTTTCAGCACGACCGAAGCCCCAGGCTAATGCTGATTTTGTTGAACGCCCGATTGGGAATGCTGTGAGCACCCCGAATATGGAACCTGTTGTTAAGCCCTCCTCTGTACTAAAAACTCCTACTTCTGTTGGCCCTAGCAGCAATGTGAAAGAAGACTGTGATGAGATACTGAGGCTCAATATAGAAGAGTGAGTACAATGTTGTAGACCAGCTTCTACAAACGCCATCCAAGATATCCGTGTTATCATTACTTCTGAATTCAGAACCACATAGAGAGGCTTTGCAGAAAGTTTTGGATGTGGCATATGTAGATCATGATGTCACTATAGAACAGTTCGATAGCATTGTTGCAAACATTACTGCTTGTAACAATTTGAGTTTTTGTGACTCTGATCTCCCTGAGGAAGGAACAAACCACAACTTGGCTTTACACATATCCATGAATTGTAGAGACGACGCCATGTCCAATGTGCTGGTGGACACTGGGTCATCCCTGAATGTATTGCCAAAAACCACTCTCTCAAAACTGTCTTATCAAGGGCCTCCCATGAGGCAGAGTGGGGTAGTTGTGAAAGCTTTCGATGGGTCGCGTAAGACTGTGATTGGGGAAGAGTTGATCTCCCAATCAAGATTGGACCAAGTGATTTCCAAATTACCTTCCAGGTTATGGACATCCACCCATCGTACAATTGTCTCCTAGGCAGACCATGGATTCACGAGGCGGGCGCCGTGACATCCACCCTACACCAGAAGTTGAAATTTGTGAAGAATAAGAAACTGGTGGTGATAGGGGGAGAAAAGGCTCTCCTGGTTAGCCACTTGTCTTCCTTCTCGTACATAGATGCTGAAGATGAAGTTGGAACTCCTTTCCAAGCTTTATCTATAGCTGAGCCTGTTGAGAAGAGAACTCATTCGTTTGCTTCCTATAGAGATGCGAAATTGGCCATTAAGTGTGGTGCAATTGCTGGTCTAGGAAAAATGATTGAGTTGGAAGACAATAAGTCTCGGGCTGGCATAGGCTTTTCTTCTGGGGTTTTCAATGAGAAAGGGTTGTTCAAGAGTGGAGGTTTTATCCACACTGGTCAGGATGAAGAAGCTGGCGCTGTCTTGGAAGTAGATACAGAGGATTCTGACAATTTCATCATCCCTGAAGGGGTCTGCAACAATTGGGTCGCTGTGGATGTTCCTACAGTTATCCACAAGTCCATGTAATGATCACTTTGTTTAAAAAAACCCTTCTCCCATGCCAAAAGGAGAATTGATGACATTGTTGGCATTGTTGGCAACATAAATACAATGATATTTTCATTCAATAAATTCATGTTAAATGTTTGTTTTTCCAATTATTTTCCCTTTTCGTTTTTGCATGAAATTGGTGGTCACATAAAACCCTAAAAAACAAAAAAGAATAAAATCAATCTTTTCATTTGCATAATGATTTTCCTTGTTTTATTTCTAAAAGCTTTTGATATCCAAAATCATTATGCAGGTTGATTTTCAAACCCATTGAACATAATGATCCAATGCCATCTCCCAATTTTGAATTCCCTGTATTTGAGGCAGAGGAAGATGATGTTGAAGAGATTCCTGATGAGATCACCCGTCTACTTGAGCATGAAGAGAAGATCATTCAGCCGCATCTTGAGAATCTGGAAACAATCAACTTGGGGTCTGAGGATTGTGTGCAAGAAGTGAAGATTGGGGCACTCCTGGGAGAATCTGTTAAGAAGGGGTTGATTGAATTGCTACGAGAATATGTTGATATCTTTGCTTGGTCGTATGAAGACATGTCGGGTCTAGATACAGACATTGTGCAACATTTCCTACCCTTGAAACCTGAGTGCGTGCCTGTGAAGCAGAAGCTCAGAAGAACTCATCCTGATATGGCAGTGAAGATCAAGGAGGAAGTTCAGAAGCAAATTGATGCAGGATTTCTGGTGACTTCTACATATCCTCAATGGGTGGCCAATATTGTGTCCGTGCCTAAGAAAGACGGAAAAGTCCGGATGTGTGTGGATTATAGTGATTTGAATAAAGCTAGTCCGAAAGATGATTTCCCTCTACCACATATTGATATGTTGGTAGACAATATAGCTAAATTCAATGTTAGGGAATATTCTGTTATCGAGTGATGATTTCCAGATATAATCAGATTAAGATGGCACCCGAGGATATGGAGAAGACAACATTCATCACACCTTAGGGAATATTCTGTTATCGAGTGATGCCCTTTGGTTTGAAGAACGCCGGAGCCACATATCAACGAGCTATGACCACCTTGTTCCATGATATGATGCACAAGGAGATTGAGGTATATGTTGATTATATGATTGCTAAGTCAAGAACGGAAGTGGAACATGTAGAGCACCTGTTGAAGCTTTTTCAGCGTTTGAGGAAGTACAAGCTTCGTCTGAATCCCAACAAGTGTACATTTGGAGTCCGTTCTGGCAAGTTATTGGGCTTTATTGTCAGCGAAAGAGGTATTGAGGTTGATCCTGCAAAGGTCAAAGCAATACAAGAGATGCCTGCGCCCAAAACTAAGAAGCAAGTCTGAGGTTTTCTTGGCCGCTTGAATTATATTTCCAGATTCATATCCCACATGACTGCCACATGTGCGCCGATATTCAAGCTTCTCCGGAAAGATCAGTCCCATGATTGGACCGAGGATTGCCAGAAAGTTTTCGATAGTATCAAAGAGTATCTATCTGAACCTCCAATCCTGTCTCCGCCTGTAGAAGGAAGACCTTTGATCTTGTATCTGACAGTTCTTGAAGACTCGATGGGTTGTGTACTTGGTCAGCAAGATGAATCAGGGAAGAAAGAGTATGTTATTTACTACCTAAGTAAGAAGTTCACTGATTGTGAGTCTCGATACTCAATGCTTGAGAAGACATGCTGTGCTTTGGCTTGGGTCGCTAAGCGTTTACGCCAGTATATGATAAATCATACAACTTGGTTGATATCCAGAATGGATCCAATCAAGTATATATTTGAGAAGCCTGCTTTAACTGGGAGGATTACCCGTTGGCAGATGTTGTTATCTGAGTATGATATTGAGTATCGAGCTCAGAAGGCTATTAAAGGTAGTATTTTGGCTGACCACTTGGCACATCAACCAATTGAGGACTATCAGTCAGTTCAGTATGACTTCCCAGATGAGGAGATTCTGTATTTGAAAATGAAAGATTGCGATGAGCCTACACTCGACGAAGGGCCAGAGCCTGGTTCCAGATGGAGTATGGTATTTGATGGCACTGTAAATCAGTACGGAAATGGTATTGGGGCAGTAATTATTACTCCTCAGGGCATACATATTCCTTTTACAGCAAGGCTAACTTTCAAATGCACGAATAATATGGCTGAGTATGAGGCCTGCATTATGGGATTGGAAGAATGCATTGATCTAAGGATCAAGCATCTTGATGTTTATGGTGATTCGGCCCTCGTTGTCAATCAGATCAAGTGTGAATGGGAGACGAATCAGCCTGGTCTTATTCCATATAGGGATTACGCGAGGAGGATTTCAACGTTCTTTACTGAGGTTGACTTCCATCATATTCCTCGAGATGAGAATCGGATGGCAGACGCTCTTGCTACGCTTGCTTCGATGATTGTGGTTAAACTGTAGAATGAAGTTCCCAATATCACCGTGATGCGCTTGGATAGACCAGCTCATGTATTTGCAGTTGAAGAAGTAAAAGATGATAAACCATGGTATTATGACATCAAGTGCTTCCTCCAGAACCAGGTTTATCCGCATGTGGCATCTGTGAAAGATCGGAAGACTTTGAGAAGATTGTCAGGAAATTTCTACCTCAATGGCGAAGTGCTTTATAAGAGAAATTTTGACATGGTTCTGCTCAGATGTGTGGATAGACACGAAGCAGACCTGTTGATGACTGAGGTCCATGAAGGTTCATTTGGTACCCATTCCAATGGACATGCCATGGCTAGAAAGATGTTGAGAGCAGGCTACTATTGGTTGACAATGGAGTCTGAATGCTACAAATATGTAAAGAAATGCCATAAGTGTCAGATTTATGCGGATAAGATTCATATTCCCCCGACACTTCTGAATGTGATTTCATCACCATGGCCTTTCTCTATGTGGGGAATTGACATGATTGGCATGATTGAGCCGAAAGCGTCCAATGAACGCAGGTTTATTCTCGTAGCAATTGATTACTTCACTAAGTGGGTTGAAGCGGCGTCATATGCAAATGTGACCAGGCAGGTGGTTGTGAAGTTTATCAAGAATCAACTCATATGCCGTTATAGTGTGCCAGATAAGATCATTACTGATAATGGATCTAACTTGAATAACAAGATGATGAAAGAGCTATGTAGTGAGTTCAAGATTGCACACCATAATTCTTCTCCTTATAGACCCAAGATGAATGGGGTTGTTGAAGCTGCTAATAAGAATATCAAGAAGATTATCCAAAAGATGGTTGTTACGTACAAAGATTGGCATGAGATGCTGCCATTTGCTTTGCATGGATATCGTACATTTGTCTTCACTTCAACAGGGGCAACCCCTTTCTCTCTTGTTTATGGCATGGAGGTCGTACTCCCAGTAAAGGTGGAGATCCCATCAATGAGAGTCTTGATGGAGGCCAAGTTGACTTATGCTGAATGGGTTCAGAGTCATTATGACCAGTTGAATTTAATTGAAGAGAAGAGATTGACTGCCATGTGTCATGGTCAGTTGTATCAGCAGAGAATGAAGAAGGCTTTTGATAAGAAGGTCAAGCCTCGTGTGTTCCGAGAAGGTGACCTCGTGCTCAAGAAGGTCTTGTCTTTCGCGCCCGATTCCAGGGGAAAGTGGACTCCAAACTATGAAGGTCCATATGTTGTTAAGAGAGCCTTTTTAGGCGGTGCTTTGATAATTACAACTACGGATGGGGAGGATTTCACTCGTCCTGTGGATTCAGATGCAGTCAAGAAATACTTCGCCTAAAAATGAAAACAGAATAACTCGCTAAGTTGAAAACCCGAAAGGGCGGCTTAGGCAAAAATGAGCGTCTCGGTGGATTGAAAACCCGAAAGGGCGATCCAGGCAAAAGTTAGAGACATAAAAAAATGAATACATGCATCCCGCTAGATTGAGTACCTCATCCTGGGGCAATCTAGGCAAAAATTAGGGATTTGGCAAGTAACTGCATCCTGACAAGACTGTGTTCTACAACTGTCATCCATCAGAGATTCTTGTTCATTCGTTGTCAACCAAAGCTTCAAATACATCGGATTCGGAATTGGTAGAGAAATGGTCATTATGTTCAATGTAGCCCTTTTCCAATATATATCACCAATTTCAAACTTGTAAAGATCTATGGAGTCTTTCCATTTGCAGGCTACCATTCCATCAAACGAATTTGAGCCTTTTATCCAATTATTTGCACTCTTATTTGCTTCTATTTCAACAAATGTTTTGCATGTTTTAATTGAGAAAATATCATTGTTTTAAATAAATGAATTTTTCATAACTTGTTTTTAAACAAAGTGAACATTCACAATGACAAAACGATACTTAGGAGATCCTCAGTGCTCTCCCAAGGGTGGTATGATCCCCAACAGGGTAAGACATTTGTTCATATCCCTGGCATGACTGTATCTTCTTCCTCCGGAGTCCCTTTTATGGTTCACCCCGAGTGGTATGCTTGTTGAGATGTTCACCACTCTCCCCTTCAGCGGAAGAGCGATCTTTTCTCCTCAGCAGGTATGATCTCCTTGGTGAGTTTGGTACTTGGTGTCGGATCACCAGATTCCTCTTATATCCCTCAGATGGATTCCCCAATAGATTTGCTTTTGTGGCAGTTTCTGCCTGTGCAATGAACTGATTCCTCAGCCGGATTGACTGATGATTCATCCCCCAGAGATTTTGTGATTTCCTGGTATCTCTGATTCCCCGGCAGATTGGATACTCTCCATTGGAATTTTGGGCTTCCTCCCTTGAGATGTAGTACCGGACGGTTGTGTGCCTTTTCCTTTGGAGTTGTTTGTGTTAGAATGTCTGTTTGTCAGCATTCATCATACATAAATCAAGCATATGTGCATATAACCTTCAAACATTTGGATATTCATATTGCATTTTTTGCCATATATCTATTGTTTGTTATCCTCTGCTAGCTAGTAATACATTGCCCAAGCAGATGTCGGTGTCTGATCCCTCAATATAGAGTCAGCCCCTTTAAGCAGAAAGTGTTTATCTTTCCTGCCATATTCCCCACTGAGTTATATCCTCGTGGACGACGGTTGTTTCTGCTTCCTCCCAACACATATATTGGGATGGGTTCCCCTATTGAGTTATATCCTCATTAGGATGAGTCTCGATTCAGTTCGCCTTTTTGGTTTGATCCTAAATTGGCCTCTTGTAACTGTCTCTGGTGTTTCCCTGTGGTAAATGAATAATTGCTCAATAATCACAAATTATTCACCTTATCCTCAGCGGAGTTTGTGGTTTTCTACCCTTATACCGGTAGTTGTAAACCCTATTTTCCCCCCTTGCAGAGTTAACCATTGTTGTTCATCCTAGTTGATGACGTTTACTCTTCCGTGGTTTTCTACCCAGTATCTGGTAGATGTAATCCCCTCTTTGACGGTGATCATTGATGCGTGTTTTTCGCAAGTGTACGAATCACGTCAAAGTAATATAAAAGATTATCGAATCCACAGAGACCAAGTGTCAATCTATCAAACCTGTTGTTATGGTGTGTATCTAAGGCAACTATTTTTAAGGGTTTTAATAAGGGTGCAATGGTAAATAAAATTATAATTTTAAATAATAAATAAAGACAGGCTCGAATGTAATTCACGCAATCAATGATAATCCAGTACTTGTTAGTGGAACTACTTATGGGCAATGTTTTCTCCTTTGAAAAGAACTAATTTAACAGGAACTGTCGCTTTCGCGTATTCAGAACCGAGTTGTACTCTCTAATCAACCCCTCCTATTGTCACGGATAAAAAGGTGCGTACTGCGTTAGAGTAGTAAACCTATTTTTAAGAAATATAGTATCTTAACTAAGTTGAAAAGTATTTTAACCTGGACTTCTTAGCAAAAAGAGGTTCTTACGAACCAGAGTTTAAACTTCCTAACGCGTCCGAAAATCGTTTTAAAATCTCTTTTCTTTTTAATCTAAAATCTCCTAATAAACTAGACAAAGCGCTTTTGGCTGTTTTTGAAATAGTTAAAAACAATTACTTGAATTGAAAGATAAAATAGCCCTTAGGTGTTTCCACGAACAATTATACTGATTACTGGTTTAATTACGATCCTCACATTCTAACCTTTATAGAATTAGTTAGACATGATAAAGTAAATATTCTTTTTATAGTTTTTCATAAAAGTAATTTAAAGCGAGTGCGGATAATAAACAAAGTAAAGTGCGAGTGCAGGAAATAAACAACGTAAATGTGCGAGTGCAGGAAATAAACAACGTAAATGTGCGAGTGCAGGAAATAAACAACGTAAATGTGCGAGTGCAGGAAATAAACAACGTAAATGTGCGAGTGCAGGAAATAAACAACGTAAATGTGCGAGTGCAGGAAATAAATAAAAGTAAAATACGAACTTGAATTAAAATGGCGGCAGGATTAACTTCCTCCAGAGTGCTCCAAAAACTCGAACCACAGACAGATTACAGACTCGATCACTCGATTGCAGAGGCACCCCGATGTGGAATGGCAACTGCTTTATAACTGATATATGCCTAGAGAATTCTAATTCTGGATGAAGAAAAACGAAAATCTAAGGTCCTATTTATAGTAAAAACTGAAAGCATGAAATGACAGGGACGCCCCTCCACTAAAAAGTGGAGGTTACTGATTTTGGCCTTGTGGCGCCCGCCACAGGCCTATGGCGCCCGCCATGGTCCCTACAGGGGATGATGGAGTGGGGATCGTGGGTCTTGACGGTTGAGGAGTGGTCTTGAGACGTGGCCACGTCATGGCTAACCCCATGGCGCCCGCCACGGTGGGTGCCGTAAGTGCAAAACGCTGAATTTCTAGGTTTTCGCCCGTTTTCACTCCTTTTTCGCTCCTTTTCCCGATTCAAGCTCCGATTATTATAAAAACCTGAAAACATAAGAAAACAAAGAAATAACAAAGCAAAACAACAATAAAAGCTAAGAATGCACGCGAAATCGGAGTCAGAAATACGGTGAATTTTAGTGTGATCAAATTCTCCCACACTTAAACCTTTGCTTGTCCTCAAGCAAACATTAAAGCTTAAGAAAATATGGTGTCAACACTTGTCTTTGGGCTAAAGGGATTCTAAGTTCAAGTCAGGATGCAGTGACAGATACTAACTAAGTGAACCAAGGGTACCATAGTAACACAAACACAAACTTCAATCCTATATTAACCACTCCATATCATCCCACAATACCTAGGCCTATCTTCTCATCTTTTTGTGTCCTTTTCATTCAGGCGCAATCACATTAAGCCCGTTATCTGTACATGCTTCATAGTAGAGTGACCGGTTAGTGATTCTGATCCATAACATAAGGTTTCTGGCACATAAGCATGTGTGAACCTGTTTTATTTCGCCTAAATGTAGCTGCGGGGGATCGGATCGTAATCCGCCCTACCAAGTTCAGTGCCAGATACCTCTGAACCAACTAACAATAGGTGACTTGCAAATTTTTTTTTTTTTTTTTTTTTTTTTTTTTTTTTTTTTTTTTTTTTTTTTTTAAGTATTAGCACTGGATCATTCACTTATGTTCATCGGCCCCCTACGTAGAGCATGCTTAAGCCGGAGCTGACTGCTAAGATAAACTACTTAGGACAATTTTTAAAATGATAGTAAAGGCCAAGGTGGTGGGGTTTAGGAGTGATTCCTATATTCAAGAGGTCTATGGTGCTAAAATGGTTCTGATGTTTCAAAAAGTTGACCTAGGTCACTACATCCTAATCTAAACCTGTCCCAAAGCCCAAAAAACATGTGAAACAACATCATTTTCTTTTTTAAAATTTTCTGGTAAGGCTAAGGAAATGGGAAAAAATGAAGATGAACTAAAAAGACACTATACTGGTGACTCGTCAGACTCATGCATTATCTAAGAAAATTAAATTACTGAAAGGAAATAACTGAAAGGAAATAATTAACTAAAAAGGGAAATGACAGAAAGCAATAAAATCCCCTCCCACACTTAGATCGAACATTGTCCCCAATGTTTCGAAATAAGATAAGGGGGTAACCTGAAAAAGACTACTGAGGAGGGGCACTGGTGCCTTCGCCGTCCTGATGTGATGGTCTGGAACGACGGGATCTACTACGATGCTGGTCCCTCCGGTCGAGTCGTGCTGATAAAGCAGCCTGAGCACTCCGAACCTCTCGAAGGTTACCTAAGATGGAACCCTGAGTGGCCTCGACAAGCTGGTAGTGTTGGCTGTTGAACTCTCTCTGACGGTTCTGCTCTAATGAGATATCGTTCAAGGTACGGCAAACGTTGCTATAGGCACGATCCGAAACCAATCGCGATTGTTGCATGAAGCTCATATTGTCCGTCAGCTGCTGTGAAATAGTAGAGAGAAGGCCATCACGCCTTTCTTCTCTAGCTGTCATATCACGCCACATCTCCTCGGTGACATGGAATCCAGGAGCAGTACCTGCAACAGGGTTAGAGGAAGATGGTGCGGTGTGTGACTGTGAAGGACGATGGGGGGACATGTGAGGGATGGGAGACTGCTCTCTCCGATCATACTCATCATCAGTGTCATGTGCCTCCCCATCGGGAATATTAGGAGGAAGTGGACCCAAAACACGTGGAGCATTAAGATCATAGGTCCAGTTCCTTTCATCACGTACATCAGTACGTCTACTGCATGGTAAAGCAACAGATGGGATAGCTACCCCATGAACCATCAACTCATAACCACCTTCTCTCCTTGCTCGGCACAATTTCATGTCTTTCAGAAATTTTAAATTAATTGTGCGAGGAGGTAGTGGTTCAAGTGTAGCTATCTCATCGTTCAGGCCAAGAGCCCGAGCAATATACGTAACAAGCCCTCCAAAAACAATCGGTCCTGTTTTGTTAGTAAATAAAGTCATATGAGCAAGCATAAACGGGACCGGATTGATGTGGGTTCTAGTGAGGCATCCTTGCAAAAATAGGAGTTCACGAGCATTTACCTTGTTTGGACTTTCCCGGCCAAAAATAGTACATGCCAAAAGAAGTCTAAAAACTCTTATGGCCGGGTTGTGAATGGTCGACGCAAGTATCCCTTCGAAAGAATTAATTGAAGAACTTGAAAGCCTTTGCCAGAAGGTAAATACCTCGGCCGACCACTCCACATCCAAAGGTGCCTCACAAATTGCACCTTCCCTATGAGGGATTCCTAACAAACCTGCTAGATTGTCGGTACTGAATTCATACTCAATTCCGAACAGTCTAAAAATAACAGTACCAACAGTGCTAGCAGTGTTAGGACTGACAGTGTATATTAAAGAACTCAAAAACTCGGTTGTCAGTCGCTCATAGGTAGGTTCCTGATTAATGAAAATATTATGCAAGCCTAGAAATTCTAATAAATTAAAAACACTATGATAAATACCCAAAGCATACAGACAGTTATCGTCGACGTACCTAGTCGAGAGAATTTCTCGACTTTGAAGCCTCTGAATAATTTTCCGTTTTCGCCTTTCGCCCGGTCTTCCATCACGAAGAAGAAATCCATTGAACTCCATTGTTGAATGCTCCTTAGGTAGTGAAAATGGTAGAAAAAGTGGTTTATGAGGGAATGATAAAGTTTTGATTTTTTGGTTTTTTGATGGATGAAAATGGAAATGGATGTTGGATATGTTTTATGGATGGTGGGTATTTTGGAAATGAGGGAGCTTTAATGGGGTTCAAGGAGGATTTGGAAGGTTGGAAAAATGGGTTTTTGGTGAAGAAAGGGATGAAAATGGTGGAAATGGGGATTCAGCCCCGTACTTGTTGTTGGTACGGTGTGGCGCCCGCCACAGGGCCTATGGCGCCCGCCACAAGGCCAATTCCTGGGCCTTGTGGTTTTGGATCCTCCTTTTGGGCCTTCTTGCACCTTTGTCTTCCGGGGGGTCTGAATAGCGTTTTCTTCTTCTTTTCAAGGCTTGAGGCTTGCATATTTTTTGTAAAGACAAAAATGAAAATATTTTTGTCTTATATTTTTTTTATTTTTTTTTTCTTTGCACGACAAAAAATAAAATAATTAAAGAAACAAAAGAAAAAGAAAAAGTTAACATTAGTGCATAATATGTATATATATAAGAAATTCAGAGTGCATGAAAATATAAAAGCTGCAGTAAAGTAAAATATGTCTGGAAATGCGATAAATAAAATACTAGGGTAATGCTGTCAGGGTAGAATGAGTCATGTGGTAGGCGTCTTTTCCTGGCTTGATCCACGAAACTCAGCTATCTCCCTCCGAAGCTCTTCAATCTCCTGATGTAGAGCATCGGTCTCTGAGGCATGAGTGAGATCAGAAACCTGCATCTGTAACTCTAAGTCTGCCACTTCCTGCTTGAGCAGGGCAGTCTCCTTACGGAGCTCATAAATCTGTGTTTGTAGGTCAGGTGGCTGCAGAGACAAATTGTTAGACATAACAGTGATCTGGGGAGTAAGAGGTGTAGGAGTGTACTCAGCGGCGGGAGGCGATTTCGGCTCTTCGACAGTCTCTCCATAACCCTCTAGAGCATAACTCCAATTTTCAGGATCATGGACACTGGTCATCAGCTGATCTGGTAATGTGAAATAGTGTATCGCTTCGCCGTCGATCAGCAGTCTAAACATGTTGGGCTCAGAAGAAGCCCTCCTCATCAGTCCTCTATCAAGACAAAAATCAATATCCAGGGTGGTGTAGAAGCAGAAGGTCCTGAGGTGCAATAACTTGCGAGACAGACCCAATGCAGTAGCAATCTGTGTAACAATCCCACCGCCATGGATGATGCCTACGGATGATCTGGCAACACTAGCCAAGCCCTTTAACAGAAAGTTGCCACAAGCAATAGGGCGAGACTGAGTCGCACAAAACAGTAGGAAAATCTCCTCTTCACTTAGCAGTGTCTCTGTATCTGGAAAACCTAGGAAAGAATGTGCTAGAATCATCTGGAAGTACCTCAATGCAGGGTTGTGGATTACCTGAGAAAACTGGGTAGAAGGATCTTGGCTCCCTCCGCCGGATATTTTAGTCCAAAACTTTTCCACTTCTCTGCTCATAAAATACCCCATCGGTGTATCTGGAATAGCATCAGGAGTAGTCTGGAAACCTAACAAATCACCAAACTCCTTGTGAGAGAATGAGTAGTCAATCCCGAACAACCTGAAAACAGCGAGTCCATCGGGTCCAGCCCAGGGGTCATAATGAAACGAGCTGAGGAACTCAAGAGTCAAGTTCCTATAAGTGTTGTTCTTGTAGTCAAACTGTTCCCACTGGAGTTGATGGCATAAAAATCTGACGCTTGGCTCTATCCCCAAGGCATCCATGCAGTCATGGTCAGGGTACCTGGTAGGAGCCATAGGGCGTCTCATGTGAACATAGTAACGCTCTCTCTGTGCATCATCTCTAAAGGCCACGTGCATGTCATCAGGGTTCTGCATTCTGTACAAGGTTAGCAAACAAGTCCTGAAAGCACATAAAACATTCAATCGTTAGTCCTGACATAATAATAATAATATAAACAAAATAAAGTAAAAGTAAAAAATAAAAAGTACAAAAAATAAGAAAAACCATGGGTTGCCTCCCATGCAGCGCTTGTTTAACGTCATTAGCTCGACGACCGATATTTAAACATCATTGGAAGGATATGGTGGATCACTCAGAGTATGGCAGGTGTATGTTGTCGGGATGTCACCTCCTTCGTAGGGCTTCAACCTCTGTCCATTGACGATGAACGGTTTACATGTCTGGTTCTTGATTTCAATAGCACCGGATCTCAGGATCTTAGATACTTCGAAAGGGCCAGTCCATCTCGAACGGAGTTTACCTGGAAAAAGTCGTAACCTAGAATCGAACAGGAGAACAGGATCGCCTATTTTGAAGTCTCTTCTTGTGATTCTTTTGTCATGCCAAGCTTTTGTTCTTTCTTTGTATATGATGGCATTTTCGTAGGCAGATTGTCTGAGCTCTTCTAATTTGTGGATGTCAAGGGTACGTTTCTCACCAGCTGTCAAGTAATCCAAATTCAAAGTTTTGATGGCCCAATAGGCCTTATGTTCCAATTCAAAAGGTAAGTGACATGATTTTCCATAGACCAGTTGATAAGGGGTTGTTCCTATAGGAGTTTTGAAAGCGGTTCTATAGGCCCATAATGCTTCTTGAAGTTTCTGTGACCAATCCTTTCTAGATATAGAGACAGTCTTCTCGAGGATTTGTTTTATCTCCCTATTAGATACTTCCACTTGTCCATTGGTCTGTGGGTGGTATGGTGTTGCTACTCTATGCTTAACTCCATACTTGCTTAAAAGTTTATCAAATATTCTCGATATGAAGTGCGATCCTCCATCGCTTATGACTAAACGGGGTGTTCCAAACCTGGGAAATATATAATTTTTGAATAATTTGATGACTACTCTGGTGTCGTTTGTGGGTGCGGCGATAGCTTCAATCCATTTAGACACGTAGTCAACAGCTACTAAGATGTACTGATTTCCAAAAGATGGTGGGAACGGTCCCATAAAGTCTATACCCCATACGTCGAAGAGTTCTACTTCTTGGATATTTCTTAACGGCATTTCATTACGTCTTGAAATATTTCCTGTGCGTTGGCATCTATCACACTTGACAATGAAAGCATGGACATCACGCCACATAGTAGGCCAGAATAGGCCAGCTTGAAGAATCTTGGCGTAGGTCTTAGATGTGCTTGCATGTCCACCATAGGGTGCAGAGTGACAATGCTCAATTATATTATTTACCTCTTCTTCTGGAACACAACGGCGGAAAATGCCATCTTTACCTCTCTTGAAAAGAAATGGTTCGTCCCAATAGAAGTTTCTCACATCACTATAGAACTTCTTCTTCCGGTGGTAGTTTAGATCAGGGGGTATGATGTCAGCGGCTAGATAATTAACAAAGTCTGCATACCAAGGTACATCACTTATGGCTAAGGATTTTTGAAAATACTCATGAGGGTCTGGGTTATCTTCTTCAATGGTTTCTAGTTGGGCTATCAGTCTATCATAGGCAAAATCGTCATTTATGGGAACTGGATCAGGTTTCAGGTATTCTAGCCTAGATAGGTGATCAGCTACCACATTATCAGTGCCTTTCTTATCACGGATATCCAAATCAAACTCTTGCAGTAATAGAATCCATCGAAGTAACCTAGGCTTGGCATCCTTTTTGCTTAGTAAGTAACGAATGGCAGCATGGTCGGTATAAACTATAATCTTGGCTCCTACTAGATAAGATCTAAATTTGTCTATTGCAAAAACTACAGCTAGGAGCTCTTTTTCGGTTGTTGCGTAATTGAGCTGTGCAGCGTCTAGGGTTCTACTGGCATAATAAATCACATGTAACTTCTTATCTTTTCTCTGACCTAGAACGGCTCCAACAGCGTAATCACTGGCGTCACACATTATCTCAAACGGTTCTGACCAATCAGGGGGTTTCATTATAGGTGCTGAAGTCAGAGCTTCCTTCAGAAGATTAAATGCTTCAGTACATTTTTCATCGAAGATAAATTCAGCATCTTTCATTAAAAGACCAGTTAAGGGCTTTGTTATTTTGGAGAAATCTTTGATGAAACGTCGGTAAAATCCGGCATGTCCAAGAAAACTTCTTATCTCCCTGATAGTCTTCGGCGGTTTTAGATTCTCTATGACTTCTATTTTTGCTTTATCTACCTCTATACCTTTTTCGGAAACTATATGTCCTAAAACAATCCCTTCGGTGACCATGAAATGACATTTTTCCCAATTTAGCACAAGGTTTACCTCCACACATCTCTCCAGGATTTTCTCAAGGTTGACAAGACAATTTTTGAAATCTGATCCACAAACTGAGAAATCGTCCATAAATACTTCCATAATTCCATCTAAATAATCAGCAAAGATAGACATCATGCAGCGTTGGAAAGTTGCAGGAGCATTACAAAGTCCAAAAGGCATTCTTCTATAGGCAAAAGTTCCAACTGGGCATGTAAAGGTAGTTTTTTCTTGATCTTCGGGGTGAATAGGTATTTGGAAGAATCCTGAATATCCATCTAAATAACAAAAGTAAGAGTGTCTGGCTAGGCGCTCCAACATTTGATCTATGAATGGTAATGGGAAATGGTCCTTCCTAGTTGCTTTATTTAATTTTCTATAATCTATGCACATACGCCAACCTCCATCGGTTCTTTTTGCTACAGGTTCGCCCTTCTCGTTTTGCACGACTGTGATGCCTCCCTTTTGGGTACTACATGCACAGGACTTACCCATTTACTGTCCGAGATCTGATATATTATACCTGCCTCTAGTAACTTAAGAACTTCAGTCTTAACTACCGCACTCATTATAGGATTTATTCTACGTTGGTGTTCTCTGGAAGGTTTTGAATCTTCTTCAAGCAAAATCCGATGCATGCATACGGATGGGCTTATTCCTTTTAGATCAGAGATCTTATATCCTAAGGCTGAGGGGTACCTACGTAAAACTTCTAATAATTGATCGGTTTCTTTTTGGTTTAAGGTAGCACTGACTATAACTGGACGATTCATATCTTCATCCAGAAATTCATATCTCAGGTTTTTAGGCAGTTCCTTAAGTTTTACGGTCGGTTTCATAGGGCAAGGCATAGGATCTGGGGTAAGAGATAAACATTCGTGAAGGTTATCATCAATGTAGGGTGTTTTATAATTGTCATCTTCCAAAATAAGGGTTGATGGCAATTTTATAGATTTATTTTCTTCTTCTTGTTCTAATTCCCTAATGCATTCTTCGATGATATCTAAGGCATAACAAGAATCTCCTATCACAGGTGCCATAAGAAATTTTGACAATATAAATTCTATCTTCTCTTCACCTACCTCAAAAGTTAGTTTTCCTTTTTTAACATCTATTACGGCTCCAGCAGTCGATAAGAACGGTCTACCTAGGAGGATTGGTATGTCGTCATCTTCTTTAATGTCCATGACAACAAAATCAGTAGGTATAAACAACTGACCCACCCTAACAGGGACGTCTTCAAGTATGCCTATAGGGTATTTAACGGATCTATCGGCTAATTGGAGCGACATCTTAGTAGGTTGTAATTCTCCTAAGTTTAATCTCTCACAAACTGCTAAAGGCATTAAGCTCACACTAGCTCCTAAGTCTAGAAAAGCTTTTTCGATGACATGATTCCCTAAAATACAAGGAATGGAAAAATTTCCGGGATCTTTATCTTTCTTTGCTAACCTATCTTCGGAAATAGAATTACATTCCACGGGTTTCGGATCTTCAAGTCTACGTTTATTCGTAAGTATGTCTTTGAGAAACTTAGCATAAGAAGGTATTTGGGTGATGGCTTCTGTAAAGGGGATTTCTACGTGAAGTTTTTCTATAACCTTAACGAATTTTTGATATTGATTATCGATTTGGGTTTTCTTTAATCTTTGAGGGTATGGTATTGGTGGTTTGTATGGCGGTGGTGGTACATAGGTTTTATTTTTAGGTTCTTCTCCTTTTTCTTGACTTTCCGGGGTTTCAGGCTTCTCTGGTTCCTTTTCCTCACTCCTCTTAGAAGTTTCAGGCTCACTTAATCTAGGGTTTAAAGGCTCCTTATAAGCGGTTCCACTTTGTAGAGTAATGGCATTAGCTTGCCCTTTCGGGTTTTGTTGAGGTTGTCCAGGGAACTGTCCTCCAGGGGTAGTCTGTGGGGCTTGGTTTAACGCTACCTGAGAGATCTGGGTTTCAAGCATCTTATTATGAGTAATGATTTGATCAACCTTGGTTCCTAACTGGGTAATTAGTTCGTTAACATGGACGCTTTGGTTCATGAACTCTTTGTTTTTCTGTTTTTGAGCAACGATGAAATCTTTTACAATTTCTTCAAAGCTCGGGTTTGGCGGTACAGGTTGCATAGGTTGATTTGTTCTAGGGGCTTGGTAACCTTGTTGTCTCGGAGGTGCGGTATTTTGAATAGGGTTATTATTTTTGTAGGAGAAGTTTGGGTGATTCCTCCATCCAGGGTTATATGTGTTAGAAAATGGGTTCCCTTGGGTATAGTTCACTTGCTCAGTGTTGGTTTCATTTAACAGATTGCATTCGGCGGATTGGTGTCCTTGCGTTCCACATATCTCACAATTCGGCGAAACTGCGGCTACAGTATTCGGAGTTGTACACATATGTTCGACTCTAAGGGCCAACGCGTCCATTTTAGCCTGCATCATGTCTATAGAGCTTAGCTCATGTATTCCTCCTTGGGCTTCCTTCTTTTCCACCGTCGCTCGTTCTACTCCCCATGATTGATGGTTTTGGGCCATATCCTCGATAAGGGCACTAGCTTCAGGGTAAGGTTTATTCATCAGTGCGCCACCAGCGGCAGCGTCGATGGTCATCTTAGTGTTATAATGAAGTCCATTATAGAAGGTTTGGATGATTAGCCAATTCTCTAAGCCATGGTGTGGGCATGCTCTTAATAGTTCTTTATATCTCTCCCAGGCTTCGAACAACGACTCTCCTTGGAGTTGGGTAAATCTAGTTATAAGGTTTCGAAGAAGAGCGGTCTTACTTGGGGGAAAATATCTAGCAAGAAAAACTTTCCTAAGGTCATCCCAAGTTGTTATTGAATTGGGTGGAAGGGAATCTAACCATGATAGAGCTTTATCTCTGAGGGAAAAGGGAAATAATCTTAAGCGTATCGCCTCAGGAGAAGCTCCATTGGTTTTAAAGGTGTCTGCTAACTGAAGAAAGTTTTTTAAATGTTGGTTTGGGTTATCAGTAGCGAGACCTGAGAATTGTCTCTGTTGCACTAATTGCAGCAGGGATGGTTTAAGTTCAAAATTATTGGCTGGGATAACGGGGTTTACTATACTGGAACTAGGTTCCTCGTTTGATGGTTGGGCGAAGTCCTTAAGAGGTCTTCGGTTTTGTTCTTCGGCCATAACTATCCTATTCCTATGGAAAAATAAACGTGCGCGAGCGTAACGTTCAGGTTCAGCTAGAGGGTCTACTAAACTTCCGGCACTGCGAGTCTTTCGCATTGACCGGTGGGTAACAACCTTAGTCTAAACGGTATAACTACAGGGTAATGAAATTTGACGAAATTGGTCCCCGGCAACGGCGCCAAAAACTTGATGCGTGTTTTTCGCAAGTGTACGAATCACGTCAAAGTAATATAAAAGATTATCGAATCCACAGAGACCAAGTGTCAATCTATCAAACCTGTTGTTATGGTGTGTATCTAAGGCAACTATTTTTAAGGGTTTTAATAAGGGTGCAATGGTAAATAAAATTATAATTTTAAATAATAAATAAAGACAGGCTCGAATGTAATTCACGCAATCAATGATAATCCAGTACTTGTTAGTGGAACTACTTATGGGCAATGTTTTCTCCTTTGAAAAGAACTAATTTAACAGGAACTGTCGCTTTCGCGTATTCAGAACCGAGTTGTACTCTCTAATCAACCCCTCCTATTGTCACGGATAAAAAGGTGCGTACTGCGTTAGAGTAGTAAACCTATTTTTAAGAAATATAGTATCTTAACTAAGTTG
Organism: Lathyrus oleraceus; assembly: GCF_024323335.1. NCBI lineage: Eukaryota > Viridiplantae > Streptophyta > Magnoliopsida > Fabales > Fabaceae > Lathyrus > Lathyrus oleraceus. The sequence continues at coordinate 165,547,098 of NC_066583.1, forward strand.
AAAAGTATTTTAACCTGGACTTCTTAGCAAAAAGAGGTTCTTACGAACCAGAGTTTAAACTTCCTAACGCGTCCGAAAATCGTTTTAAAATCTCTTTTCTTTTTAATCTAAAATCTCCTAATAAACTAGACAAAGCGCTTTTGGCTGTTTTTGAAATAGTTAAAAACAATTACTTGAATTGAAAGATAAAATAGCCCTTAGGTGTTTCCACGAACAATTATACTGATTACTGGTTTAATTACGATCCTCACATTCTAACCTTTATAGAATTAGTTAGACATGATAAAGTAAATATTCTTTTTATAGTTTTTCATAAAAGTAATTTAAAGCGAGTGCGGATAATAAACAAAGTAAAGTGCGAGTGCAGGAAATAAACAACGTAAATGTGCGAGTGCAGGAAATAAACAACGTAAATGTGCGAGTGCAGGAAATAAACAACGTAAATGTGCGAGTGCAGGAAATAAACAACGTAAATGTGCGAGTGCAGGAAATAAACAACGTAAATGTGCGAGTGCAGGAAATAAATAAAAGTAAAATACGAACTTGAATTAAAATGGCGGCAGGATTAACTTCCTCCAGAGTGCTCCAAAAACTCGAACCACAGACAGATTACAGACTCGATCACTCGATTGCAGAGGCACCCCGATGTGGAATGGCAACTGCTTTATAACTGATATATGCCTAGAGAATTCTAATTCTGGATGAAGAAAAACGAAAATCTAAGGTCCTATTTATAGTAAAAACTGAAAGCATGAAATGACAGGGACGCCCCTCCACTAAAAAGTGGAGGTTACTGATTTTGGCCTTGTGGCGCCCGCCACAGGCCTATGGCGCCCGCCATGGTCCCTACAGGGGATGATGGAGTGGGGATCGTGGGTCTTGACGGTTGAGGAGTGGTCTTGAGACGTGGCCACGTCATGGCTAACCCCATGGCGCCCGCCACGGTGGGTGCCGTAAGTGCAAAACGCTGAATTTTTAGGTTTTCGCCCGTTTTCACTCCTTTTTCGCTCCTTTTCCCGATTCAAGCTCCGATTATTATAAAAACCTGAAAACATAAGAAAACAAAGAAATAACAAAGCAAAACAACAATAAAAGCTAAGAATGCACGCGAAATCGGAGTCAGAAATACGGTGAATTTTAGTGTGATCAATCATTATCCAATATTCGGTATTGATATTCCCTCCTTCTTTTGGATAATTGCTCTGATTAAGCAATTTTATCCCCAGCGGGTCCTCTTTAATTTATCGTTTGCCGGTGATGTTTGTTGCTCCCCTTGTTTGGTCATTATTATATACCTAGTTTTGGTATCCCGATGCCTTTCTCTGTCGGTCGATTTATCCTTTATTAACCCAGTAACCGGTTGTGGATAATCTTCCATGCGAATATATTATCTATGTTCCGACGGCAATAGATAATATATCTCATGCACTCTTTAGTCCAAGCCTTTTGTTCTTCCCCAGTCGAGTAAGATTCGTATCTCTGTTTTGGAATCGAATGTCCATCCCATAATCGAGTTTGCGTTCTTCCCTCTTTTTGGATGATGAGTGTTTTGGGAATATTCCCCAATTCATGCTTTGGTTGGTCACTTATTATATGCCCAGTAACCGGTATCCCTAGTGTTCCTTCCTTCTGCTCCCTATTATGACTTTGGTCCCCTGTGGAGTCAGATTTTCCTGAGTTGAGATATGCCTTTTAGGTCTTCCTCAGATGATTTGGTTGATTGATATCTCTCACCCTTATACCGGTCTTAGATATTCATTCTTCTCGGGCTTGTTGTTCTCTCACCCTTATACCGGTGATCAGATCACATGTCTCATTGAGCTTGTTACCCAGTAACCGGTAACACCTCATCCCGCTGCTTCCCTAAAAGAGTCTTTTTAGACATCCCCAGCGAGGTATCTGTTGTGGATCTCATTTTGCTGTGTTGGCATATTCCCCAACACATGCACCTTCGAGTTAGCTCGATGTCCTTCCATTGGGTTTATTCCCTTTGGAGACTCTTTTCCCCAGCTTTGAGTCGTGACCTGCTCACGTGTTTTCATCCTTTTACTCCCCGATAGAGTCTCTTCCCCATGGAATGGATAACTCATAGGGATTATCAATTTCCTGCTGATCTTTTCTTCTTTGTGGACACATATCCCCACAGAGTTTGTTTGTTTTGCATACATACATTTGCATTATGAGGTCTCTTAGGGAGCAAAATTTGTCTCTTTGTTATTTAAGCCCATTCTACCTCGTCGAAACGAAGATTTTAACCTTCACTTCTCCGGCTAGAATGACCTTAAATAGGGGCATCAGTAAGACCCCAATTTTGTCCCTAAGATCCCTCATGGCATCATAACATTGCATTGCATAGCCTCAAGGATCATTGAGCATCTTGGCTCCCTTTCCCTTTGTGTAGGGATCTCTTGTGAGTGGTTTGATATCACCAAGCATGCTTGAATTGTATATCATTGCTTTTCTTATTTTATTTACTAACCAAAAGCACAAAAATATGTCATTAACATCTTTTGTTTGTAGCTTAAGCAATCACCAGGTCAAGAGCTTCAAGAAGATCCTTTGTGCAAGAGATGAGGTATTTTCTTGGGATGAGGACCACATGATTATTATAAGGAGCTTACATGAGCTAGGGTTTCATTTTGAAGCAATTTCACCAAGTGGTAGAGGCTCAAGTTAATCAAGACATTTTAAGGTCATCTAAGGACCAAAAGTCAACTGTGCAGTCAACTGAGGGCTATGAGGTGGGGAAATGAGTTGAGACACCTCAATCATGTTCAAGTGGGGTCTATTCATCATTCTAAACATCCATCTTGAAGATTCAAAGGTCATGGAAAAAGTTACTAAAAATGGAAAATGACCTGTAATTCAAAGTTTCCAAATTTGGCAAGTTTTTGGTCCACTTTCAACTTGACTTGTCAATGTCAAATAAGTTTCAAATGTATTTTTGGTGAACATAAAAGTTGTAGATCTTTGTCTCCCCTTTCCAAAAAGTCCTAATTCATGTCCATATGATGAATGGTTGAGGAGTTATGGTCATTTGATCACAAGGTGTGCATGGAAATTCAAAATGGCCTAACTTTTGATACAATGCTTCAAATTGGTTCATTCTTTTTGAAAAATGCTTCTCATGTTCAAGGCATCTCAAAGTAACATCATTTGGCTCAATTGTGCAAAGGAATCATGGTCAAATGTTCATTATTTCACACATGTGCAAATTGAAGTAAATATTCACCATTCATTTTTGGCTTAAGATACAAGCAAAATAACACTTCCATCTTGACCATTGGTTGCTTTTGAGTGAATTCCAATCATAACATGGAGCTAATCACGTGTATTATGGGCATGTGAGCTCATTTTGCATTTTTGCAATTTGCTTCATATCTCACTAATCATGATTAACCAATGGAAAATATGATTAGCCTTGTCATTAGCATGAAGTATAAATACTGAAACCCTAATCATAACTGCAAGAACAAAACATTTCAGATCAAAATTGAAGAAACTCTCCAAAATTTCTTTCTCTTCGAATTTGATTTTTCTCCACATAACTCTCAAAGATCATTGCATATTTTTGTTCCTGGTGCTTCATTGAGCAAGATTCATCCACTATTTGGTGCAATTCATCAAGGAATCGAGCAGTACAAGAGCATGAACGTGGCAATCGGATTTCGAAAATGAAGTGGATTCAAGAGGATTCAACCGTTCATTTTTGCTTGAAGCTTCATAGGAAGATCATAGGGGAAGATCTGGAGCTGTAGAGCTTGAGAGAACACGATTTCAGAATTGAGATTGGTTGAGAATTGAGGATGATAGGTTGACTGGAAGTTTAGATCTACAAACTTTTTCTCTTCGATCTGCAAAATTCATGAGGAATTAGGATGAACTAAGTAGATATTTGGAATCTATGTTGAAAACGGAGTCGAATGGTGTAGGCCTTGTAAGATTCTGGAAAAATTCACGGCGTCGCCACCGTAGGGCTTGCCGGAGAAGACGATCGGAGCTGTAGCTCCGGCGTCTGCGTGTTTAGGGTTTTGTCTGACTGTGTATGCCATGTGTGCCTTGCGTGGACATGTGATTGGTGAGGATTGCTTGGACTAGGCGATGCAAGCGTTGAAACGCTGACTGTGTGCTGATGTGTTTTAATGAAACAGTGTGTTTCATCATTTGAACGTGGAGCGTTGGATTGATGAGCGCGCCATATCTGATGGTTGATGTTTTTTCCAGTTTTATTCAAATAATTGCTTTTCCATCCATTTCCATATTATATTTCAATTATTTTGCTTGTTTTGTTTAATTCATAAAAAATGCAAAAATGATCCAAATAAGTCCCAATTTTTTTTCATAAATTTGTATGGATGTCTACATTTTTTTGATTTTAATTTCATGAATTGTTGATGCCTGGATTTTTATGTGGATATTTTTGAATGAATGTTGTGCCAATTTGACCTATTGCCTTCAATGCATTGTGAAATTCTCTATGTTGAACCTTTTGATCCAATTTTTTGCATACATGACATTCATACACAATATGAATTTTTGGTCACTGGTTTGGAATTTTTCTCATATGTTATCATCACTTTTGACACACGGAGATAAATGTGACAATTTGTGTCACATTTTTGACATTGAATTGGTGCATTTTTGTTCACATGGCATTTTTATCATTCTGGATTTTATTTTTTGCATGTTGAACATTCATGACATGAGATACTCAGATAAAAAATCTCAAAGTCATTACATCCTTTTCTGATTTGATATGAATTTTCTAAGTTGGAAGTTCATTTTGTGCATATTTTTGGTCCTTGCATGGCATAGGCAATTTGAGGCACTTGGTTATTGATTTGATGTTGGTCCTTTTGAGGACATTTAGTGGAGTGTTGGAAGGTGTAATGTGTAGAAGGGTGGGTTTTGGTTTGGTCATTTGGTTAGGTTTTGAGTTCATCTCTTATGCCATTGGTTGTTGGTGTTTTGTTGTGTTGTTTAAATGCACATAAACTAACTTTGTCTTGTGTTTCAGGGTTGGATACTCATCATTGATCTTATGAGATGCAAATGCATTTGAGTACTGACCTATTGTTGTTTTGTAGGGCACTTATGCACTGAATTGTGTAACTGTTAGAGGGTTTCACTTTTTGTTTTCTGGTTGTATGACTGAAGTACTAACTGTTTAGTCTTTGTGCAAGTACCTTAGTTGCTTGCTTGCTTTAGCTCTTTCTTGAGCATTGTATTATAGTTGATACACCACTCAGGTAGTTAGCTTCTTACTTCATGTAGTTTGAAGTCCTATCACCTTTTTGGCAGGCATTTTGCTGGCAAGTCCTCCTTCAGAGGCTCTGTTTGTGTTTGTTTAAAATTGTGCTCAAAGACCTTCGAGAAGAGGCATGTATTATTTGTTAAGACCTCCAAGAGAAGAGGCAATTGACGGATAAAAGGGATTAGTAGCCAATCCCCTGTTATTCAGTGTGTCTTTCTTTATGCTCGCACTACGTGCTGATGCTTCTGAACATGTGCCCCAGATCTTTGTCCAGAGTCTGTCAAGTGGAAAAGGATCCCACTTTCTGGATCCCCACGCTTTCTTTGTCATGAGCTTACCCTGGCCAGGGTTAAGAGCATGAGGTCTCATCCTCATTACCTTTTTGATCAGCTTCACCCTAACGTGCAATGTTAGTGGTTAAGAGCTACAGACTACCCACTACAGTTTGGCTTGTTTGTCAAGGTTGACATGACCCCTCTTGACTAAAGCCCATCCATTGTTTGAGCCTCTTGTATGGATATAGTGTGTGATGTTTGTTTACTTGTGAGTTAAGTTCTTGATAGTGACCTCAACTTAGGGATGTTGATTGCATGACAACTATTAGGCTCGAGTCTTAATCTCCCTATTAGTTTGTTGTTTCCCTGGTCTCTGATTAGGAGAGTGTTTTACCCCATGGAACTTTTGATGTGTGTGCTCTTGAACTAGGAGTTTCCATTTGAGCTTAATTGTAGGATCATTACCATGTTCATCCAAGTGGAAGATACAAGATACATTGAGGATCTCTTATGAGACTTGTTTGATTGCTTATACTTTATGCTTGCTTATTCCAAAGGATGAGAGCTACTTGGATCATCAATATGATCTTAAGAGAGGAACTCCTAGTGTGGTTTCATTTCTTATACCTCACCTTTTTGTTTTCCTTAGGACTTATCCCTTCTTCTTGATGTTTACGGTGAAGAAGAATCCACCCTAACCCAAGCCAAAACCCTTTTGTGCAAACATTTGACTATTGTTTTCAACATTAGAAACCTAAGCCTTATGCTTTTGATTTTCAAACTTTCTTTTCATAACACTTATTTTGAATTGAATCTTTAAGTCAACTTTGACCATTTTGTATATACGTCTAATTGGTAAATATAACCCATTCAAATTTCCCTTTTGTGGTTCCAGTGGCCACTTTCTTAATCAAAATTTTCCATAACCTTTAGCTATTAGGTTTGAGTTATCTTTGTGGTAGATGTAATACTCACATATATCCTTAGTGATGGACAATGAGTCTTCCATGCTTATTATAGGGTGAACCCCTCACTAGCATGTTGAAGCTATCCTCACATGGTGGATTTGTGGTTTGGTTGAGTTTTCTCCCTTTGATAACAAAAGACCTTAAGGCTTTTGGACCAATCAATTCACCAATTTGTTTTGAGATTTTTACCCCGAACTACGAGGTTTTGATCCTAACCTTTTTATAAGAGGGTACGTAGGCAATGGGTTTATCCATCCAAACACAAAATGTAAATAACTTGTACATTCTCTTCTCATCTCTTCAATCATGTTTGCACAAATAAAATTTTCACAAAAACAACTACCTTACAACAAGTGTGAAAAGGGCTCCCTAGGAGTACCTAGGATATTTTGGGTTCCTAACACCTTCCCATTGCATAACCAACCCCCTTACCCAGATCTCTGTTTCTTTTATTAGTTTTTGTTAAAACTATTAGGTTTTTGTTCGCTTTCTAACCATTCCTTTGGATAAATAGAAGTGCGGTGGCGACTCGACTTGTATGGTTTACCTTGGATTTAGTCAATATCTCCAATGGTAACGAATACCCCGCTACAAGATCAAACCAAAAATGTGGCCATGCTTGTGGGCAATGGCCAAATGAAATCGTCATGCTAGAGTTATGATGATGCATGATATGATGATATGTATGCAAATGAATTTGAGCAAAAGGTAGGAAAATGGAGGATAAATTTTGGGGTATGAAACTCCCCACGTATCCACATGATGGGTGACATAACGACCTAGAATTCCAATGTGTACACAAAAATCCTGCAAAAAATAAAACATGGACATCCGGTCTCTGTGTGCCTGAGAGTCCTCATCAGCAAGAGGAACTCCCTCAGGTATATGTTGGTGTTGAGTCTAGGTTCTATTGGGTCCAATGGTCTCTGTTGGATGCTCTTGGGTCTTTGGTACATCCACAACAGGGATTTCCCTCCTATTATGCTCAGATATCCATGCAGCATCCAGTGCTCTAGTCGGGTTCATAATGCGCTAGTGAATGAATTCCTCCACTCTTGCCTTCCTCCACATCAAAAGGATGACAAAAGCATGTCCCAGAGTCTTCTTAGTCATACTCTGGGACATCTCATCTATATCAGATGATATAATATTACCGATGTCACCGGACATCGGGTCAGCAGCAAATACAAAGCCAAAGCTCTCACAGTAATGAACTCTGACCCACTCCGATTTAGTGTCCAGAGTGTGGTGCAAGAAATACGTCCACGCCTTTGGGACGACATCCAAATCAAAAACAACAAGATTCATAATGATAGGGGTGGAAGCAGGCTACCAGTATCTTACCTCTAGGGCCAAGCGATCCGTCATCGCTCAGTAAGGACATCCATTCCTATGGGCAGTCTTCTGCAGAAGATACTCGTAGTTTGATTCTCTGAACTTCGTTTTAAGCAACCTATTCACCATCTTCCAGTCATACCCGATATGTATTCCTCTAACCCAAGAAATAAACTTGGGCCCTATTAGAGCATCCTCCATGGAGGGTCTGTAAGCATTGGCATAGAATTCCAACACCAGCTCCTTAGCCACAGGATGGATCTGACTGTTCAGATAAGTCAGTTTGTGTTTCTTCATGACAACATGGATATCAGGATGTTCATCTGGGTGGAGGTTGACGGCTTTCTCCTTAATGATCTTCCTGTCCAACAAACAAAAATATATGTCTTGGCTCTTAGCAGAGGAAAACTTGTCAGCATCACAAGATGATGAAGAAGAAGAAGTGTCCATGGAAGCTAGTATAAATTAGATCAGGCCTTTATCAGAGGTAAACTAGAAAAAATAATAAAATCACAAAGAAAAATGTCAGAGAAAATAGTGCATCATATGTGTATGATACGTGTAACACCCCGATAATAATAAAATAATTATTTAAAATTGAGTTAATAATTTATTTATTAATTTAATTAAATAATTGGGAATTTTATTATTATTATTTTTGGGATTATAATATTATTGGGTTTTATTATTGGAATAAAATAAGTTGGAATAATAAAAAGTCCCATTTTTGGTAAAAAGGGCTTTGCACGTGAAAAGGAAAACACAGAGAAGCGGTTGAAAGTGGAAAAAGGGCAAAAAGGCAGAGCAAGAGAAGAGGAAAAGCTTGGAGCTCAGAGATTGCTGGATTAACTCAGGTAAGGGGGGTTTATCATCGATTAACGGGTATTATGGGATAGTATGTGATGGGTAGTGAGAAACCATTGAAATTGCCTCTAATTGAATGATATATGTGATGAACTTGTGAATATATTGATGAACGAAATTGGATGATAATTGATGAAATTGTAGGAATTAGATATAGTGAGGGTAACGATTTGATAAGTTGAATGTATCTGAGTTGTAATTGATAAAACGAACGAACGTGTATGAAAAATTGGACTGTGAGAGGTTGGATCGGAAGGATCTCGTAGCAGAGAAAACCCATAGCAGATCTGGAAAACTGTATTCTGGTCATACGCGTATGGCCCTAGGCAATACGCGTATGGGGTGGCTTGATAATGGGGGGTTTGGCGCTGGTACGCGCCATACGCGTGTGATACGCGTAATCCCTGGAGTGGTACGCGTATGGTGTATGCTATACGCGTATGAGTGAGAAAGAGGATGTTTTGAACGTGAAAACGTCTCTGTTGGTACGCGTATGAGGATGTGGTACGCGTAGCATACGCGTATGGGTGTGGGCGATACGCGTATGGGATGGGCGAGGAAATGCGCCATACGCGTATGGGTATAGGCGATACGCGTATGGGCAGAATTGTGATTTTTCTGTGCTGTTGTTGTGCAGTTTTTGGTTGTTTAGGCTGAGTGATGTACTTAGCTGATGTATGATGTAGCAGGGATCATTTCCCGTTGTTTTGAGTAGTATAGGCATTAGTAGAATGTGCTAATACAGTATTTGATTATGTGGCATGATGTGATATGCTTTTGTGATAAAATGTATTAATGATGTGTGATGATAAGCATGATGCTGTGAATGTGTCAGTTATGTCTGCATTTGTGAATAGACTGTTTTATGGCTTAGAGTGTGAGCTTATGTCTATTCTTGAATTGTTGTTGTTGTTGTTGCATTGCTAGGTGATTAGCATGCATATTCTAGCCTTCGGGGCTGTAGCTAATTCCCATGGTGAGGAATTAGTGAGTGAATCATTGTGGATTTGTTGTTGATGTTTGCATGCTAGATGATTAGTGTGCATAGTCTAGCCTTCGGGGCTGTAGCTAATTCCCATGGTGAGGAATTGGTGAGTGAGTCATTAGATCTCAAATGAGTGGGACTAGTGAGCTTAGTAGCCGTATCTGGATTTGATCGGTGAGCTTGAACTGTATGTTCAAGAATAGTCGGTACCGCATGTGTGGAGTCTCATTGCATAATGAATGTATGGCATATAATATGAATGGATGTATTCCAGTATTATATGTGTGTTGTGTGTGGTGCTGTTGATGTTGAGTATGGTTGAGATTATACATATGCTATATGTTACTGTTGAATATGATGTTTGAACGGATATTGCCGTTGCTGAGTGCGTAGTCTGATTAGGGTGAATTGATGTGTTATTTACTTAGCATTACATGTTGTTCTATAATGCTTATTATATTGATTGAGGAACTCACCCTTACATCTATTTTTCAGGTAACGAGCAGTGAGTTGAGTAGAAGCTAGTGCTATGGAGTCTAGTGTCGTCCTTAGTGGGTCATGCTCTGGTAGATGTAACATCGGGAGGGGATGTTTGACTATGTTTTAATTTAGTTGTTGATCAACTTTACATGTAATGTAGTACATGATTTGAATGTCGATGTTTTGTATCCGCTGCGAATTATGCAAAAGAGTCTTATTTTGATTAAATGAATGAGCATGACAGGATATTTTGATGAATGTTGTGAAATGATTGTGTGACACCCTTCGGGGCATAATTACTCTGATTGTTATGTTATTATTTTAATTAAATATTTTGGGGTATTTAGAAGGGTGTTACATTAGTGGTATCAGAGCCTGGTTGGTCGAGTCGAGTCGTAATTATTCTGTTTCCCCTGTACGGTATAGGTGTTGTGTAACCTATCAGTACTCATTGTTTTAGTTTGTTTGGGTTTCAGAATAGAGATGGCTGGAAGAGGTAGAGATGATGCTGCAATTGCTGAGGCTCTAGGTATGCTAGCTGGAGTACTTGGAGGAAATCCGAATGTTGTGGGAATGGGAGCTGCTCGTCAACTGAGTGAATTCCAGAAGAATAATCCTCCAATGTTCAAGGGAGCATACGATCCAGATGGTGCTCAGAAGTGGTTGAAGGAGATCGAGAGAATCTTCAGAGTGACTGAGTGTGCCGATAACCAGAAGGTCAGGTTCGGTACGCATATGCTGTCAGAGGAAGCTGATGATTGGTGGGTTGCTACCCGCACTGAGTTAGAAACTACTGGTAATGCTGAGATCTCTTGGGCTGTGTTCAGAGAGAGATTCCTGAGGAAGTATTTTCCAGAGGATGTTAGAGGGAAGAAAGAGATAGAGTTCTTGGAATTGAAGCAGGGTAACAGGTCTGTTACTGAGTATGCTGCTAAGTTCACAGAGCTGTCAAAGTATTATACTCCCTATAGTGAGGCTGCTGGAGAATTTTCCAAATGTGTGAAGTTTGAGAACGGGTTGCGTCCCGAGATCAAACAGGCTATTGGATATCAGCGGATCAGAGTGTTTTCTGACTTGGTTGACTGTTGCAGGATTTTTGAACAGGATTCCAAGGCCAGAGCAGAGAGCTATCAGCAGAGGGTTGATAGAAAAGGTAAGAATCAGATTGATCGTGGAAAACCGTATGCAGCTGGCAAAGGTTTCCAGAAGTAGAGTGGGATGAAGAGGCCTAGTGGGGGAGACTCTAGTGCTCCTGTTAAGTGTTATAGATGTGGTCGGGCTGGACATCGTGTTCATGAGTGTACCAGTGCTGAGATGAAGTGTTTCAAGTGTGGAAAAGGTGGTCATTTGGCTGCAGAGTGTCGATTGAAGACTGTGACTTGTTTCAACTGTGGAGAGTTGGGTCATATCAGTCCACAGTGTCCTAAGCCGAAGAAAGAGAATCAGTCAGGAGGCAAGGTCTTTGCTTTATCAGGTTCTGAGACTTCTGCAGATGATCGTTTGATCCGAGGTACGTGTTATATTAATGGCTTTCCTCTTGTAGCTATTATTGACACAGGTGCGACTCATTCTTTTATATCTTTGGATTGTGCTGTGAAACTTAAGTTAGAGATATCTGAGATGTTGGGTAGTATGGTGATTGATACTCCTGCGAAGGGTTCAGTGACTACTACTTCAGTTTGTTTAAGTTGCCCTTTGAGTATTTTTGGTAGGGATTTTAGGATAGACCTTGTGTGTCTTCCACTAGTGCAGATTGATGTTATTCTGGGTATGAACTGGTTAGTGTTTAACCGAGTCTATATCAACTGTTTTGATAAGACTGTGATCTTTCCTGAGATTGAGGAAGGAAAGAGTTTGCTACTATCAGCAAGGCAGGTGAATGAGGAAGTGGCAGATGGGGCAGAGTTGTTTATGCTGTTAGCGACTTTGGAGGCTAAAGATAAACTGGTGATTCGTGATCTAGCTGTGGTGTGTGATTTTCCTGATGTGTTTCCGGAAGAAGTGAATGAATTACCTCCAGAGCGGGAAGTTGAGTTCTCGATTGATTTGGTACCTGGTACTAGACCGATATCGATGGCTCCGTACCGTATGTCTGCTGTTGAGTTAACTGAATTGAAGAGTCAGTTGGAAGATCTGTTGGATAAGAGATTTATTCGTCCGAGTGTGTCACCGTGGGGTGCACCAGTGTTGTTGGTTAAGAAGAAAGAAGGTACTATGAGGTTGTGTGTGGACTACATGCAACTGAATAAAGTGACGATCAAGAATCGGTATCCTTTGCCGAGGATTGATGATTTGATGGATCAGTTGGTTGGTGCGAGTGTGTTCAGTAAAATAGATTTGAGATCTGGGTATCATCAGATACGTGTGAAAACTGAGGATATTCAGAAGACTGCTTTCAGAACAAGGTATGGACATTACGAGTATTCTGTGATGCCTTTTGGTGTGACTAATGCGCCTGGTGTATTTATGGAATATATGAATAGGATTTTCCATCCGTACCTAGATAAGTTTGTTGTGGTGTTTATTGATGACATTTTGGTGTATTCGAAATCTGAAGAAGAGCATGCTGAGCATTTGAGAGTGGTTTTAGAAGTTCTACGAGAAAAGAAGTTATTTGCTAAATTGTCCAAATGTGAATTTTGGTTAGAAGAGGTTAGTTTTCTTGGTCATGTGATTTCAAGAGGCGGTGTTGCTGTTGATCCTTCTAAGATAGAAGCAGTGTCTAAGTGGGAAGCTCCGAAGTCTGTTGCTGAGATTCGAAGTTTTCTTGGTTTGGCTGGTTATTATAGGAAGTTTATTGAGGGATTTTCTAAGTTGGCATTACCGTTGACGATGTTGACTAGAAAGGGGCAAGCATTTGTTTGGGACTCAAAATGTGAAGGAGGTTTCCAAGAGTTAAAGAAAAGGTTGACTACTGCTCCTATTCTGATATTACCGAGTTCGTCGGAACCATTTGAGGTTTTCTGTGATGCTTCATTGTTGGGTTTGGGTGGTGTGTTAATGCAGAATAAGCAGGTTATAGCTTATGCTTCGAGACAACTGAGAGTTCATGAAAGGAACTATCCGACACACGATTTAGAGTTGGCAGCTGTGGTATTTGTTCTGAAGTTATGGAGGCATTACTTGTACGGGTCAAGATTTGAGGTTTTCAGTGATCATAAAAGTTTAAAGTATTTGTTTGATCAGAAAGAGCTAAATATGAGACAGAGGAGATGGTTAGAATTTCTGAAGGATTATGACTTTGGTTTGAATTACCATCCGGGTAAAGCAAATGTAGTAGCTGATGCGTTGAGCCGGAAATCGTTACATATGTCTATGTTGATGGTTAAGGAATTGGATTTGATTGAACAGTTTAGAGACTTGAGTTTGGTGTGTGAGAGTACTCACAATAGTGTTAAATTGGGAATGTTGAAGCTAACGAGTGGTATTCTGGATGAGATCAGAGGGGGTCAGAAATCCGATATGCTTTTGGTTGATAAGTTGACTCTAGTGAATCAAGGTCAAGGTGGTGAATTCAGAGTTGATGAGAATGGTGTTTTGAGATTTGGTAATCGGGTGTGTATTCCGGATGTTACTGAGCTTAAGAAGAGCATTCTTGAAGAAGGACATCGTAGTGGTTTGAGTATTCATCCTGGAGCTACGAAGATGTATCATGATTTGAAAAAGTTATTTTGGTGGCCGGGAATGAAGAAAGAAATTGCGAGTTTTGTTTATTCCTGTTTGACTTGTCAGAAGTCGAAGATTGAGCATCAGAAGCCGTCTGGGCTAATGCAACCGTTGGCTATTCCGGAGTGGAAGTGGGATAGTATCAGTATGGATTTTGTTTCTGGTTTGCCGAGGACAAATAAGAATTTTGAAGCTATTTGGGTGATTGTTGACAGATTGACGAAGTCGGCTCATTTCATTCCGATCAGAATGGATTATCCGTTAGAGAGATTAGCCGAGTTGTATATTGAGAAGATTGTAAGTTTGCATGGTATTCCGTCGAGTATTGTTTCGGACAGAGATCCTAGATTTACATCGAAGTTTTGGGAAGGTTTGCAGAGAGCTTTGGGAACTAAGCTGAGATTGAGTTCTGCATATCATCCGCAGACTGATGGTCAGACTGAGAGGACGATTCAGTCATTAGAGGATCTTTTGAGAGCTTGTGTTTTGGAAAAGGGAGGTGCTTGGGATTGTTATTTGCCTTTGATTGAGTTCACCTACAACAATAGTTTTCATTCGAGCATTGGTATGGCACCGTTCGAAGCTTTGTATGGTAGGAGATGTCGGACACCTTTATGTTGGTATGAGTCCGGTGAGAGTGCTGTGGTTGGACCGGAGATTGTTCAACAGACTACGGAAAAGATTAAGATGATTCAGGAGAAGATGAGGATTGCTCAGAGTCGTCAGAAGAGTTATCATGATAAGAGGAGGAAGTCACTTGAGTTCCAAGAGGGAGATCATGTGTTTCTTCGTGTTACTCCGATAACTGGTGTTGGTCGAGCTTTGAAGTCGAAGAAGTTGACACCTCGATTTATTGGTCCTTATCAGATTTTGGAGAGGATAGGAGAGGTAGCCTATCGTATCGCTTTACCGCCGTCGCTTGCGAATTTGCATGAGGTTTTTCATGTGTCTCAGTTGAGGAGGTACATCCATGATCCGTCGCACGTAGTCCAAGTAGATGATGTACAGGTGAGAGGTAACCTGACTGTTGAGACATCACCTATGAGGATCGAGGATCGAGAATTGAAGCAGTTGCGGGGTAAAGAGATTGCCTTGGTGAAGGTAGCTTGGGGAGGACCAGCAGGTGGCAACGTGACTTGGGAACTGGAGAGTAAGATGAAGGAGTCTTACCCAGAGTTGTTCGCTTGAGGTATGTTTTTGAGGACGAAAACTCTTTTAGTAGGGGAGAGTTGTAACACCCCGATAATAATAAAATAATTATTTAAAATTGAGTTAATAATTTATTTATTAATTTAATTAAATAATTGGGAATTTTATTATTATTATTTTTGGATTATTAATATTATTGGGTTTTATTATTGGAATAAAATAAGTTGGAATAATAAAAAGTCCCATTTTTGGTAAAAAGGGCTTTGCACGTGAAAAGGAAAACACAGAGAAGCGGTTGAAAGTGGAAAAAGGGCAAAAAGGCAGAGCAAGAGAAGAGGAAAAGCTTGGAGCTCAGAGATTGCTGGATTAACTCAGGTAAGGGGGGTTTATCATCGATTAACGGGTATTATGGGATAGTATGTGATGGGTAGTGAGAAACCATTGAAATTGCCTCTAATTGAATGATATATGTGATGAACTTGTGAATATATTGATGAACGAAATTGGATGATAATTGATGAAATTGTAGGAATTAGATATAGTGAGGGTAACGATTTGATAAGTTGAATGTATCTGAGTTGTAATTGATAAAACGAACGAACGTGTATGAAAAATTGGACTGTGAGAGGTTGGATCGGAAGGATCTCGTAGCAGAGAAAACCCATAGCAGATCTGGAAAACTGTATTCTGGTCATACGCGTATGGCCCTAGGCAATACGCGTATGGGGTGGCTTGATAATGGGGGGTTTGGCGCTGGTACGCGTCATACGCGTGTGATACGCGTAATCCCTGGAGTGGTACGCGTATGGTGTATGCTATACGCGTATGAGTGAGAAAGAGGATGTTTTGAACGTGAAAACGTCTCTGTTGGTACGCGTATGAGGATGTGGTACGCGTAGCATACGCGTATGGGTGTGGGCGATACGCGTATGGGATGGGCGAGGAAATGCGCCATACGCGTATGGGTATAGGCGATACGCGTATGGGCAGAATTGTGATTTTTCTGTGCTGTTGTTGTGCAGTTTTTGGTTGTTTAGGCTGAGTGATGTACTTAGCTGATGTATGATGTAGCAGGGATCATTTCCCGTTGTTTTGAGTAGTATAGGCATTAGTAGAATGTGCTAATACAGTATTTGATTATGTGGCATGATGTGATATGCTTTTGTGATAAAATGTATTAATGATGTGTGATGATAAGCATGATGCTGTGAATGTGTCAGTTATGTCTGCATTTGTGAATAGACTGTTTTATGGCTTAGAGTGTGAGCTTATGTCTATTCTTGAATTGTTGCTGTTGTTGTTGCATTGCTAGGTGATTAGCATGCATATTCTAGCCTTCGGGGCTGTAGCTAATTCCCATGGTGAGGAATTAGTGAGTGAATCATTGTGGATTTGTTGTTGATGTTTGCATGCTAGATGATTAGTGTGCATAGTCTAGCCTTCGGGGCTGTAGCTAATTCCCATGGTGAGGAATTGGTGAGTGAGTCATTAGATCTCAAATGAGTGGGACTAGTGAGCTTAGTAGCCGTATCTGGATTTGATCGGTGAGCTTGAACTGTATGTTCAAGAATAGTCGGTACCGCATGTGTGGAGTCTCATTGCATAATGAATGTATGGCATATAATATGAATGGATGTATTCCAGTATTATATGTGTGTTGTGTGTGGTGCTGTTGATGTTGAGTATGGTTGAGATTATACATATGCTATATGTTACTGTTGAATATGATGTTTGAACGGATATTGCCGTTGCTGAGTGCGTAGTCTGATTAGGGTGAATTGATGTGTTATTTACTTAGCATTACATGTTGTTCTATAATGCTTATTATATTGATTGAGGAACTCACCCTTACATCTATTTTTCAGGTAACGAGCAGTGAGTTGAGTAGAAGCTAGTGCTATGGAGTCTAGTGTCGTCCTTAGTGGGTCATGCTCTAGTAGATGTAACATCGGGAGGGGATGTTTGACTATGTTTTAATTTAGTTGTTGATCAACTTTACATGTAATGTAGTACATGATTTGAATGTCGATGTTTTGTATCCGCTGCGAATTATGCAAAAGAGTCTTATTTTGATTAAATGAATGAGCATGACAGGATATTTTGATGAATGTTGTGAAATGATTGTGTGACACCCTTCGGGGCATAATTACTCTGATTGTTATGTTATTATTTTAATTAAATATTTTGGGGTATTTAGAAGGGTGTTACAATACGCGCGCTTCCAGGGCCATACGCGTATGACATTGTTCATACGCGTATACGCAGAGACTAGAAATAGTTGAAATTCTAGATCGCATATCATACACGTATTCTGCCAAGTGACCGTTGCATACGCGTATGGCCCAGATTTTTGAAAAATGACCTGACCTTTTGCATTCCCCATACGCGTATAGGGGCTCTTATACGCGTATGGGCAGAGGCCCTCGAGTTAGAAAAATGTGTACAACTTCATACGCGTATGGACTAGACCATACGTGTATGGATATAAGGCATGCAAAAAAGGAAAAAATAAGCATCCTCATACGTGTATGGACTAGGCCATACGTGTATGGGCAAAAGGCTAAAAAAAATTCAAACTTTTTTCTTTTTGCCATGCCTTGGCTATATAATTTTCTTCCTATCTGCTTGGATATGCAATAAATGACTCTTAAAACTTAAAACAAACTACTGAAATTAAATTTTTGATACCTCCATTGGGTTGCCTCCCAAGAAGTGCTTTTTAACGTCCATAGCTCGACGTATGACTAGTCTATGAACTTTGAGTTGGGCACCTTCCACCAGGATGGTATCCTGTCCTTGGTGGTAAGGCTTCAACCTTTGGAAATTGACCTTGAAAGTATGCCAACTGGTGTTATTCTTCAACTTAAATTCCCCGTGCGGGAACCCTTTGTGTACAGTGAATGGACCAGACCATCTAGACTTCATCTTTCCAGGGAGAAACTTCAAGATGGAATGAAGAAGAGAACCAATTGTCCTTACCAAAATTATCTTTTTTGAATCTTTCGATCATGCCTTTGTTTGTTTTTTCTTTATACATTTTGGCATTCTCGTAAGCTTATTCCTAATCTTTTCCAACTCATGGAGCTGAAGAATTCTGGAATCCCCCGGTTTTGAGATATCATAATTTAGGAATTTCGTGGCCCACAATGCCTTATGTTCAATCTCTAAAGGTGAATTACAATCCTTTCCATAAACTAACTGATAGGGAGACATACCTATGGGTGGTTTGAACGCAGTTCTGTATGCCCACAATGCACCATCCAGCTTTGTTGCCCATTCCTTCCTGGAGGCACTTACAATCTTTTACAAAATTTTCTTGATTTATCTATTAGAAACTTCTATATGCCCACTTGTTTAAGAATGATATGGAGTGGCGATTTTGTGCTTCACGTCATATTTTCTCAGCAAGTTCTCCATAAGGCGATTCAGGAAATGTGTACCTTCATCACCTATTAGTTTTCTCGGAACTCCAAACTTTGCAAAGATATTTATTCTCAAGAAATTCACAACCACTTTAGCATCATTTATGGGTAATGCCACAACTTCTACCCACTTAGACACATAATCAATCACCACCAAAATGTAATTCTTACCAAAAAATGGTGGAAATGGTCCCATAAAATCTATTCCCCATACATCAAACAATTCCACCTCCAACATAACATTCTAGGGAATTTGATTCCTCTTTGACATTTTACCTATTCTCTGGAACCTATCCCATTCTTGTACAATGAAATGAGCATCTTTGAACAAAGTAGGCCAATATAATCCAAATTGGAGAACTTTGGTTGTTGTCCTATCTCCACTAAAGTGTCTGCCATATTATGAATTATGACAAGCCTTGAGAATTTCCCTCTACTCTTCTTATGGAACATACCTTCAGATCAACCTATATATCCCCTTTTTATAAAGGAATGGATCATCCCACATATACAACCTACAGTCATGTAAAAACTTTTTCTTTTTGTTATAGTCAAAATCATCAGGTATAACTTCATCTACTAAGTATTTCGCATAATCTGCAAGACTGCAAACCATGGGACACATGTAATGGCCAAGATGCACTCATCAGGAAAGGCATCCTGAATATGGTGTGTTTCTTCTATCGGGGACATGCAAGACAAGTGATCAGCCACGGTGTTCTCACACCCATTTTATCTCGGATTTCAATATCAAACTCTTGAAGAAGTAGTATCCATCTTAAGAGTCTTGACTTTGATTTCTGCTTAGCAAACAAATACTTCAAAGCAGCGTAGTCAGTATACACATTAACTTTTGATCCTAGTAAATAAGACATGAATTTGTTAAAAGCATAAACAATTGCTAACAACTCCTTTTAGGTAGTTGCATAATTAATCTGAACAGGATTAAGAACATGACTAGCATAATATATCACATTTAAATTTTTTTCTCTTCTTTGTCCTAACACAACTCCTACTTCAATATCACTTGTATCACATATGATCTCAAAAGGGAGAGACCAATCTATGGTTATCACAATTGGAGTATAAACTCACTTACTCTTTAATGTCTCAAATGCTACCTTACACTCTTTTTCAAAAGTGAAAGGCTTGTCTTTCACAAGAAAATTAGTCAGTGGATTGGTAGTCTTTAAAAAACCTCTTATAAACCTGCGATAAAAACCTGCATGTCCTAAGAACGTCATCATCCCATTCTCATTCACAGGGGGGAGATTAACAATGACCTCCACTTTTACCTTGTCAACTTCTATTCCCTTGTGGAAAATTTGATGACCTAGCACTATACCTTCTTGTCCCATAAAATGACATTCTCACCAATTCAGAATCAGGTTAGTTTGCTGGCACCTTTCTAAAATAAGAGACAAGTTAGTTAAACATTTATCAAAAGAAGAATCAAAAATAGAAAATCATCCATAAACACTTCCATGTGCTTTTCAAGCATGTCAGTGAATATGGATCTCATACACCTATGAAAAGTAGCAGGGGCGTTGCACAACCCAGATGGCATCCTTCTATAGGGAATAATACCATAAGGACAAGTGAATGTTATTTTCTCTTGATCCTAGAGGGAAATAATAATCTTGTCTTACGTCGAATATCCATCTAGGAAACAATAGTACTCATGACTAGCTAGCCTCTCTAACATCTGATCAATAAAAGGGAGAGGAAAATTATATTTTCTTGTTGTGATGTTGAGCCTCCTATAATCAATACACACTCTTCAGCCAGATATTGTGCAAGTTGGGATCAATTCATTTTTCTCATTTAGTATCACCGTTATTCATCCCTTCTTTGGAACCACATGTACGAGGCTCACCCATGAACTATCAGAAATCAGATAAAAAAAACATGCATCCAACAACTTCACCACTTCCTTTCTCACTACCTGTTTCATCACCGGGTTTAGTCTTCTTTGGGGTTGTACCACCAATTTATGACCGTCCTCCATTAGTATCTTATGCATCCAGACTCTGGGGCTAATCCCTTTCAAGTCTCCAATGGTCCATCCCATAGAACTTTTGTATTTTTTTCAGTACCTGTACAAATTTCTCCTCCTCTTTTTCTTATAGCTTGAAACTTTTTTTTTCTTGACAATTCTTCTTAGAGTCCAAAAAACATGCTTCAGATTCTCAGGTAACTACTTCAACTTTGTACCTGTTTCAGACTCCTTTTTTCTCTTATCTTTCAAAGGAACTCTTAAATCCTCCCACCATGTGGTTTGTATATTATCCATTAAGGTTGTGCTTCCAACGTGGCTAGCACTTCTTTCTCTTTTTCATCCTCATTTTCCTCTATTTCCTGGGCTGACAAACTGGGAACTCTTTCCAAAGGGATTTTTCTCTTAACAAACTGGGCTACCACCCTGTCTAACACTTCAACTGAATTATTTGTCCCCTCATAATCTTTTTACTTCATAGCATTCCTAACATCAAATTTTATCTCTTCATCATAAACCTTGAGGGTCATGGATTCCTCCTCAATGTTTATCATGCATCTCCCTGTTTTTAGGAAAGGTATTCCTAAAATCAGAGGGATCTCTTCATCTTCAGACATCTCAAGAATAACAAAGTCAACAAGAAACATAAAGTTATCTATTTTTACCAGAACATCTTCTACTATTCCATAAGTTATTTTTATCGAGTGATCAGTAAACTGAATTGTCATCCTCGTATCCTAAATTATACCTACTCCCAACTTCCTATAGATGGACAAAGGCATGAGACTCACACTGGTTCCCAAATCAATAAGTTCCTTCTTAAAGTTTCCATCCCCAATAGTGCATGGAATGGTGATCGAACCCCCATGTTTCTTTTTTACCGAAATCTTCATATCCTGCAAAATAGCACTACAAGTTTCAGTCAAAAGTATAGGTTTAATGGCAATGGTGTGTTCCTTGGAGATGATATCTTTCATGAATTTGGCATAAATAGGCATCTGGTCAAGTCCCTCAGAGAATGTGATATTGATTTCAAGATTCTTAAACATCTCTAAGAACTTCTTAAAAAATTTCCCATGTTGATCCTTCATCTTATTTCTTGAAGGATATGAGAGTTAGATGGTTGGCTTTGACTCTTTTGATTTTTCTTTATCAACCACCTTTTGTGTGACTTCTTCTTCAGAAATTTTCTTATTCTCTTTGTTTCTAGGTCTACTTCAAGAAAATGGTCTTCTTTACCTGAATTGTCTTCAAGGCTCTCAGTTGACTTACCATTTCTAAGTACCACAACACTCATGTTATTATGTTATCTTGGATTATTCACTGTTGCACTAGGAAGAGGCCCTTGTGCCTGAGCACCTGCAATTTGTTGTGCTATCTGACCCATCTAAACTTCCAGATTTTTAATAGAAGTTGTAGTGTTCCTTTGACTGTTTCTTGTCTCTTCTTGAAATTGGGAGTTTTTAGTTGCCATATTTTCAATGGCTAATTCACATATGCCTTCTTAGGAGTTTGTTTCTGATATTGTTGTTCGAATTGATTCTGATAGTTTTGATGAGGTCAAAACTGTTGTTGGTTCAGATACTGAATAGGACCCTATTTTTGAACATTCCCTTGCTGATCTTTCCAGGAGAAGTTTGGATGGTTTTTTCACCCTGGATTGTAAGTATTAGAATATGGGTTGCTCTGCTTTAGAAAATTAACTTCTTCAATTTTTTGCACAATGGCAACACAATGCATGGTATAATAAGGTCCACCACAAATTTCATAACTCACATCTTGAACTTGAGCTACTTATTGAGTACCTATATTCATTGCCTTTAGTCTTTTTTCAACTTCTGCAGCAACTTGGTGTTCCATCTTTATACTTTGAGCAACTAGTTTTAAATCAATCCTTACCCCTGGCTTGCTTACACTCCTATCATACAACTCCAAGTGTTCATTTGTAGCAATGACTTCTATAATCGTTTTGATACTAGTGGTTGTTATAAAGTTAGATGAGCCACTGTAGTTGTATCAATCAGTTATTTAGTTTTCAACCCGAGGCCATTAAGAAACATTTGCATTTGTTTAGTCTAATCAAAGTTGTGAGTAGGAAAAGCAACCAGTAATATCTTAAATCTCTTGTAAGCATATCCCAATGATTCTCCCTCCTTCTGTTTAAACTTCATTATATCATATATTTTTCTGAGAAAAACAGAAGCAGGAAAATACTCATTAAAAAAAGTTATTTCCATTTCTTCCCAACTAGTGATACTTCTAGTAGAAAGCGAATAAACCATTCTTCAACATCTTTAGCTAAAGTGAACGAAAACATTCTCAACTTATTTGCTTCTTTAGAATGCCCATCTATCTTCAAAGTAATACTCATAGTAGGAAACCTTTGCAGATGTTTATTTGCGTCTTCATTAATCTTTCCTTTAAAAGGTCTCTTCTCAAGTTGTCGGATAGTAGTTGTGTGTAACTGAAAATTTGCCACATTTATCGGTTGGTTAACTATAGTCAGATTACCACCTGGGGCATTTCCTCTACCATAATCCCCAAGAAGTATTTCCTCAATTTCTTCAGCCATAACTAGTTCCTCTACTTCTCTATCGAAATCTATATCTGATTCAACTAAGTCGTCTACCTCTTTATCAGCCAGCCTTGCTTGTTTATCTTGTCTAAGTCGAGCATGCACCGTTCTTTCTGGTACTATGTCAAAAGGAAAATCATATGAGCGCTTTCCTCGCATACAAATATTAGTAGTTACCAAATAATAGTAAACATAAAATAAAAATTGAAATAAAATTTTAGTTGTAGAGCAACAAAATTTTAACTAAAAATGAAACTATGAACTCTATAATCTTTGGTATTCCCCGACGACGGAGCCAAAAACTTGATCAGTAAATTAGCAAGTGTACTAATCTTCGAGTGTTGTAATAATGGGAAATCCCAAGTATCAATCTCAAGGACTGCTTGAAGATACATAGTTTGTGTTTTAATTTAGTAAAACAAAAGACATAGGGGTTTTGAATTGTTGGTTTGAAAAGTAGAAAATGGAATGCAAAAGAAATTAAAAAAAGTATTTGAAAAATTTAAAATTATTATGAGTGAACATGTTAGGGAAGGTGTATGATTGGATTCATCAACAATAGTAAATTAACCTTGCAACGACTTGATTCGATAACATTGACTACCAGTTCTTAACAATGTTTACTCTTAAGTCCTTAGTGAGAAAACCTTTAATTATTTAAATCGATCCCCATGTCCATAGTGAATTATAGATGAAATTAAGCATTATTTTAATCAAGAATATTCCAGTTTCCACAGGGTATCCCTAGGCTTAGGTGATATCTATTATGAATTATTCACAATTAAGCATTAACATTGGTGGTCCAGCCTAAATATCAACCACATACCAAAATCAATTTTTCTAAAAGAGAAAGCATTAAGCACAAATTATAAATAAATCAAATATCCCAAAATCAAATTTATTACAAGGTATAAATTTAGAATTGTATCATAAATCTAAATCAGGGACACCCCCTAGCATTGGGGGGGTTTAGCTACTTATAACAATAATGAAAAACATGATAGAAAGTGTAGACATTAAAAATTAATGGAAGGAAAGAGGTATTCAATCATAAAAGTTGATGAAAATCTTGATCCACAATGAATTATTCAGTGCTCCAGCCTTCAAAACACGTTCTATGTCCTCCAAAAATTGTCCAACCTTTGGAAACTCACATTTATTTTTGCTAAATAGACAAATTCTAGGATTATTTTAGATCTAGGTCATTCCATACACGTATGGCCTCCACCTATACGCGTATGGGAACTTTTTACACTGACTCATAGGCGTATGGCCCAGGGTAGGGCATATGGCCAAGTGGAGCCATATGCGTAAGGCTTCTGGCTGTGTAGAGGGGACCTGGACGGCTGGCCTCATACGAGTATGGTCCTTCCCATACACGTATTAGAAGAGACTTAAATTTCACCTCCCTCCTATTGTTACACGTATGTTGGGAGGTGATGTTGATTGGCCATACGCGTATGAGAGGCCTCACACATGTATGGACAGGAAATGTGCATTTTCCCCTCTTTTTCTCTTGCTCATGCATTGTCATCCTATTTCTTCTCTGATCCAACTCCTTTTTACTCTTAAGCCCTTTAAACACATGAAACACTAACTCAAGCGCGTAAAATAGCTCAGAATTACTAAAACCTTAGTAGATCCCGTCTCTAAAATAGGCTCTAACTATTGTCCAAACTCACAATAATTCACCTGTTTTTGGCATTCAAATGACACCAAAACTAACATAAATGGTGACTGATCAAATTCCATTCAATTTCTTATTATTCTCAATTCTTTTTATGTGAGATACTCTTTTAAATTGATTTTGGGAACATAGGGAATTCTAACCTTTAGCCTATGTGTTGGACCTAGGGTAATTGTTATACTTATGTTAGTTGAATAAGAATAGGAGACCCCAAGTAGTGGCATAGAGAATTAACGTTATGTGCATCATCTAATCCCGCTTACGTTGGTGGACTAGGAATAGGAAGCCCCGAGTATTGATTAGTGAGTTATTTCGTTAGGGATCCGTTATAACGACTTTGTTAATTTGTCGTCGGGTTATAGTGATAAGATCAATCGTGCAAGGAATTAAACATAAACAATACAGAAATAGGAGATTCTAGACACAACTTGACTACTTTCATAATTTTTTTTTAAACTCTTATTTACTTTTCGAATTGCAACTCGACCCCCCCCCCCCTTTTACTAGTTTTTATCCATTTTGTCTTATTAGAAGGCATGCCCAATGGATTCGATACTTTTATGACTGTGACACTATCGATACACTTTCCGAGAATTCATCAAGTCTTTGGCACCGTTGTCGGAGATTTTTGATAATTTTAACAAGGTGACGCTTGTGCAATGTTTTATTTTGTTTTTTTATTTTTATTTTTGGTTTCAATTGTAATTTTTTTTCTAATTAGTTATTTTTGTTTCTTCTTAAATTATCTTTCTTATTTTTTTTTCTCTTTTTAGTTCTATTGTTTTTTTTTTTATCGAGTGCAATGCTACTAAGGTATTTTTCTTTTTGTTTGGATGCAAGGTCTAGACAATCATGTAAGAGGAAATAATTGCTATATTAGCAGAGTTCGTAGCTTATACAAAGGAAATTGGAGCATAAACACTAATTCAAAAGCTTGTGAGAAATTATTCAGAGTCAGAACCTTACATCAACATTGGTCATTCATGGGAAGAGGATTCATCATCTCAACGTGAAGAAACTCTGACTCGGTTTATAAAGATGACTCAACTCAATTTCGAGAAATTTAACAGGCATCAAGAAACTGTGCGAAGTAATATTGCAACATCCTTCGAGAATTTAGAGATGCAACTTGGTCAAGTATCTAGCCAATTAACATTAAAATTGAGATCTAGTGGGTATTTCTATGAAAATATATTAGACAGACCTAGAGATGCGGAATTTGAAAGAGAAGTTAACATGAATGTGAGGTATTCGATGAAGGAGGAGTTGAAGAAACCTTGAATCAGTTCATAAAGATTACTCAAACTAATTTCCAGAAAATCAACAAGCCTAAAGAAACCTTGCAAAGGGACATGGAAGCATCCTTCGAGAACTTAGATATGCAACTTGGTTTATTATCTAACCAATTAGCATTAAAACCGGTCTCTAGTGGGGAGTCCGATGGGAAAAAATTAGATAGTCCCGGAGATAAGGAAATTGAAAGAGAATTCCAAAAGGAATGTTTGGTCGTCTATGAAGGATGAATTGAAAAAGAGAAAGAACAAGAAAAGTGCACACTATCTGATAAAGAAATAAAAACAAGAATAGAAGAAGCGAAAGTGAAAATTATAGTGCGAAAAGAACAAGAATGCAATATGAAGATTATATAGTTTTGGATTAAGCTCCAAATGCAATAATTCGTTTAGATGTAGATGTCCAACTACAAGATATTCAACAAAAGAGTAGTCCTACACCTAGCAACAAGGCTGATAAAAGAAGAGAAATATATGAAGTATTGGATGAGATTTATGCCTTGTTCGATACTATCAAACTGAAAAAAATATGGAAAAAAAACCTTCAATTCTTGAAAGTGATGGAATTCATACCAAATAAAAGGAATAAGAAGGATAATGTGTTTTTCGTGTCATATATGCCGCCCTAACACACAAAAATCGAAAGGTCAAGCTTAGAACCTTAAAGAAGCACTTCATGGGAGGCAACCCATCAAATATGTTTTTCTTTTATTTGCAAAATTTAAATTTCAGTTTATTTCAATTAATTGTTTTTGTTTTGTAGCATGTCATATTTAGGAGCAATAGGATAAAGGCTTGAGAAAGGGATTGAAAGAGGAAAGAGAGACTAAAAACCCCCCTCCAATCCTATTTTTTCTAATCTCTTTTCACTTTCTAGTATTGTTGTTGTTGTTTAAGGGAATGCGTCCAAGAGAAGTCATTCCTCTCGAGCAGCATCATGAATCAGACAAGGGCAAAGTGGACCAACACCATCCAAGACGTGTAAAACTTTTTCCGCTCCAATGATATGTTAATTTTTAGTTTTCTGAATTTGTATTAATTTATTTGATTCCCTTTTAAGTCGAACAAGTCAACCTCACATGTCAATCTAGAGTATTAGCTATAATACACGGTTCCTCTTTGTACCAATAAATATTTGTATGTCTTTAATGAACAAGTTTGCAGCTATGTTTTTTTTTTCCAGATTTGCAAGTTTAGCACTTTAGCATTGAACAAATGATCCAAAAGAAACTTGACCATTACAATAGAAAGTAGCAACTTGAAGATGAAGGATGAGAAAATATTCAACGAACTTGTACTCAACCTACAAATACCTAATCTAGTAAGGTTTGGGCCATATAAATTCCATTGTTCACTTGTCTTTCTTTATGAGTGTATCCATGCATTATTATTTTATTTGGTTTGATCTATTTCCGATTAAGCTCATCTGGTTTGACTGACACATACTGAGGCAGTTTTTGTTTATAACTTTGAGCCTTTTTAAACCACCATATAGTAATAGGTATATCCATTGCTAACCACTTTGAGCTTTAGCCTTTCTTTTGGTGACATAGCCTAAAATTCTTAGCCATATGACTAGAAAGATCTTATTTTCCACCCTCTCTTTGGAGTTTGGTAGAAGTATAGTTCTTAGAGTGTATGAAAAAGATTAAGTTTGGAGTTGATCTTGGAAGTGAGAAAAGTTTTAAGTTCGGGGTTGGGGTACTAGAGAATATTGGCCAAATTTTAAATATTTATGAGAAAAAAGAAGAAGTGGAAAACGACACTTCTTCAAAAAAAAAGAGAAAAGAAAAAGAAGGAAAGTAGAAGAAGGACCAAAGATCTCTAGTACCGTAAAAAATGAACAATTAGGTATGATGATAGAAGGAGAACGAGGCATCTAATTCCAAGGGTTTAAACCTACTTTCCTAAAAATATCCTACCTAAAGATAAGTCAAGTTACAACCTGAAATACCTCTAATGTGTGTGTTGTTATTTCGGTGATGAACTATATTAGAAAATCGTCAAGCTAAGCATAATTTATTTTGTATGTTAATTGAGAGATAACCTTATCCATTGAGTGAGTCAAAGTGAGTTGAGAGACAGGTTGAGTAATCGTCAATGTTTGAGGATGTTTTAAAAAATTTCCTAATGGAAGTTGGAAGCTAGAATGATGGTCAGGTAAAAGAAAATTTTAATTTGGTGATGTTCGATTGTTAGTTTGCGACTTGTTTTCTGTTGAAATGTGCAGTTGCGAGCGAGTTACTTGAGGACAACCAACAATTCAACTTTGGGGTTGTGATGACAGTCCATCATTGCATGAATTTAGTCGAAGAATAGGATTAAAACAAGTGAAATATGAGCTAAAATGAAGAAGAAATACCAAAGAATGAGGAAAAATAACTAAGTGTGAATATTGTTAACTTAATGAAAATTCGTGTGAAAAGGGGAGCAAAAGAGTGAAAATTTCGGGAAAAAATACATGCACCATTACGCGCGTGATAAGGCCATAAAAGTTGCATCGCACGCGCGATTCAAGTCATCATGTGCGCGATGGTCCCTTTTTCTGGGCTTTTTCTGACGCTTCAGATCCATTATGACCTCTTTTTAAGTGTAATTTTTCACTTTGATAAGGGTTACGAATTTTGGAGACCAAAGCATGATTTAGAGAGCATCAAAAGAGATTTTTAGGGAATTTGAAGCCATTGGAGGCCATTACTTCAAGGGAATTCATATGTTATTTTCATATATCAATTATGGTATTGTAATCTGAATTATGAGTAGCTAATCTCCTCTAGGTTAGGTTGTGTTATGATGAACTTATTTCAATATTATTGGATAATATGTTGATTTGACTCTGTATGAACCTTTTAATTTATAATGTCATTCAATTTCTTATTGTTATTAATGCTTTTTATGTGAGATACTCTTTCAAATTGATTTTAGGCACATAGGGATTACTAACCCTTAGCCTATGTGTTGGACCTAGGGGAATTGTTGTATTTATGCTGGTTGAATAGGAATATGAGACCCTGAGTAGTAGAAAAGTGAATTAATATTCTATGCATTGCCTAATCCTGATTACACTGGTGGACTAAGAATATGAAGCTCTGAGTAGTGATTAGTGAGTTATTTCGTGAGGGATCAATTATAACGACTTTATTAATTTGTTGTGGCTTTATAGTGATAAGATCATTCATACAAGGCATCAAACATCAATAGTAGATAACAAAGGATTTAAACACAATCTGTAGCACCTCAAATTTGCACCTATCATTGTACATACATTTTCATTATTAGGTCATTAACATTTAACATAGTCCACTGCATAGCATTGCATTGTCCTTTGCCCCAAGTGCAAGATCATCAGACAGATTGGGTCAAACTGGTCAGGAGATCAGTCAATCAAGCAAGCAAGTGCAATTCTCATTGAGCCAAGGCCCTAGGGTTTGTCCAACATGTTCACATGACCTAGGGGTCCATTTGAAGTGTTTAGGTCAAGGATTGGATGTTCAGAAGTCATCAGTCAATGCACAGTCAGTTAGAAACCCTAAAAGTCAACTGTTGGTCAACTGTCCATTTAATCAGTGATTTGATGATGGAAATTGGTTTGAGAGAGCTTATTCATGTCCCAATAGGCCTCATATATCATGTCAAACACCATCATGGAAGAATTTGAAGCCAGATCAGAAATTTCCAAAAATGGAAACTGGACCTGTAATTGAAACCTGGCAAAAATGGAAAGTCTTGATCCTCCAACTTACATCATGATACAAGCTTCAAATGAATTTTTGCCCAACATGAAAGTTGAAGATCTTGTTCTACCATTTCCAAAAAGTCCAAGAACACTCAATTCCCATGTATGGTTGGCAAGTTATGATCAAATCATTTTCAGAAATTCTTGAACTTCAAAAGGCCATATCTCTCAAACCATTTGGCCAATTTCGGTGGGGTTTTTTCCTACAAGTCACATTTGATCCCCTCTTTCCAAAAATGTAACCATCATGCATCAAAACATTACCAATCAAAATGGCATTTTTGGACTTGCTTGAATTAATTTTAAGTGTGGTACAAAAGTGAATTTGTGAGATAATCATTTCTAACCAATTCTACCTATCAAACATGTTCTGAAAATGCATTTGTGACATGAACCAAGTCATTTTTGTGCAGTACATATAGCCATCATCTACTTGCTTGAAAATTGGCCAAAAGTACACTTTTTTACCAACTCTATCCCACATTTTCATGGACCTTGGTTCAGTACCACAAAACAGCAGACATATAATACATTTTTCTGTCAAAAAAACCCTAGCAGCTGCCTCCAAAACACAGATTTCATCTCATTCTCTCAAAAATCCATTTCTTGCATTTTCCAAAAATCTGTCAAAACCCTCAAAAGACCACGAGCAAACATTGTTGTTTCACCATCTAGGCATCATCTTAAGCTCATTTCAACTACCATTCTTCAACTGTAAGAGCTTTTGGTGGACTGTTCTTTCCAAACATCATCCATGGCAAAGGTCGAGCGAAGCTTCTTCAAGTTGTTTCAGGCCCAAGAATCTTCACCATTCATCTTGTAGAAGCATAATCTTCACCTGTTTCGAGCATTGGCAAGCAAATAGCTACTGAATCTCATCTGCTTTTCAGAACTGGTAAGAAATCGACCTCTCAATTTCTCAAATCCATGCTATGCTTAGTGTAGGTCTATCCATGCTGAGTTTCATGATGCTTTTATTTTCGAAAATGGCTATGTATTCATGAAGTTATGCTGAAAACAAGTTTGATGTTGATTTATGTTTGTGCTCGATTCATGATACACATTATGTTTTAATGAAAATCAATGCTGGATTCTTGTTGTTGGTTGTTTGATGAGTCTTTTAGTGTATTCAATTGAGTTTTCTGGAAAAAAATTGTTGAGCACGATTTGAAGGGGATGAACTTGCTCACTGTGCCCAGAAACCCTAGCCATGTCCAGTTCCTGCTTCTATTTCACGTGTGTGCATGAACAATTTACTGTTCCTTTGGAACTGGCCAATGAAAACATTTCGTGCTGTAGCCCAAAACGACGTCGTCCCGTTTAATGAAGTCCCTTAATTACGCTTTTGCCATCCGGTCTTTAATATTTCCAAATTAATCCATTTAATTTTCAATAATTATTTCATTTGATCATCAATCTTGCAAAATTCATATTTTATTCATTTCAAATCCAAATCCAGTGGGAATTTTTGCATCATCTTCATCATGATCTCTACTTTTTTATCATATTTTTTCCAGAATTTTGTGATTATTGGTTTTTGTTTGGCATATTGGTTTGTGACATGTATGCATATTTTGTACACTTTGCCAAAACATTTGTGAAATGGTGATACTTTATCCAATGGCTCCCAAATTGTTTGTGCTTAAACTAGACACATTCATGGTGATTTTGGTGTAGAGTTTGTGAATTTATCATTGCTGGTTTGTGAGTTATGTTTTTTTGAATTAGGGTGTGACAATTTGTGTCACACCATTGATGTCCAACTTCATGATTTTCATTACCATGCTTCTTGAACTCAAATTGGTTTGAATTTTTGCATGAATGTACTCTTGGATGTCTAGTTTACATGTGAATTTTCTTGGAATTATTTGTGGCATTTCCTAATTGTTTGAGATTTTTTCCCCTGTTTAGTCATATGTTGACTTTTTGTGACACATGTTCCCATTTCATTTGTGAAATTCTCATACTTTATTAGATGGACTTGAAATTTTACATGAGATAACTAGACATCCTCATCTTTGCCATGGTTTTAGTCCCATTCATTTATCATACACCATCTCTGATTTATGATTTTTCTAAGTTGATGCATGTTTGGTTGACTTCTTTGAGCATGTTCAAAATTGCTTTGACTTTCTGATTTTCATTGACTGCCTTCCACTTGTCCAAATGAGATGAAATTTGACATGCTTACCATGCTATGTGTTAGGATTGATCATGATTTATTTGGTAATTTTTGGAAATGTTTGAATTGACTTTTGATGCAAGTCTTTCTGTTGACTCCTATGAGCTCTCATTTGCCATGCTTTGACTTCTTTTGCTTATGAAATGATGATGATGCATGATATGAATATGAACCCAATTGGTTTTGTTTCTTGATTGTTTGAACATGATTTTGGATGCTTGCCCTTTGCTGTTTTGACTTTTTCATTCTCTTTTGACCCTAGGCTTGCCCTAGTGGTCCTGTTACTCACCTTTGAGCTCATGTTTTCAGGTTGACCAACAAATGACCAATGAGACCAATTCTTTTTGATTGAGCTTGCTTGAAATCATTGACTAATTTGTTTGTTTTGTAGGTGGCTTGGCTCACATGCCTTAAGCCTTGTGCCTTGCACATTCATTTGCTTCTGACTGACTGTTGACTTCTGTTTCCTTTTGCTTTGTTTGAGGTTGTATACTAATGTCTGCTTGACTATTTCAGGTGCTTTTAGTTGCTCAGTTCCTTGTGAACTTTTGCTTTGCTTTGCTTGCATAAGCAATTTGCATTGAGGTATAACTTCCTAACTTCATGTAGTCTGGAAGACCTGGCCTGTTACTTGGCCAGGCAACTGTCTGAAGTCCTCCTTAAGAGGCAATGTTTGTGGATGTTTAATTTTGTCCTTGCATAGAGTCAAAGACCTCCTAAGTGAAGAGGCAATTGGCAGAACCCAAGGGATAAGCAACCTATCCCCTGCTATTCTGTGTGTCATCTGCTTTGCTCACACCACTGTGTTGATGCATTGCAGATACAAACCCAAGATCTTGTACAATTGTACAGTTGAGTCAGTATCAAATGTGTAGAAGGGTTCCCACTTTCTGAACCCACACATTCTTGTCTTAAGCTCTCCCAGGCCAGGGATAAGAGCTGTGAAGTCTTATCTTCACTCACCTTTCATCTGCTTCATCTTGGCTCTCAATGTCAAGGTTAAGAGCAACATCTACCCAGTTCCAGAGGTTTGTTTGTTGAGGTTGATATGACCCCTCGACTAAAACCTAACCCTTGTTTGAGCCACTTGCTTGTGTATAGTGTGTGCTACCTGAGCTTGTATGTTTGTTTGACTTGCTTCCTGTGCAAGTTAGGTTAGTTTAGACTTGCTTCCTGTGCAAGTTAGGTTTTGCTTGGCTTGCTTCCTGTGCAAGTTAAGTGTGTGTGTGGCTTGCTTCCTGTGCAAGTCATGTCTAGGATAGGCTGGCTCCCTGTGCCAGTTAGCTAGAAGCCTTAACTTAGGGATGATTTGCATGATAACATCTAGGCTCGAGTCGTAGTCTCCCTAGTTGTGTCTCCCTCTGTTATCTGGTCAGGCTAGTCCTTTATCCCTCCGTAGGGGAACTACGTCGCCCTGATCCTCATACCAGATGAGGTACGTAGGCAGGAGATGAGCAGATCTCTCCGGACGCCTGTGTCTTTGTTGTGTTGTTGTGTGCTTGGAAGCTGATGTAAGTCCATCGAGTGGCATTTGGGTTCCAGTGTGCGTTTGTTGGTTCAGATGCTGATGTAAGTCCAGTGATTGGCATTCAGGCTCCACGTTTGCCTTTGCCTAGTTTTGTTTGTGTGCGTGTCAGCCGAGCTACGAATGCTCTGATTCTCCTTCGTCCAAGGAGATACGTATGCATAAGGTGCGATACCTTAGCGAGCATGTGTCGTTTCCCAGTCCGAACTACTTCGACTCTGATGTCTATGCCTGATAGACTAAGTAGGCCCAGGATGCGATATCCTGCCGAGTCAGTTTCAGTCAGTCTTTGTGTCTCTTTCAGCCAGTGTGTGTGTGTGTGAGCAGTGTTTTAGCAACCATTTTTCCTTCCTTTTGTGCGTGGATCCCGTCGAGTACGACGGATGCGTAGGGGTGCTAATACCTTCCCTTCGCATAACCGACTCCCGAACCCATTCTCTTTGGTCGCGAGACCATGTTCTTTCCAGGTTTACTCTGAGCGTTTCCTTTCCCTCTTTTGGGATAAATAACGCACGGTGGCGGCTCTGTTGTTCTTGTTTTCCCGCCGGTTTTTCGCGCGATGCGACACAACCTGACCGCTTTTGTAATTTTGTTTAAACTCTTATTTTTCTTTTCTCATTACAACTCGACCCCCCCCCCCCCCATTTTTTACTAGTTTTTATACATTGCACACATTTTGTCTTGTTAGAAGGCAACCCCTATGAATTTGATCTTTTTATTACTGCGACACTATCGGTACACTTGCTGAGAAGTCATCAACCATTCATAAGAAAGGCATAGAGATAAACTCAAACAAGACAAAATCCATACAAAATGTTGAGCCTCCGACCAACAAAAAATAGCTTTAGTCCCTGTTGGGAAAAATCAACTTTCTAATAAGATTCATCTCGAATTTGAGTGGTAAGAAAGACATATTATCACCACTATTACGATTAAAGAAAGAAGAAGGTTTCAGGTGGGAGCTAGAACATCAACAAGCCTTTGATGAGATTAAGAGGTTCCAATCAAAGCCTCTAACATTGTTACCTCCCATGAGAAAAAAAGTTATGAAGTTGTACATTGTTGCGTCTGAGTCGATAATTAGGAGTATGTTAGCCCAAGAAGAGGATGATGGCTTTGAAAGATCCATATATTATTTAAGTCGAATCAGAAATGATGCTAAAATTAGATACACTATGGTAGAAAAATTATCTTTGTCATTATATTTTCTTGTACCAAGCTCAAGCATTATATAAAATCTTCATATGTGTTTGTTAATTCACACTTTGACATAATTAAGCACATGTTATCGAAACCAATTTTACATAGTAGTGTTAGAAAATGGGTATTAGCCCTAATTGAATACTCTTTTACATACGCACCCTTAAAGGCCATGAAAGGGCAGATTATTGTTGATTTCATCGTGGATAATGCAGTTACACAAATAGCACAGAACTATGTCGAGTTCCCGGCATGGAAGTTATATTTTGATAGTTCCACTCATTCCAAGGGAACAAGCATGGGAATTTTTATCTTATGCCCAAAATGGATCCCTACTACGTATAATTGCAAGATCGACGACCATTGTTTCAATAATGAGGTTGAATACGAAGGCTTAATTACAGGTCTTACAATATTATTAGACCTGGGGGCATCCAGAGTCGAAATCAAGGGTGACTATGAACTGGTGATTAAACAGTTAAAAGAAAATAAAAATATATTAAGGATAATCTATCAATATACTTCGTCAATGCAAATTCAATGCTTAAACGATTTGAAATTAAGGATATTGAACATGTACCACGAATACGAAACCAAGAGGCCAACGATTTGACCCAAATAGCCTTAAACTACAAGGTAGCCAAGAGAAAATTAAAAAACTTGAATGAAGTGAATGACAAATTGTTATCGACTAGCGTTATCCGACCAGAGTTGTCAATGCAAAAACTGGTGGGAGTAGAGAAGTTACCAAGAATTTTTGAAACTTTTGCCATCGACAACATAACAAATGATGATTGGCGAAGGGAAATCGTTGAGTTCCTTAGAAGCCCAATAGGAAAAATAGATCTAAGAAAGAAATACAGGGTGCTAAGTAACAGCATTATTCGGAACGAGTTGTTCAAAAAGACTCCTAAATAGATTTTGCTCAAGTGCATTAGTAAGAACGAAGCCTAGTTGGTAATTGCTGACACTCACTATGGATTGTGTGGTGCTCACCAAGCAAGCCACAAAATAAAGTGGTTGTGGTGTCGATAGGGGATATACTAGCCCACCATGTTGAAAGATTGCATTGAGTTCAGTCGAGGATGTCAGGAGTGTCAAAAACATCGAGGACTATAACATGTGCCCACTAGTGAATTACATTCGATCATCAAACCATGGCTAGTAAGGGGATGGGAACTAGACTTAATAGGTGAGATCAAACCTATGTATTTTAAAAGCCATAAATATGTCCTTGTGGGCATTGATTACTTTACAAAGTGGGTCGAGTCAGTGCCTCTAACTAACATCGACCAAGACACGGTGATTGACTTCATACATATTCATATCATATACAGATATGGGACTCCTGAAACTATAAAAACCGACCATGGTTCAGTATTCATCGACCAAAAAGTTATGGAGTTTTCCGCAGAGATGAGAATCAAACTCTTAACGTCAACCCCATAATATGCACAAGCTAACGGCCAAGTAGATGTTGCGAATAAAGTTACCACAAGCTTGATAAAAAACACATAGGGAAAAAGCGAAGAAGTTGGCATACAACTTTGAATCAAACACTTTGGGATTACAAAACTTCACCTAAAGAAGCCACCAAATCCACACCTATTCGAATGACATTTGGCCATAATACAATGTTATCTGCAGAGATATGCTTATAGTATGTAAGGATTCAAAGGCAAAATGAAATTCCTTCTGACCAATTTTGGAGCATGATGATGGATGAATTAGTCAATCTGGAAGAAGAAAGGCTACTTGCTTTAGATGCCTTGATTAGGAAAAAGAGGAGAATAGTTGAAACCTGCAACAACAAGATTAAGTCAAAAGTTTTCTCTGTTGGATATTATATCTGGAAGGTTATACTTCCTATCGATAAGAAAGATATGACTTTGCGAAAATGGTCACCAAATTGGGAAGGACCTTTCAAAATCAATCAATTTTTTCCACTAATACGTATGAGATTGAGGAATTAGACCCTGATAATTGAATTATTCGAGTAAATATGAACTACTAAAAAAAGTATAGGCTTATGCTTCAGGAAATTCGTATCACAGAAGGAAAATAATACCCAAAATGTCATTGATTTGTCCAAAATGGAAATATTACAAATAATGCCAAAAGTGGAAAATGATATGATGCCAAAACATGGGAGTACTATAAAAGAGTAAAAAAGAGAAAGGAAATCTAGAGCCCTAACTCTCGCATCATGCCATCAAATAGAGCTTGCACATTGCCGAGCCTCTGATTAATCCGAAGGGTCGTGGCTTTCAAGTGTTCTAACTCCCTCTCAAACGCCCGTGCAGTTGTGGCATGTTTTATGCCCAGATTTATTTATGCATCCAACAATGGCTCAGGATAGTCCAAGTCACGGTTATCTATAATAGCCATTTTCTTCTTTTCCCTCTTGACAAGATACTACAAATAGTTAATCCTCTGAGTCCAAGTCTAGATATCCTTGTCAAGGGCAGTAAGAGTATATTGGCCACGGATTACTTCTTCCCAATAGGCCAACCTTTGCTCGGACTAAGACACCATGTCCCATTATTGGGATAAGGCACCAGATTTCTCCTTTAAAAGGCTGGCAGATGACCTTTTAAGTTTAGTGACTAGGACTGCTTGATCTAAAAGGATCTCCAAGTCTAGGGCAAAAGTAAAAATCACAGATGGAGCCTCTGGCCAAACAAGTTTATACACTAATTCTTTGAGTTCAGCAAGGACATGAAGATCATTATCAATAACTCCCAAGAGGTCAAATCCAACTACTTTTGACTTCAACTGCCTAAATAGCTTGTTAGGACTGGGATCCAAGGAAACATCAGAAAAGGCAAGATAAGCGCCATCAGATGGGTCGTGAAGACATTTAAAAAGCGCTATTGATACCTCTGGTCACTTCCTCTTTAATCTAGATGAAATGGTAGGTGATTGTCAGACCCTAACTTTGACCCTAAGATCCCTCATGGCATCATATCATTGCTCATTGCATTGCCTCAAGGATCATAGCATGTGCAGCTCCTTAACCCTAGGGTTGGGACTTGTGTGAGTTGGTTTGAGACCACCAAGCATGCTTGAATTGTATATTATTGCTTTTCTTATTTTGTTTACTAACCAAAATCACAAAAATATGTCACTAACTTGTTTTGTTTTGAAGCTCAAGCAATCATGTGTGCCCTTGCTCCTAGGAGGCTCCTATGCTCAATGAAGTGGCTAGATGAAGATGAAAGCAAGAATGAAAATGGTTCCAAAAGCACTCAATCATCATATATGTTTCCCAAGTGTCTCAATTTGCCAATTTTATCAAGATAAACCAAAGGGCTTGAGGATTGTTTCCCAAGGAAACCCTAATTCAACTGTGCATTGACTGTGTCTTGCTCATGAAGAAACCTCAACCTATGATCAAATACAATCAAGGGAAGTTCATTCATTATTTTATGCATATATGAGCTTATGTGAGTATCCTCAATCATTCATTCATCAAAATTTGAGGTTTTGGACTTGAGAAGTGGACCAGTCAAGTCATCTGACTAAACCGAAGATCCCTGAGACCAAACTTTTGATGTGTTTGTCAAATGAAGATGACCCCAAGAGAAACAATGTTCTTAATAACCATATGAACAACTTTAATGTTCATAAAAGATCCATTTGAAACTTGGAAGGTCGTCATTCATTTCAAAACATTATAGGTCATTTTGACTAAAACCCTAATTTTGGGTCAACTTCCCAAGGACCTAACTCCTTCATTTTTTATGAGTTTGAGGTGAGAACAATTTCATTGGAAAGCTTAATATGTATAATGCAAATGTTATGTTGGAAAAAATTTAATAATTCTAAAAGAAACACATGTGATAATACAAAACATTATAGGTCACTTTGGACCAAAACCATTGAATCTTGAAAAAGTCCAAGTTCAAGTGCCCATAACATTCTCATCAAAAATCCAAATGATGCAAACTTTAAGTCCAAATTGATCATCTTGAAATTATCTACAACTTTTATGTTGGAGGTTTTTCCATTATAGACTCGCATCATTGAAACAAAAGGGCTTGAAGTTGGTCACTTTTGGCAAATTTTTCAAAGACATGTTTTGTACATCAAACTTCAAGGCCAATTTTCATAAATTTCCAAAATCCAAATGAATTTTTGTCCGACATATCTTTTGTTCCTTATGTCAAGACCTTTCCAACCATTACTCACATGCCTATGTTCGGATTTTCTATGTGTGATTTTTGAAGAGGTGAATATTTGTGACCAATCATGAAATTCACATTGAATCTTGAAATGCAAGCTATTGCAAGGCAATTTACACGTCCAAATCAACTCATTATGCTATCAATTTGCAAATCCATCAGCTTTTGGGCCTCACATGCGCCTGTACAGGCCCATGCGTGGAGGATCCAAAGCTTCATGCACACGAGTTTGGCACCTCATTGCTTGCACTTCAGCTATAAATAACAACCTTGCCTCATTCAAATTTAACCATGAATTCAACCTGAAGCTCTAATGAAATCCATACCCAACCATACCAAAGGAATTCTAATTTTATTTTTCTCAATTCAAGCTTGAATTTTAACAAAATTAGTTGATCTTCAAGACTTATTCCTTAGCCTTGCATTCATATCACACCTCAAGATCAAACTGCAAGCAAGAACTGGAGTAGATCGTGCTGCACAAAGCTGCTCTTCAAAGGTAGATGTTCAAACTGTTTTGATCTGAATCTCTTCATACAATGTGATTTTCTTGTGTTCAAATGGTTTTCTGAAGTCCTCGTGTGAGAGGCAAGCCAGCGGTGGCTTTGATTTTGTGAATTGAAGCATTTCAGTTTTCATACCTGGAAATTCAAGCTCAGATTTCTCATTCCATAGAGATCTTGAGTGAAATCCAAGGTTACAGGGGTGATGTACATCACCCCAGCTTCATTTTGGTATAAGGTTCGTGCGTTTTGGTTGAGGTTTGAAAACCTCCAACTGGTGGCCAGAATCAGTTAGTCCACCGGAGAAGAAGGTGGTTTCCACCACCGTCCCCACGTGGAACCTCCTGGGCATT
Organism: Lathyrus oleraceus; assembly: GCF_024323335.1. Classification (NCBI taxonomy): domain Eukaryota; kingdom Viridiplantae; phylum Streptophyta; class Magnoliopsida; order Fabales; family Fabaceae; genus Lathyrus; species Lathyrus oleraceus. The sequence goes on from NC_066583.1 coordinate 165,586,729, forward strand.
TGGATCTTATGTGCACGTTATAATCTCAGCCTTTTGTTTATTTGACTTTTTTAAATCCACTTTGCAACGCGCTTGACTAATGACCACAATGGAAGCGCACCTCTGAGCCTTTGATTGGGTCCACGTCATTTAATGAAATGGATCAAACGCTTCCTGTTTTTTCTCCTTTTTCTAATTTCTGTTTTATTTTCTTTTATTCCATTTTATTTCAAAAATTCATAACTATTTTATTTGGAATCACAAAAATATGAGACCAACACCAAAAATTTTCTTAAAAAATCTAGTTACATAATTTATTTTTAATTATTTTTGTGGTCCCATTTAATATTTTTTGTGAATTATTTTATTTTGAATAGTTTTTAATTCATTTTAATTACTTTTTGATATCCAAAAATGCCAAAAATATTTTCTTAACACATATGGATGATGATAAGTCTATGAAAAATATTCTCAGCAATTTCTTAATTGAATTGAGATTTATTTGAGATTTTAATTCATTTGTGTTATTTTTCTTGATTTTTTATTAAGTAAAAGTAGTTTCTGTTTTCACAAAATGTTGAGAAAATTTGTCAAACTTTGTTTGACCATGTTAGACTTATGATAATTCAATTGGACTTATCCAAGTTGATTTAAATTGAATTTGAAGTTTGACCATACTTTGTTCATTTTATTTTATGTTTTATTTTAATTCCAAAAAATACCAAAAATATGTTTGACCTTTATTGACTTTAAATCTTCATTTCTCTTCTATTTTACATTGGTTAATGATAATTTGATTCACATTTGATCATTGTGTTTTATTTATGTCATATGAATTCTCATTTTGTTCATTTCATCTTCATCTCTTTTCTTCTTCTTTCTCTTTTGGCCAATGAGTTAATGATTTGTGGTTAGTCTAGACATATGAGAGGCTTAACCTTCTTTGATCCAAATCAAACTCAACTTGATCAAATATCAAGTGAGTTGCTTTCTGTCCAAGATAGGTTGCTTCTTGGTCAAGCAAAAAACCTAAAATCCATAAAAGGCCCTTCTTCTTTTCTTTTGGCATGGCAAGTTGTAGGAGCTTGGCTTACTAGTCATGATCTCTAACTTGTGTTTATTTGCCTATAGTTTTATTGACCGACCTCAGATAGGTGTGACTACTACATTAGTCCACTTACGATTGTTTAACATAGCGCTAAATTGTCTTATGACATACTAACATTGACTACTAACACTAACTTTAATTCAAGCATTTAATTCTTGCAATTTACTTTAATGCAATTTAATTTCTTGCTCATTTATTCATATTGCCTTTTCCCTTTGCTCACTGGAGCTCATATTTTATGTTTATGTCATTTTCCTTTTGCTCACTTGAGCTCATTATTGTGAATAAATATATTGTTGCTTTGTGCTTGTTTTGTCTTTGTTTGTGTGAACCAATGCAAAAAGGAGAAAGGACTTAGAATTAGGACCTTACCTATGCTTAAAGGAGTTCAAGAGCAACTAGGCCTTCATGCCTTTAGAATGCTAAAGTTGTTGAAGAGCAACTAGGCCTCATGCCTTTAGAATGTTAAATGTTAAAAGTTGGCTTGAAAGGACCTCTAATTCTAAACTCATTCTTTGTCCATTCCTCTTATTGCATTGTGAACCTTTTGATTGTTTGTTCTTGTGTGATAGGGATTCCAAACTTGAGATAGTAAGGAGGACCATTGTCATAAATAGCCAAGTTAAGAGAGACAAGCTAAATGGAGATCCTAGGAGCTTGATTGAATATTGGTTTGATTGCTTGAGTTAATTGCTAAGTCCAAAGGAAAAGAGCATCTTGAATCATCTTTATGATCTCAAGAAAAGGAACTCCAAGGGTTTTATCTCTTCTCTTATCTTTGCATGTTTAGGACTAGCCCTTCTCTTCTTCTCTCCACTCTAACCCAAGCCAAACTCATTTTGTGCAAACATTGACATTGTTTTCAAATTAGAAACCTAGGCCATATGCCTTTGATTTTTCAAACTCTTTTCATTATTACTCATTGTAAATGAACCTTAATTCATACTTTGACTTCATTTTATGAATACTTCTAATTTGTAAATCCAACTCACTTCAAGTGATTTTTGTGGTTCCAATGGCCACCTTTGTTAAACCTTTTTTTATAAACATTAGCCATAGGTTTGAGTTATCATAGTGGTTGATGTAAACCTCACCTTATCCTTAGTGATTGGACTATAAGTCTTCCATACTGATTATAGAGTGGATCCCTCACTAGTATGTTGAAGCTCTCCTCACATGGTGGATTGTTGGTTTTGGTTGATTTTTCTCCCATTGATAACAAAAGACCTTAAGGCTTTTGATCAAATCAATTCACCAATATTTTGAGATTTTTACCCCGAACTACGAGGTTTTGATCCTACCTTTGTGATGGTACGTAGGCAATGGGTTTATCCATTCAAACAATAAAATTTGTAAATAATATTGTACATTCTTTTCTCATCTCCTCAATCTTGTTTGCACAAATATTTTCACAAATACCAACCTACAATACAACTTTGCAAAAAGGGCTCCCTTAGAGTACTAAGGATGTTTGGGTGCTTAAAACCTTCCCATTGCATAACCAACCCCCTTACCCAGATCTTTGGCATTTTTATTAGTTTTTTATTTGATAAAACTTCTTACTTGGTTTTTGTTCGCTTTCTAACTTTACCTTTGGATAAATAGAAGTGCGGTGGCAACTCAAATTGTATGATTTACTTTTGATTTAGTCAATAAATCTAAAGGTAACGAATACCCCGCTACAGTGATGTAGAAAGATGAGCAGTTGGTTTTCATGCTAGGTTCTCTAAGATCCCTCGTCGTGGACTAGGGCTAAACGTTGAAAGAGCACATTTTGGCCCATCTTCTGGAATTGGAGGCGTTGGTGGGTTAGGAGGAATCTACACGACAAAATAGTTATAGGGTTAGAAGTCAGTGAGTCTCAAAAACAAATTCAATATCTGAATTACCTCTCTAGTGTTCGGATTTTGACCAGAAGAGGCAAGGCCAGGGTCAAGAGTTGAGTGGTTCTGACTCCTTCTTCTCCTATGGAACATGGACATGGACAAATGGATTTTTTGGGGCCAATGAGAAGCCTTAAATAGGGGGAAAAGTATTATTAATAAAATCAAAAATGAAATCGTAAATCACGGTTTATTGGCTATTTAATGACCTTGGAATTCAGGGTACCGATGTACTGACGTTTGCACGTTTTAAATATGTAACGTTTGGTAAGAAAGTGATTCATAATGACTGACAATAATCATGGTGGAGGTGACATGGCATAAAATGTGAAAAGTGACAAAGTGGTTACAAACAATGCAACCTTTGTCCCTTCAGATAAAGGGCAGAAAGGTTTTATTCCCCTTTGGTAAATTTACCTAGGGTTTCATGCAAGTCTATTACCTGATAATCATTTTCCTCGTAGGATGCCTTTAAGCAAACTTCATCTTCTTTGTTTGAAGAGGATTTTTCTATGGTTCTTCCCAAGGTCGACTCTTCTTTATTTGTGAAGGTTTCATCTCTTCTCCTTTAAAAAATTCCATTGGACGATACTTCTTCTTCACAACTTCTTACACATGAAGTTCCTTCATTTGGTGTTGAATTCTCCGAAGATTGTTCAACTACTAAGTGTCTCATTTCTAAGGAGGCCATGTCATTTTTATAGGAGTTTGATGAAGTTGATGGTTCTTCAACGTTTCATCTTATACCTTCATATTTAAGACATCGAACTATTTCGTTCAATTTCATGAAAAAAAATTCCTTCTTTGATTTTTCTTGAAATTTAAAATATTGCCATCTTTTGATTTAAGGATTGGATTATCTTTCCAATTATTAATTCTTAGATATTTATTATTGATGAAAGTTCCTGTAGTGGTAAAAAAAATTAGATTAATTGATTAACTTAACTCATAAAGCAAGAGTCGCCACCGCACTTATTTCCAAAAGAAAAGGGATAAGGGTTCGGGGGTTGATTATGCAAAGGGAAGGTGTTAGCACCCTAAACATCCATGGTAATCCATGGAAACCTCTTTGAAAATATGTACATTTTTAGTTTAAAAAAGGTGTTGTTTGCAAAATATTGGAGATATGAGAAGAGAAATGTTTTTATTTTTATTATTGTGTTTACCAAGACTTTTGGAGTCTCATGCCTACGTACCAACAAAATGCAATGGTGGATCAAAACCTCGTAGTTCCTGGTAAAAATAACAAATATGTTTTTGATTCATTTTTAATGAAAATACATTTTGTCATCAGTAGCACTGAACAAGAGTAAAAATAAGACCATCTTCAACATCAGTAGATAGAAGAGACAAAAGTCTTCTAAAATGGTCTCTGAAATCCTTAAGATCATCCACAAAAGATGCTAGCTTCCTCAACTCCTCAAGATCAGGACATCTGAAACTATATTTTCGAGTATGCCTTCTTCCAATATCCATAATCAAAATATATGCGATGTTTGCAAAAATAATATTTAAGTTCCTTGAAGACTGAGAAAAATGCTCAGGAATGTAATGAATGCATGATGCAAAACCATAAATAAGATCACACAAGGCACACAAGCAAGCTTCAAAGGTTAGGAGTCATGAGCGTGGAGCCAAGGGTAAGAACCAACCCACAATGTATGTACTAAGGGTATAATCACCTATAGGACAAGGTTCTAAAAAGTTCCCAGAGTCATAGTTCCATCCTTTGGATATTATCGGTTTAAACGACTACTCGCCAACCAATAATATCCTCACGAGAAACTCGTCCGAGTGTAGTATTGCGTAACAACTAATTCAAGTATACACCTGAATAGCCACCTCACTACGTCATAAAAGGCCAAGATGGATTAAGGGTTCTAAGCTCCTTAGCTTCTCAGGCTCCTAGTTCGGAAAAAGTAATGCCAATCACGACTACTTGTATGACAACAGTAATCCCAAAGAGCCTACACTGAGCGGGGGATCTCAAGTCAGCTTATTAAGGATTAACTCCATGTAAGTCAAACAATACTATACCACCATCCTATCATAAGATCACTTAAGTCTGGGCGTAGGACTTATCTCACCACACAGAGATCACCAAGCACCAGACAGAACAAGCATTAATAAACAACAGCAAACATAATATACACAAGTAAACAAAGATGGCTTAACCCATTAGGGACTAGTCCTCAGCAGAGTCGCCACTTTTCTGTAGCGGATTTTTTTTGATATTAAGCTATTGATTAACTTAACTCATAAAGCAAGAGTCGCCACTGTGCTTTTATTAGTTTCAAAGGAAAAAGGAAAAAGGAAAAAGTACGAACAAAACCCAAAGAGAAGTTTTAAAACAAAACTAATAAAAAGAGATAAGGGTATGGGGTTGATTATGCAAAAGGAATGTGTTAGCACCCTAAACATCCATGGTACTCCATCGAAACCTCTTTGAAAATAGGTACATTTTTAGTTTAAAAAAGGTGTTGTTTGAAAAAGGTGTTGTTTGCAAAAGATTGTATAGATGAGAAGAGAAATGTTTTTTTTTGTGTTTGCCAACACTTTTGGAGTCTCCTGCCTATGTATCAACAAAGTGAAATGTTGGATCAAAACCTCGTAGTTCGTGGTAAAAAATAAAAAAGTGTTTATTTTAATTCATTATTAACGAGAAGACATTTTGTCATTTTAAGGAGAATACTCAACTAGTCACCCACAAGTATGAGAACTTTGCATCATCATGAGAAGGACTCCAACTTGGATAAGGATCAACAAGTATGCCACTAGCTCTCACAGATGGAAAAGAATTATCATAAATACCATGGGGATAGGATAATTATATATCAACTATGAAAATGTCTCATGTCTAAACTTTGAGAAAAAAGTTTTAAAAGGAAAAGTGCACAAAATGATTTGAATGAGTTATTCATTTTTTAAGTCTTTCGAAATTGATCTGAATATGCTTAAGATGGATTAGAACTTATTAAGGAAAAGGTTTTGAAAAAGTCAGTTGACAAAAGTCAAGGTTTATTAAGAAAATGATTCAAGTTTAAAAACTAGAAGGTTTTGACAAAAAGAGAAGATTTTAAAAATTAAAGAAGGAGAGAAGAAGAAAAGACTATCCTAAAACATGAAGTAAATGCTAGGGAGGAAAGATCTAACCAAGAGATAACAAGTTTTATGACATAAGTCAAATAAAAATTCCCTCCTTTAGATTAAGCCTCAAGCAAGCCCAAATAAGCAAAGAATAATTATGTGTCGCATGAAATCAAAGTAACCAAACCAAGTCTTCACATAGAAGTCCAAAGTCAAAGGTATCAGATGAATCCCAAGGTCTCAAAGCACAAGCTCTCAAAGAAAAGGTCAATATCTTAATCCTAAGTCTATAACTCCACAACAATGCTAAGGAAAGTAACCATAAGTCCATGAATCATGGGAAAAAGAGCATAAACATAAACGAAGGTCCAAGTGGACAAATAGAAAATATGATATGAGATGCTAAAATGAAAGCATAAAGTAAATGGCATAAGATAAAGAACATTGAAGTAGAGTTAATACAATAGTATGTTAGTAAGTGTTAGTGATTAAAATGAAAGATGGTTTTTGTCATATTTTGGAGAACACTCAACTATTCATCCACAAGTATGAAAATATGAACCTTTACATCACTTATGAGAAGGGCTCCAACTTGGATAAAAAACAACAAGTATGCCACTAGATCTCCTAAATGAAAAGGAAAGCAATATTTTCACACAATACCATGAGGAGTATGAGACTTACAATCTCACTTATAAAAATGAATTACTTTCGAGACAAATTTAGCGCTATGTTAAGCAATCATAACTGGACTTCTGTAGAAAGAAAAACTATCTAAGGCCAATCAATAATAATGTTTGTATTAATACGTACTAGAGGAATGATATGTAAATTATTCTCCTAAAGCCATGACACAAAAAAAAAGGGTGGATCAAGCACAAATGCTAGGAGGATAGTTCATTACTTCAATCCATACTTCATAGTACCTAGGACAAACTTATGCATTAATCCAAAGTACCTTAAATGATCCCTGGTCAATTAGGAGGTAGATTTGAAATGATGAAAGTTCATCAAGTACCAACCCATACATCATGAACAAGATGAACACATGTCATCCAATTGATCAAGGGGAAAAGAAAGAGATGAAGGAGAAGGGAACAAGAGATATTAACACCCAAATTGGATCAAAGGTTTGATCAAGTCATCATCAAAATCAATCATCCATTTTGGTGGATTAGGGTTTTCACCCCATCAACACCCAAGATCCATTTAGTTTGATGAGACCTATGATCAAAACAACCATGATCCAAGGCCAACAGAAGTCCATCAAGGTCAAAAAAATATGAAAGGAAATAAAAAGAAATAAAAATGCAACAAGGGTATTTTTAAAATGAATTTTAAAAAAGAAATAAAGTGAAAAATCCATAAAGTCCTTCAAAACACCAATTAAAACAAAATATTTTTAAAAAGTAGAAAAGAGCATTTGAAAAATGAAAAAAAGTATTTTTAAACCAATTAAAACAAAGGAGAAAAGAGAAATTCCATAAAAATTAGAAAATCAATAAAATAAAATTGGAAAAATAAAAATCAGATAGACAAAAATAAAAGAGAATTTTAGAAATTATTTTGGGATTTTTTTGATGTAAAATGAATTTCCTATAAATTTTAAAAGAAAATGCAATTAAAAATAAAAAGAAAAAAAGAAAAAAAATCAGAAAAAATACGGAGCGTTGGATCTGACTTCATTAATTGACGTGGCATATCCAACACTCACAAGGCTAGGGAGCATGATTGAGTATAGCTGAAACAAAACACGGGATCTAATTCAAACTGGACCAATCAAAACATTGCAATTATCCACCGTGTCTTTCAAACTCAGATGACCTGAGATAAACTCCGATCGTCTTCTCCGATGGTCCCTCGCCAGAGTTTCATCATTTGGTAAATTCAGAACACGAGGGTACCACCAATGTGATCGCCTCCTCATCACGAATTCAACCTCATGCTCCAAATTCATTTGTCTAAACGGAGCACGAGAAATTTCAGAGAAGTTTCAGAAAGAAGCAAGTCATGAAAAATAAAATTAAATGATGAATACGGTCAATCAACACCAGATAAGTTAGGGCAAAGCATCATAGGGTGAATGACTACATTGTGATAACTTGTTGTAAGACCCCAATTTTGTCCCTAAGATCCCTCATGGCATCATAACATTGCATTTGCATTGCCTCAAGAATCATAAGAATCTTGGTTCCCTTTACCTTTGGGTGGGACTCCTTGTGAGTGGTTTGAGATCACCAAACACGCTTGAATTGTATATCATTTCTTTTCTCATTTTTGTTTACTAACCAAAAGCACAAAAATATGTCACTAACATCTTTTATTTGTAGCTTGAGCAATCACAAAGTCCAAAGCTTCTAGGAGATCATTGGTACAAAGACATGGTCAAGAAGAGATGATAGCCAGCATGGTAATGGTCCCCAAAGCTCTCATCCATCAAATATGCCTCCCTAGCATCTCAATTCATCATTTTGGTCAAAGCAAGTCAAAGGTTTTGAGGTCTTGTTCTTCAAGGAAACCCTAATCCATCTGTGCACCACAATGCCTTGCTCATGAAGCAACCTCAGTCCATGGTCAAATACAATCAAGGGAAGTTCTTTAAATCTTCATTTCATGCATATTTGAACTTATTTGAGTATCCTCAATCATCAATTCATCAAGATATGAGGCATGGACTTGAGAAGTTGATCAGTCAATTCATCTAACTATTTTGAAATGCACTGAGACCTAACTTTTGATGTGTTGGTCAAATGGAGATGGTTCCAAAAGCAAAAATGTTATTAAGTACAATATGAAAAACTTTCATGTTCATCAAAATTTTATTTGAAGCTTGGAAAACCATCTTCCATTCCAATACATTATAGGTCATTTTGACTGAAACCCTAATTTTGGGTCAACTTCCCAAGGACATAACTCATTCATTTTTTATGATTTTGAGGTGGGATCAAATGAATTGGAAAGCGTAATATGTCTAATTCAAATGTTATTTTGAACAAAATTTCAAAATCTCAAAGAAAATACATGTGATAATGCAATACATTATAGGTCCTTTTTGACCAAATGCATTAAAAGTCAAAAAAGTCCAACTTCAAGTGCCCATAACTCTTTCATCAAAAATCCAAATGATGCAAAATTTAAGTCTATTTTGATTTTCTTGAAAATATCTACAACTTTTATGTTGGAGGTGTTTCCATTTGTAGCTTGAATCATCAAAACAGAGGGGCTTGAAAGTTGGCCAAAATTAGAAACCTTGCATTGACATGTTTTGCACATCACACTTTAAACTCAAATTTCATAAGTTTCCCCACTCCAAATGAGTTTTTGTCCAACATAACAATTGTTCCTCATACAAAGACCTTTCCAACCATTAGCCATATGCCTATGCTTGGATTTTCTAAATGGCACTTTCGAAGAGATGATTGTTTAGGTGCAAATGGAGAATTCACATTGAATCTTGAAATGCAAGTTATTGCAAGGCAAATTACACGTCCAAATCAATTCATTGTGCTATCAGCTTGCAAATCCATCAGCTTTTGGGCCTCACATGCGCCTGTACAGGCCCATGCATGGAGGACCCAAAGCTTCATGCACACGAGTTTCTTCTCATTTTGGCATCAGCTCCAGCTATAAATACCTTGCCATGCTCATTCATTTGACACGCCAATCTCAACCTGAAATGCTGCAGAAATATTTCCCTAACCATCACTAAAGAAGCAAGCTCACTTTTCTCATTTTTTTTTTCAGATTTGAAATTCAACTTCATTTGGTTGAATTCTCAGATCTAGTGCTTCTAGACCTTCACCATACACTTCATTGAACTTCTGTTTTGATAAAGCAAGCAAGGTTTCAAGCTCAAATCACCAGAACTCAATCTTGAACTCCAACTGGTATTTTCTTCGATTCTCCTAATCCTTTGACCTATTGGTTGTGGTTTTGTGTTGGCTGAAGTCCTCTCAATAGAGGCATCATGTTTATGCTTTTGATTTTTGCAATTCATTAAGTTCATGAAGAACACCAGATTTTTCCAGCTCTGATTTCTCACATTATAGAGATCTAAAAGGAAAATGGATGGTATAGGGATGATGTACATCATCCCAGCTTTCTATTGATGTATAGATCGCACGTTTTGGTTGCCTCTTTAATTTCTGCAATTTGGCCGGAATCCTGGAGCTCACCGGAGAAGACGGTGGCTCCGGTGGCTTCATCATCTCCAGATCAAACCCTGGCCATTGGATCTATTTCCCAGATTGAATCTCGTCCCTTGCTTGTTATGACTTCCTATTGTTTCACATGTGCACGCATTGACTTGGATACATGGTAGGCGCGCGCTTCGTGGCCTCTTGATTTGCCAACTCAATTAATGAGCCTAGATCAGACGGTCCACGCTTCTTACAATTTCTATTTTTTGTTTTATTTTCCTTTTATTTTCTTTAATTCCAATTATTTTCAAAAATCAATATCTCTTTCATTTTTTATCCAAAAATTATGGGACCAATTGCATTAGTTCCCAAATAAATTCTAGTTTCTATTTCTGATTTTAATTTTTTTTATTTTGTCATTTGATATTTTTTGTGAATTTTCTCTTTTCTGGTTATTTTTAATTCATTTTAAATAGTTTTTGATATTCAAAAAATGCAAAAATATTTTCCTAACCTATTTGAATGATGATGGATCTATGAAAATATTCTCATCAATTTTTGAATTGATTTGAGATTTATTTGAGATTTTAGTTCAATTAGGTTATTTTTAATCATTTTTAATTGATTAAAAATAGTTTCTGACTTTTAAAAATGCTGAAATTTTTTGTCAAACTTTGTTTGACCTTGTTGTTCAACTCATTGTGCTATCAGCTTACAAATCCATCATCTTTTGGGCCTCACATGCTCCTCTACAGGCCCATGCATGGAGGACCCAAAGCTTCATGCACACGAGTTTGGCACCTCATTGCTTGCACTTCAGCTATAAATAAGAGCCTTGCCTCATTCAAATTTAACACTGAATTCAACCTGAAGCTCTGCTGAAATCCATACCCAACCATACCAAAGGAATTCTGATTTTATTTTTCTCAATTCAAGCTTGAATTTCAACAAACTGAATTCAAGACTTATTGTTTAGCTTTGCATTCATATCACACCTCAAGATCAAACTGCAAGCAAGAATTGGAGTAGACCGTGCTGCACAAAGTTGCTCTTCAAAGGTAGATGTTCAAACTTTTTTGATCTGAATCTCGTCATACAATGTGATTTGCTTATGTTCAAATGATTTTCTGAAGTCCTCGTGTGAGAGGCAAGCCAATCATGGCTTTGATTTTGTTAATTGAAGCATTTCAGTTTTCATACCTGGAAATTCAAGCTCAAATTTCTCATTCCATAGAGATCTTGAGAGAAATCCAAGGTTACAGGGGTGATGTACATCACCCCAGCTCCATTTTGGTATAAGGTTCGTGCGTTTTGGTTGAGGTTTGAAAACCTGCAACTGGTGGTCGGAATCAGTTAGTCCACCGGAGAAGACGATGGTTTCCACCATCGTCCCCACGTGTAACTTCCTGAGCCTTTGGATCTCATGTGCATGTTATAATCTCAACCTTTTGTTTATTTGACTTTTTTAAATCCACTTTGCAACACGCTTGACTAATGACCACAATGGAAGCGCGCCTCTGAGCCTTTGATTGTGTCCACGTCATTTAATGAAATGGATTAAACGCTTCCTATTTTTTCTCCTTTTTCTAATTTCTGTTTTATTTTCTTTTATTCCATTTTATTTCAAAAATTCATAACTATTTTATTTGGAATCACAAAAATATGAGACCAACACCAAAATTTTTTTTAAAAAATCTAGTTTCATAATTTGATTTTTTATTATTTTTGTGATTCCATTTAATATTTTTTGTGAACTATTTTGTTTTAATAGTTTTTAATTCATTTTAATTACTTTTTGATATCCAAAAATGCCAAAAATATTTTCTTAACACATATGGATGATGATAAGTCTTTGAAAAATATTCTCATCAATTTCTTAATTGATTTGGGATTTATTTGAGATTTTAATTCATTTGTGTTATTTTTCTTTATTTTTTATTGTTTAAAAATAGTTTCTGTTTTCAAAAAATTTTGAGAAAATTTGTCAAACTTTGTTTGACCATGTTAGACTTATGATAATCCAATTGGACTTATCTAAGTTGATTTGAATTGAATTTGAAGTTTGACCATACTTTGTACATTTTATTTTGTGTTTTATTTTAATTCTAAAAAATACCAAAAATATGTTTGACCTTTATTGACTTTTAATCTTCATTTCTCTTCTGTTTTACATTGGATGATGATGATTTGATTCACATTAGATCATTGTATTTTGTTTATGTCATTTGAATTATCATTTTGTTCATTTCATCTTCATCTATTTTCTTCTTCTTTCTCTTTTGACCAGTGAGTTAATGATTTGTGGTTAATCTAGACATATGAGAGGCTTAACCTTCTTTGGTCCATATCAAACTCAACTTGATCAAAGATCAAGTGAGTTGCTTTGTGTCCAAGATAGGTTGCTTCTTGGTCAAGCAAAAAACCTAAAATCCATACAAGGCCCTTCTTCTTTTCTTTTGGCATGACAAGTTGTAGGAGCTTGGCTTACTAGTCATGATCTCTAACTTGTGTTTATTTGCCTATAGTTTTATTGACCGGCCTCAGATAGGTGTGACTACTACATTAGTCAACTTACGATTGCTTAACATAGCACTAAATTCTCTTATGACATACTAACATTGACTACTAACACTAACTTTAATTCAAGCATTTAATTCTTGCAATTTAATTTAATGCAATTTAATTTCTTGCTCATTTATTCATATTGCCTTTTCCCTTTGCTCACTTGAGCTCATATTTTATGTTTATGCCATTTTCCTTTTGCTCACTTGAGCTCATTATTGTGAATAAATATATTGTTGCTTTGTGCTTGTTATGTCTTTGTTTGCGTGAACCAATGCAAAAAGAAGAAATGACTTAGAATTAGGACCTTACCTATGCTTAAAGGAGTTCAAGAGCAACTAGGCCTTCATGCCTTTAGAATTCTAAACTTGTTGAAGAGCAACTAGGCCTCATGTCTTTAGAATGGTAAATGTTAAAAGTTGGCTTGAAAGGACCTCTAATTCTAAACTTATTCTTTGTCCATTCCTCTTATTGCATTGTGAACCTTTTGATTGTTTGTTCTTGTGTGATAGGGATTCCAAACTTGAGATAGTAAGGAGGACCATTGTCATAAATAGCCAAGTTAAGAGAGACAAGCTAAATGGAGATCCTAGGAGCTTGATTGAATATTTGTTTGATTGCTTGAGTTAATTGCTAAGTCCAAAGGAAAGGAGCATCTTGAATCATCTTTATGATCTCAAGCAAAGGAACTCCAAGGGTTTTATCTCTTCTCTTATCTTTGCATGTTTAGGACTAGCCCTTCGCTTTTTCTCTCCACTCTAACCCAAGCCAAACTCATTTTGTGCAAACATTGACATTGTTTTCAAATTAGAGACCTAGGCCATATGCCTTTGACTTTTCAAACTCTTTTCATTATTACTCATTGTAAATGAACCTTAATTCATACTTTGACTTCATTTTGTGAATACTTCTAATTTGTAAATCCAACTCACTTCAAGTGATTTTTGTGGTTCCAATGCCCACCTTTGTTAAACCTTTTTTATAAACATTAGCCATAGGTTTGAGTTATCATAGTGGTTGATGTAAACCTCACCTTATCCTTAGTGATTGGACTATAAGTCTTCCATACTTATTATAGGGTGGATCCCACACTAGTATGTTGAAGCTCTCCTCACATGGAGGATTGTTAGTTTAGGCTGAGTTTTCTCCCTTTGATAACAAAAGACCTTAAGGCTTTTCATCAAATCAATTCACCAATATTTTGAGATTTTTACCCCGAACTATGAGGTTTTGATCCTACCTTTGTGATGGTACGTAGGCAATGGGTTTATCCATTCAAACAATAAAATTTGTAAATAATATTGTACATTCTTTTCTCATCTCCCCAATCTTGTTTGCACAAATATTTTCCCAAATACCAACCTATAATACAACTTTGCAAAAAGGGCTCCCTTAGAGTGCTAAGGATGTTTTGGGTGCTTTAAACCTTCCCATTGCATAACCAACCCCCTTACTCAGATCTCTGACATTTTTATTAGTTTTTGATTTGATAAAATTTCTTACTTGGTTTTTGTTCGCTTTCTAACCTTTCCTTTGGATAAATAGAAGTGCGGTGGCGACTCGAATTGTATATTTACTTTTGATTTAGTCAATAAATCTAAAGGTAACGAATACCCCGCTACAGAAAAGTGGCGACTCTGCTGGGGAACAACCATTAGTGGGTTTAGCCTACTTTTTGCATTTGTTGTATTGTATGTTTATATTTATTTGTGACATATTTTTGTGCAAATTTGGGATGACTGTATTGTTTATAATGTATGAATTGCTTGATATATATCAATTGCTTGTGTGCTTGGTGGTCTCTTATGAGATGAGTTCTATACCCGAACTCGAGTGCACTTATGATAAGAGAATGGCATAGTCTTGTTGACTTGTGTGGAGTTATTCCTTAGCAAGTTGACTTGCAAGCCCTTTCACTTGGTGGAGGTCTTGTTGGGATCAATAATGTCACACGAGTAATCGTGGTTAGGCATTACTCTTTCCAATATATACCTTAGAAGCCAAGGACCTTAGATTACCTAGCCCATCTTGGCCTATTTTAGGACGTAGTGCGAAGGTCGTTCAAGTGTAAGATTTGACACCATTGTTACGTGATACTACACTCATAAGAGTTTCTCTTGAGAATATTTTTGGAATATGAGTAGTCATTTTATCCATAATATCCGAAAGATGAGATGATGACTATGGGAACCTCTTTTTAGAAAATGATTGTCAGGTTTAACCATAGTACACTCCCTTTGGGTGGTTCTTAACCGAGACTCCATGCTCGTGACTTGCAACAAATCCTTGATTCGCGGTTGATCCATTCTTGTATATCTTCAATATCAATGGAACTTGGGTGTTGATAAGGTGTAAACCATAATCCACCAAAATGGATGATTGATATTGAGGATGACTTGATCCATCCCGTGACCTTTGTGTTGCGTGACTTGCTTGATCCTTGAGTGTGATTGTTGCATTTATGCATTCATACATTCATTTGCATCCATATCATCAATAAGAAAATTTCAAGGAACTTAAGAGGTCTATTTGCAAAATTTTCAGACATGGATAAGCAAAGAAGGAATACGAAGAAGTACAGTTTCAGACAACCTGACTTGAAAGAGTTAAGGAGTTTGACATCCTATGTGTTAGATCCCTTGGAGTTCAAAGCTCTCCATGGGAAGTTTCTGTCTATTCTTGCTACTCAGGTGGATGAAGGTCTGATGAGTGTGTTTGTGCAGTTCTATGATCCTATGTATCGTTGCTTCACTTTTCCGGATTTCCAGCTTTTGCCTACACTTGAGGAGTATGCCTACCTTGTGGGTATACCTATCTTGGATCAGTTGTCGTTCAGTGGCTTGGAAAGAGTTCCTTCTTCCCAAGAGATTGCTGACATGCTTCATGTAGATGTATCCGATATTGGTGCCCATATGTCTACCAAAGGTGGAATTCAAGGTCTCCCATCTGATTTTCTCATTGCCCAAGCTACTCTGTTTGGGAAGGCCATGAGTGAGGACGCCTTTGAAGCCATATTCGTACTTCTCATTTATGGGCTAATGTTATTCCCCAACATCGACAATTTTGTGGATGTGAACGCTATTAGGATTTTCTCTACTCTTAATCTCATTCCGACTCTGTTGGGTGACACCTATTTCTCTTTGCATATGAGGAATGCAAAGGGTGGTGGTACCATTGTGTGTTGTTTGCCTCTGTTGTACAAGTGGTTTATTTCGCACTTTCCTCAAACGCTCACCTTCAAGGAGAACAAGGGATGTCTACGGTGGTCCACGAGACTTGTGTCTCTCACTAATGATGATATCTCTTGGTATAACCGTGTGTATGATGGTGTGCAGATTATTGACTCTTGTGGTGAATTCTCCAATGTGCCTCTTCTTGGTACATGTGGTGGGATTAACTACAACCCTGTTTTGGCTCGCCGTCAGCTTGGGTTCCCCTTAAAGGATAAACCTAATAACATTTTGTTAGAAGGTGTGTTCTTTCAAGAGGGTAAAGATCCCCAAAACTTGAAGGGAAGAATGGTTCGCGCTTGGTGCAAGATTCATAGGAAGGGAAGGAAAGAGCTTGGTCCGAAAAATTGTATTGATTTGGAACCCTACACCTCTTGGGTGAGGAGGAGAGCTTCTGAGTACCGCATGCCCTACGACTATCCAAGACCTACACCTATGGTTATGGTTGGGCCTTCAACCCTCCATAACCAAGGAGTAGGGAGTTGAGAGATGAAGACCGATCATGTGCTTGGGTCCGTGAGCGAGAGGAACTACTTCAGCAACTCAGAGGTAAAGATGTTGTGATAGAATTTCTGGAGCATCAGGTTATCGACGAGCCCGATAATGTAGTTACTTATCTTCTTCCTCAGTCATCCAGGTTTTGGAAGAGGAAGTACGATCGACTCGCCAAGGAGAAGGCAGATATGGAGGCAGCCTACGAGAGAGAGGTTAAGAGGCTTCGTGCAGCTTATCTACCGGTCTCGAGAGCTTTGGACGATTGCTTTTAGGTTTCCGTAGGATGTTATTTCTCCTTTCCTCTTGTATTGCATTTGGTTACCAAGACTGTACTTCTTCATTGGTGTAAAAAATTTTCCAAATATTATTGCTATGAGTATTCCATATATGATTAATATTTTTATTTGCAAATAGATCTCTATAAAGTTCCTCTGATTAAAAATAAATCATATGCACACATTGCATACATCATATGCATAAGCAGGTTTTGTTCAGCTCTGATCAGTGGTCTAACTCTTTGCTCTTCATTTATTTTGAAGACAAGCTGACGCACCGGTATAACACCAGGGCAAATCTTCCAAAGCTGATGGATCACCTAGAGCAAGAGAACAGAGAGCTGAAAGAGGAAGTAGCTAGGCTGACTGCCATGATGGAGTCAGTGTTGGCTGCCCAGAGCCAACCATCTCCAACTCTTGCAACTCCTCCTGCGAGGACTGTCATCTCAGAGATAGCTTCCTCTACTGTGCCTGTCGCCACAGCTCACTTTGCGCCTAATATGCCAGCCGAGTTCTCGTGGGGGATGCCCGCCAATTTCGTGCCTAAAGGTATTGCTCCGACCTTCGCTTCTCTGCCGACATCTGGCCCGGTCCTTGCTGTGCCACCTCCCGTTGTGCACACCTTGCCTAGAGTCGAAGACACCATTTATCATTCTGAGCCATCTGAGGGCCCAAATGTTTATGAGAAAATGGATGCGAGGAATGACCAATTCCTTGAGATGCGCAAGGAACTGAAGACTCTAAGGGGGAAAGACCTCTTTGATAAATCTGCTACTGAGTTATGCCTTGTGCCCAACGTCAAGATCCATGTTAAATTCAAAGTGCCTGGCTTTGAAAAATACAAGGGAAACATTTGCCCTCTCAGCCATCTTGTGATGTATGCTCGCAAGATGTCAACGCAAATAGAGAATGATAAGTTTCTCATCCACTATTTCCAGGATAGCCTGTCCGATGCCGCTCTCAGATGGTACATGGGTCTGGACAGCGCCAACATCCGCTCCTTCAATGATCTTGGCGAAGCTTTCGTCAAGCAATATAAGTATAATGTGGATATGGCTCCCAATAGGGACCAGATGAGGGCTATGTCCCAGAAAGAGAAAGATACTTTCAAGGAGTACGCCCAGAGGTGGCATGAGTTGGCCGCTCAAATTGTGTCACCCCTCGAGGAGAAAGAAATAACCAAAATCTTTTTGAAGACTTTGAGTTCATTCTATTACGAGAGGATGATTGCTAGTGTTCCCTCGGGCTTCACCAAAATGGTGAATATGGGGATGAGGCTAGAGGAAGGAGTCCGTGAAGGACGTCTATCTAAGGATGAAGGCTCTTCTGCAAAGCGATATGGGGGCTTTGCAAAGAAGTAGGAGGGAGAGGCACATGTTGTGTCTTCCCATACTAAAAGAAGACCCTCTGTAAAGAGGAAGACTGTTCGCCTTGCCGTCAGCCAACACTAGGTGGCTCATATAGCACCTGCCTTCAGGGAAGCTCAACATTATCAACAATAACAACAACATCAACAATATCAACAACAGCATCGTCTGCAACAGCAGGCCTACCAGCCTCGAAACAACAACAATATCAGCACCAGCTACAATAGGAAGAGGGTCACTTTTGATCCAATTCTAATGACATATGCTGAACTCTATCCATCTCTGATAGATAAAAAGTTAATTACTCCGTGTGACCCACCTGCTGTACCGACCAACCCTCAGTGGTGGTACAAGCCTGAGCTACACTGTGTATATCATTCTGGTGCTCCCGAACATGATGTGGAGAACTGTTATCCCCTGAAGACCAAGGTTCAAGACCTTGTTAGAAGTGGGATTTTGTTTTTCGAGGACGTAGCTCCTAATGTCAAGAAGAACCCATTACCCGAGCATGGGGAAGCTGCTGTGAACATGGTCCAGGGTTGTTCGGGAAAATATAAAGTCATTTACGTCAATGATATCAGGAAATCTTTGGTCGAGATGCATAAACTGTTATGTGGATACAGTCACTATGAGCATGACCATGACAGGTGCCAGATGTGCACTATCAACGAAAGAGGATGTCGACAAGTAAGGAAGGACATCCAAGAGATGTTGGATCAGGGAATGATCGAGATACTTCAGAATCGTAATGAGGATGAAGTTGAGGTTATATCTCCAGTGTTTAGAATACCAGAACCTGTTGTCATCAAATATGATGGCAGCAATAAGAAGGTTTCTCCTACTCTTGTGATTAAGTCAGCGGGCCCGGTCCCGTATTCCTCAGATAAAGCTGTTCCTTACAGGTACAATGCAGTAATGCTCGAAGATGGGAAGGATATGTCGTTGCCCTCCACCTCTATTGTGAGTATTTCCGATGTTAGTGGTGTGACCCGAAGTGGTCGTGTTTTCTCGGCGCAGCCGAAACCCCACGAAGATGTCGAGAGAGGAACTGCTATTGTTAATCCTGCCGGTATTGTGGGGACTTCTTCGAATCCGGAACTTGCTATGAAGGGCGTTGACCATGTTGTTGATAAATCTGCTAAAACTCCTGTCTTGGTTGCCCAGCATGGCATTTTGAAAGAGTACTGTGATGAGATGTTGAGGCTCATCAAGAGGAGCAAGTATAACGTTGTTGCTCAACTGCTTCAAACTCCATCAAAGATATATGTGATGTCTTTGTTGATGAATTCTGAGCCACACGCGAAGCTTTGCAGAGGGTGTTGGATGTGGCATACGTGGATCACGATGTCACCATTGAATAGTTTGATAGCATTATTGCAAACATAACTGCTTGTAATAATTTGAGCTTTTGCGATGCTGATCTTCCCGAGGTGGGAAAATACCACAATTTGGCTCTACACATTTCCATGAACTGCAAGGATGATGCCTTGTCTAATGTGTGTGTAGACACAGGGTCATCGCTTAATGTGTTGCCAAAATCCACTCTGACAAAACTTTCTTATCAGGGGCCTCCCATGAGGCAGAGTGGAGTGGTAGTCAAAGCTTTTGATGGGTCGCGGAAAACTGTGATCGGCGAAGTAGAACTCCCGATCAAGATTGGACCTAGTGATTTCCATATCACTTTTCAGGTCATGGATATCCACCCATCATATAGTTGTTTGCTTGACAGACCATGGATTCACGAGGCAGGCGCCGTGACATCCACCCTACACCAGAAGTTGAAATTCGTTATGGATAAGAAGTTGGTGGTGATAGGGGGAGAGAAGGCTCTCTTGGTTAGCCATTTATCTTCCTTTTCCTATATAGATGTTGAGGATGAGGTTGGGAATCCGTTCCAAGCCTTATCTAATGCTGAGCCATCAAGGAAAGGACCTTCTTCATTTGCGTCCTACAATGATGTGAAGTTGGTCATTGAGCATGGTGCAACTACTGGTTTAGGACAAATGATTAAGCTGGAAGATAATAAATCCCGGGCTGGCATAGGGTATTCTTCAGGCATTTCCAACGAGCGTGGACTGTTCCAGAGTAGAGGTTTCATCCACACGGTTGAAGACCAAGAGGCTGTTGCCATAGTGGAAGATGATGAAGAGGAAGATTCTGGAAACTTTGTCATCCCTGGAGGAATCTGCAATAATTGGGTCTCTGTTGATGTTCCAACAGTTATCCACAAGTCCACGTAATGTCTTCACTTTTGTTTAAAAACCCTTCTCCCATGCCAAAAGGAGAAGTGATGACATTGTTGGCACATTAATACAATGACATTCATTCAAAAATTACATGTTAAATGTTTGTTTTTCCAAATTATTTTTCCTTTTTGCTTTTTGCATGAAATTGGTGATCACTATAAAACCCTAAAAAGAGAATCAAATCAATCTTTTCATCTGCATAATGATTTGCCTTGTTTGAATTCTGAAATCTCTTTTTATACTCAAAATTATTATGCAGGTTGATCAAACCCATTGAACATACTGATCCAACACCATCTCACAACTTTGAGTTCCCTGTATTTGAGAACGAAGAAGATGATGTTGAAGAGATTCCTGATGAGATTACCCGTCTGTTTGAGCACGAAGAGAAGATCATTCAACCACATCTTGAGAATCTAGAAACAATCAACTTGGGGTCTGAAGACTGCATTCGTGAAGTGAAGATTGGGGAACTCCTTGAAGAGTCTGTGAAGAAGGGGTTGATTGAGTTGCTACGAGAATATGTGGATGTCTTTTCCTGGTCGTATGAAGACATGCCTGGTATGGATACTGATATCGTGCAACATTTCCTGCCTTTGAAGCCTGAGTGTGTGCCTGTGAAGCAGAAGCTCAGAAGAACTCATCCTGATATGGCAGTGAAGATTAAAGAAGAAGTTCATAAGCAAATTGATGTGGGGTTTCTGGTGACTTCTACGTATCCTCAATGGGTGGCCAATATTGTGCTTGTGCCTAAGAAAGATGGAAAAGTCCGAATGTGTGTGGACTATAGAGACTTGAATAAAGCTAGTCCGAAAGATGATTTTCCTCTGCCACATATTGATATGTTGGTAGATAATACATCTAAGTTCAATGTCTTCTTGTTTATGGATGGATTTTCCGGTTATAACCAGATTAAAATGGCACCGAGGATATGGAGAAGACAACATTCATCACACCTTGGGGACCATTCTATTATCGAGTGATGCCCTTCGGTTTGAAGAACGCCGGAGCCACGTATCAACAAGCTATGACTACCTTGTTTCATGATATGATGCACAAAGAGGTCGAGGTATATGTTGATGATATGATTGTGAGGTCGAGAACGGAAGTTGAGCATGTAGAACATTTGTTGAAGCTTTTCAGCGTTTGAGGAAGTACAAACTCCGCCTGAATCCGAACAAGTGTATATTTGGAGTCCGTTCCGGCAAGTTATTGGGCTTTATTGTCAGTGAAAGAGGTATTAAAGTTAATCCTGCCAAGGTCAAAGCAATACAAGAGATGCCTGCGCCCAAAATTCAGAAGCAAGTCTGAGGTTTTCTTGGACGCTTGAATTATATTTCTTGATTTATATCCCACATGACTGCCACATGTGCGCCTATATTCAAGCTCCTCTGGAAAGATAAGTGTCATGATTGGACCGAGGATTTCCAGAAGGCCTTTGACAGTATCAAAGAGTATCTGTCCGAACCTCCGATTCTGTCTCCTCCTGTTGAAGGGAGACCATTGATCATGTACTTGACGGTTCTTGAGGACTCTATGGGTTGTGTACTGGGTCAGCAAGATGAATCAGGGAAGAAAGAATATGTTATATACTACCTGAGTAAGAAGTTCACTGAATGTGAGTCTCGATACTCAATGCTTAAGAAGACATGATGTGCTTTGGCTTGGGCCGCTAAGCGTTTACGCCAGTATATGTTGAATCATACGACTTGGTTGATATCCAAAATGGATCCAATCAAGTATATTATTGAGAAGCCTGCTTTAATTGGGAGGATTGCCCGTTGGCAGATGCTGTTGTCTGAGTATGATATTGAGTATCGAGCTCAAAAAGCCATTAAAGGTAGTATCTTGGCTGACCACTTGGCACATCAACCAATTGAGGATTATCAGTCTGTTTAGTACGACTTCCCAGATGAGGAGATTCTGTATTTGAAGATGAAAGATTGCGATGAGCCTACGCTAGATGAAGGGCCAAAGCCTGGTTCCCAATGGGGTATGGTGTTCGATGGCGTTGTTAATCAGTATGGAAATGGTATTGGGGCAGTGATTATTACTCCTCAAGGCACATATTTTCCTTTTACAGCAAGGCTAACTTTCAAATGCACGAATAATATGGCGGAGTATGAGGCCTGTATTATGGGTTTGGAAGAATGTACTGATCTTAGGATCAAACATCTTGATGTTTATGGTGATTCGACCCTTGTTGTTAATCAGATTAAGGGTGACTGGGATACGAATCAGCCTGGCCTCATCCCATATAGAGATTATGCGAGGAGGATTTCAACTTTCTTTACTGAGGTTGACTTCCATCATATTCCTCAAGATGAGAATCGGATGACAGATGCTCTTGCTACGCTTGCTACTATGATTGTGGTGAAATTCTGGAATGAAGTCCCCAATATCACCGTGATACGCTTAGATAGACCAGCTCATGTATTTGCAGTTGAAGAAGAGAAAGATGATAAGCCATGGTATTATGATATCAAATGCTTTCTCCAAAGTCAGATTTACCCACCTGGGGCATCTGTTAAAGACAAGAAGACTTTGAGGAGATTGTCTGGAAGTTTCTACCTCAATGGTGACGTGCTTTATAAGAGGAATTTTGACAAGGTTCTACTCAGATGCGTGGATAGACACAAAGCAGACCTGTTGATGACTGAAGTCCATGAGGGTTCATTTGGTACTCATTCCAATGGACATGCCATGGCAAAGAAGATGTTGAGAGCAAGCTACTACTGGTTGACAATGGAGTCTGACTGCTGCAAGTATGTGAAGAAATGCCATAAGTGTCAGATTTATGCGGATAAGATTCATATTCCCCCAACACTTCTGAATGCTATTTCCTCACCATGGCCTTTCTCTATGTGGGGAATTGACATGATTGGCATGATATAGCCAAAGGCGTCAAACGGTCATCGTTTTATTCTCGTAGCAATTGATTACTTCACCAAGTGGGTTGAAGCGGCATCGTATGCGAATGTGACCAGGCAGGTGGTTGTGAAGTTTATCAGGAATCAACTTATATGCCGTTATGGTGTGCTAGACAAGATCATTACTGATAATGGATCTAACTTGAACAACAAGATGATGAAAGAGTTGTGTAGCGAGTTCAAGATTTCACATCATAATTCTTCTCCTTATAGACCCAAGATGAATGGGGCTGTTGAAGCTGCTAATAAGAACATCAAGAAGATTATCCAGAAGATGGTTGTTACGTACAAATATTGGCATAAGATGCTACCATTTTCCTTGCATGGCTACCGTACATCCATCTGTACTTCAACAGGGGCAACCCCTTTCTCTCTTGTATATGGCATGGAGGTTGTGCTTCCCGTGGAGGTTGAGATCCCGTCAATGAGAGTCTTGAAGGAGGCCAAGTTGACTGAGGCTGAATGGGTTCAGAGTCGTTATGACCAGTCGAATTTGATTGAAGAGAAGAGATTAATTGCCATGTGCCATGGTCAGTTGTATCAGCAAAGGATGAAGAAAGCCTTTTATAAGAAGGTCAAGCCTCGCGTGTTCCAAGAAGGTGACATCGTGCTCAAGAAAGTTTTGTCTTTCGCGCCCGATTTTAGGGGAAAGTGGACTCCAAACTATGAAGGTCCATATGTTGTTAAGAGGGCCTTTTCAGGCGGTGCTTTGATAATTACAACTATGGATGGGGAGGATTTCGCTCGTTCTGTGAACTCAAATGCAGTTAAGAAATACTTTGCCTAAAATAAAAACAGAATAGCTCGCTAAGTTGAAAACCCGAAGGGGCGGCTTAGGCAAAAAATGAGCGTCTCGGTGGATTGAAAACCCGAAAGGGAGGTCCAGGAAAAAGTTAGAGACATGAAAAAATGAATATATATCCCGCTAGATTGAGTACCTCACCCTTGGGCAATCTAGGCAAAAATTAGGGATTTGGCAAGTAACTGCATCCTGAGAAGACTTTGTTCTACAAGCTGCCATCTGTCAAAGATTCTCGCTCAGTCATCATCAGCTGAAGCTTCAAATACATGGGATCCAGAGTTGGTGGAGAAATGGTCATTATGTTCAATGTAGCCTTTTTCCAATATATATCACCAATTTCAAATTTTGTAAAGATCCATGGAGTCTCTCCATTTGCGGACTACCATCCTATCAAATAAATTTGAGCCTTTATCCAATTCTTTGCACTCTTATTTGTTTCTGTTTAACAAATGTTTGCATGTTTTAATTGATAAATATCATTGTTTTAAACAAATAAAGTTTTATAAACTATTTTCAAACAAAGTGAACATTCACAATGACTAAAAGGATAAATGGAATGTCTTCAGTGCTCTCCCAAGGATAGTACGATCTCCAAAAGGGTAAGACATTGGTTCATATTTTTGGCATGTTTGCATACTCTTTCATCATCTTTCAGGTTGTCTCCTCAGCGAACGCAGAGGAGGGTGATACACCATCAAACCCCTAGAGATTTTGAGTCTAGCATTTGTGTTTTATCAATTATATGGTTGTCATTCCTTGTGTGGACTGACCTAAAATCCCTTATAAATTGATAAAAGTTGATATGTTATCTATTCATGAGGAAGTTTGTCTTCCCCCAGCATAATTGGAAATCTCCAGCAGAGTGAGCAGGAATTCCCAGCATGAGTAGAAGTCCTCAGCATAGTGAGCATGTGTTCCCTGCATGGCTATCTTTTAATATATCTCACCAGCAGTATTTGCCTAGAGCAGTTGGTGGAGGGTTTATTCCCCTTTTCATCCCTAGCATGGCGCGTGTTGATGGAGAATTCAGCCAAGACAGTTTCTCCGGAGATAGTTGTAGTTATCCTCAGCAGGTAGGCTTACAGTCTCTCCTCAACAAGTTTTGCTTACAACTCGTCCCCCAGTAGGGTTGCTCACAGCAGACTGTCCCTGGTTGGATCGCCTACAGTCTATTCCTTAGTGGAGTTGTCTGATTAGAACCTGGTATTTGTTTTCCCCTCCGTATTGGAAAGTTTCCTCTAAGTTGAGCTGGTGATAAGGATGTTTATTTCCTTCCCCGGCGGAGCAATTGGTTCTCTCTCCTCTTAGTAGAGATGTCTCCCCAGCAAATAAGAGGGAGTTGTTTTGTTTGTTGAAATTTCTTTCTGGTGGTTGTTCCCCGCAGAATTTCATATCATTCCTTGATAAGTTCCCCAGTAGAGTTTCTTCTACGACGGATCTTATCCGTGTTGGATTCCCTAGTAGAGTTTCCTCTACGATGGATTTTTTGTTTGATCAGTAGCAAAGCCCTGGCGGTGACCCTGTATGTTCCCCAACTGACTTTGCCTGATCCCAGTTTGACGTTGGTATCCCCTCCGAGCGGAAAACATTTTCAACTGTTGAGGGATTTTGAGGAAGATGTATTGTTTCCTTCCCCAGCTGAGCGATTTGTTCCTCCTCCCGGTAGCAGAGATGTCTCTTCAACAGTTAGAAGAGAATACTTGATTGATATGTTTCTGTTTGGTGGTTGTTCCCCACAGAATTTCATATTATCGCCTGAGAAGATCCCTAGTAGAATTCTTCTATGTTAGACCTTATTGATATCTTTGCATGTTCCCGAGAATTATTGGAAGATCCCCGGCAGTTGATAGTTGTGACCTTTTGCTGATCCCTGGCAGTGGTCTCTGATCCTCAACAGTGGTCTTTGCCTCCGGTGGTGATTGGTGTTTCATGGTATTTGATGCTCCCCACCAGATTCGATTTCTCCTGTGGGCCTGGCTTTTCTCTTTTGAGATGTTATATCGGATGTCCGGACCTGGTTGTGTTAGATATGTCTGTTTGTTAACATTAATCATACATAAACCATGCATATACATGAATAATTATAGCATTCAAATTTCCATGTTGCATCCTTTGCCATATATCTTTGCTTGTTATCTCCTACTATTGGTGAAATGTTCTTCCCCAAGCAGATGTTTGTGTCTGATCTCTCCATTTAGAGTCATCCCTATAGGCATAAAATGTCTATCTTTCCTTCATCATTCCCCACTGAGTTAGGTCCTCGTGGATATTTATTATTTCAGTCTCCTCCCTAAATATGCATTGGGATGGAATTACTCCCCTGAGTTATATCCTCATTGGGTTGAGTCTTGTTTCATTGTGTCTCTCTAGTTTGTTCCTAAATTGACTCCTTTCTTGTTTTTCCCCTGCAGTTCCCTGTGGTTTAGTTGTTCAATTTCTCAGTAAACAGTAATTGTTCACCCTTTCCCTAGTGGATTTTGTGGCCTTCTACCCAGTAACCGGTAGTTGTAAGTCCTATTTCTGTGGTTTTCTACCCAGTAACCGATAGATGTAATCCCCTCTTTGTTGGCTATCATTATCCAATATTCGGTATTGATATTCCTTCATTTTAGAGTATACCACCTAGTAACCGATGATATATCTTTGGGATCATTGCTTTTGTCAATGTATCCCCAACGAGTCATCTTTCATTTACCCTTTGTTTGGAAATGATTGTTTCTCCCTTTGATTGGTCATTATTTTATACCCAATAACTGGTCTCTCGATGTCCTTTCTTTTTCGGTTGATGTATCCTTTATTAACCCAGTAACCGGTTGTGGATAATCTTCCATGCGAGTATATTATCCATGTTCTGACGGTAATAGATAATATATCTCATGCGCTCTTTAGTCGAAGTCTTTTTCTTCCCCAGTCGAGTAAGATTCGTTTTTCCTTGTGAAATCGAATGCCCATCCCGTAAGTCGAGTTTGCTTTTGCGACCCTCCTTTTCGGATGATAAGTGTCTTGGATATATTCCTAATTCACGCATGGTTGGTCACCTATTATATGCCCAGTAACCGGTATCCCTGGTGTTCCTTCCTTCTGCTCCCTATTATGACTTTTTGTCCCCTGTGGAGTCAGATTTTCCTGAGTTGAGATATACCTTTTAGGTCCTCCTCAGATGTTTTGGATGATTGATATCTCTTACC
Organism: Lathyrus oleraceus; assembly: GCF_024323335.1. Taxonomy (NCBI): domain Eukaryota; kingdom Viridiplantae; phylum Streptophyta; class Magnoliopsida; order Fabales; family Fabaceae; genus Lathyrus; species Lathyrus oleraceus. The sequence continues at coordinate 165,614,020 of NC_066583.1, forward strand.
CTTATACCGGTCTTAGATATTCTTTCTCCCTGAGCATGTTGTTCTCCCACCCTTATACCGATGTTTTGATCACATGTCTCTCTTTGAGTTTATTACCCAGTAACCGGTAATATCTCATTGTTTCTTCCTCGGCTTGAATCCCTTATTGGATATTCCCCATCCGAGTCCGGATTTTTATTCGAAGTATCCCTTGTGGATAGTTTTGTTGTAATGGCATATTCCCCAATACATGCATCTTTGCGTCAGCTCGAGTCTTTCCATTGATTTTTTTTCATGGAATCCCTTCGTGTCTCCCAGCAAGTTTAAGTCGTGACCTGCTCACGCATTTTACCCTTATTTCTCCCCAGAGTCTCTGTCTCCCTAGCGAGCGTATTACTCATATGGATTTTCAGTTTCTCTTGATTTATTTTTCTTTGTGGCCATAGTTCGCCACAAAGTATTAACTTTTGCATGCATACATCTGCATCATGAGGTCTCTTAGGGACCAAAATTCGTCTCTTTGTTATTATTTAAGCCCATTCTACCTCGTCGAGATGAAGATTTTAACCTTCATATCTCCGGCTAGAATGACCTTAAATAGGGGCATCTGTAAGACCCTAATTTTGATCCTAAGATCCTTCATGGCATCATATCATTGCTCATTGCATTGCCTCAAGGTTCATAGCATGTGTAGCTCCTTAACCCTAGGGTTGGGACTTGTGTGAGTTGGTTTGACACCACCAAGCATGCTTGAATTGTATATTATTGCTTTTATTATTTTGTTTACTAACCAAAAGCACAAAAATATGTCACTAACTTGTTTTGTTTTGAAGCTTAAGCAATCATGTGTGCCTTTGCTCCTAGGAGGCTCCTATGCTCAATGAAGTGGCTAGATGAAGATGAAAGCAAGCATGACAATGGTTCCAAAAGCTCTCAATCATCATATATGTTTCCCAAGTGTCTCAATTTGCCAATTTTATCAAGATAAACCAAAGGGCTTGAGGATTGTTTCCCAAGGAAACCCTAATTCAACTGTGCATTGACTGTGCCTAAACTGAAGATCCTTGAAACCTAACTTTTGATGTGTTTGTCAGATGAAGATGAACCCAAGAAAAAAAATGTTCTTAAGAACCATATGAACAAATTTCATGTTCATCAAAAATCCATTTGAAACTTTTAAGGTCATCATTCTTTTCAAAACATTATAGGTCATTTTGACTGAAACCCTAATTTTGGGTCAACTTCCCAAGGACCTAACTCCTTCATTTTTATGATTTTGAGGTGAGACCAATTGCATTGGAAAGCTTAATATGTCTACTTAAAATGTTATGTTGGACACAATTTCATAATCCTAAAAGAAACACATGTGATAATACAAAACATTATAGGTCATTTGGACCAAAACCATTGAATCTTGAAAAAGTCCAACTTCAAGTGCCCATACCTTTCTCATAAAAACTCCAAATGATGCAAAATTTAAGTCCAAATTTATCATCTTGAAAATATCTACAACTTTTATGTTAGAGGTTTTTCTATTTGATGCTTGCATCATTGAAACAGAAGGGCTTGAAGTTGGTCACTTTTGGCAAATTTTTCAAAGACATGTTTTGTACATCAAACTTCAAGGCCAATTTTCATAAATTTCCAAACTCCAAATGAATTTTTGACCAACATAGATTTTGTTCCTTATGTCCAGACCTTTCCAACCATTACTCGCATGCCTATGTTTGGATTTTCTATGTGTGACTTTCAAAGAGGTGAATATTTGTGACCAATTATGAAATTCACATTGAATCTTGAAATGCAAGCTATTGCAAGGCAATTTACACGTCCAAATCAACTCATTGTGCTATCAACTTGCAAATCCATCAGCTTTTAGGCCTCACATGCGCCTGTACAGGCCCATGCGTGGAGGATCCAAAGCTTCATGCACACGAGTTTGGCACCTCATTGCTTGCACTTCAGCTATAAATAACAGCCTTGCCTCATTCAAATTTAACCATGAATTCAACCTGAAGCTCTAATGAAATCCATACCCAACCATACCAAAGGAATTCTAATTTTATTTTTCTCAATTCAAGCTTGAATTTTAACAAAATTAGTTGATCTTCAAGACTTATTCCTTAGCCTTGCATTCATATCACACCTCAAGATCAAACTGCAAGCAAGAACTGGAGTAGATCGTGCTGCACAAAGCTGCTCTTCAAAGGTAGATGTTCAAATTGTTTTGATCTGAATCTCTTCATACAATGTGATTTTCTTGTGTTCAAATGGTTTTCTGAAGTCCTCGTGTGAGAGGCAAGCCAGCGGTGGCTTTGATTTTGTGAATTGAAGCATTTCAGTTTTCATACCTGGAAATTCAAGCTCAGATTTCTCATTCCATAGAGATCTTGAGTGAAATCCAAGGTTACAGGGGTGATGTACATCACCCCAGCTTCATTTTGGTATAAGGTTCGTGCGTTTTGGTTGAGGTTTGAAAACCTCCAACTGGTGGCCAGAATCAGTTAGTCCACCGGAGAAGAAGGTGGTTTCCACCACCGTCCCCACGTGGAACCTCCTGGGCATTTGGATCTTATGTGCACGTTATAATCTCAGCCTTTTGTTTATTTGACTTTTTTAAATCCACTTTGCAACGCGCTTGACTAATGACCACAATGGAAGCGCACCTCTGAGCCTTTGATTGGGTCCACGTCATTTAATGAAATGGATCAAACGCTTCCTGTTTTTTCTCCTTTTTCTAATTTCTGTTTTATTTTCTTTTATTCCATTTTATTTCAAAAATTCATAACTATTTTATTTGGAATCACAAAAATATGAGACCAACACCAAAAATTTTCTTAAAAAATCTAGTTACATAATTTATTTTTAATTATTTTTATGGTCCCATTTAATATTTTTTGTGAATTATTTTATTTTGAATAGTTTTTAATTCATTTTAATTACTTTTTGATATCCAAAAATGCCAAAAATATTTTCTTAACACATATGGATGATGATAAGTCTATGAAAAATATTCTCAGCAATTTCTTAATTGAATTGAGATTTATTTGAGATTTTAATTCATTTGTGTTATTTTTCTTGATTTTTTATTAAGTAAAAGTAGTTTCTGTTTTCACAAAATATTGAGAAAATTTGTCAAACTTTGTTTGACCATGTTAGACTTATGATAATTCAATTGGACTTATCCAAGTTGATTTAAATTGAATTTGAAGTTTGACCATACTTTGTTCATTTTATTTTATGTTTTATTTTAATTCCAAAAAATACCAAAAATATGTTTGACCTTTATTGACTTTAAATCTTCATTTCTCTTCTATTTTACATTGGTTAATGATAATTTGATTCACATTTGATCATTGTGTTTTATTTATGTCATATGAATTCTCATTTTGTTCATTTCATCTTCATCTCTTTTCTTCTTCTTTCTCTTTTGGCCAATGAGTTAATGATTTGTGGTTAGACTAGACATATGAGAGGCTTAACCTTCTTTGATCCAAATCAAACTCAACTTGATCAAATATCAAGTGAGTTGCTTTGTGTCCAAGATAGGTTGCTTCTTGGTCAAGCAAAAAACCTAAAATCCATAAAAGGCCCTTCTTCTTTTCTTTTGGCATGGCAAGTTGTAGGAGCTTGGCTTACTAGTCATGATCTCTAACTTGTGTTTATTTGCCTATAGTTTTATTGACCGACCTCAGATAGGTGTGACTACTACATTAGTCCACTTACGATTGTTTAACATAGCGCTAAATTGTCTTATGACATACTAACATTGACTACTAACACTAACTTTAATTCAAGCATTTAATTCTTGCAATTTACTTTAATGCAATTTAATTTCTTGCTCATTTATTCATATTGCCTTTTCCCTTTGCTCACTGGAGCTCATATTTTATGTTTATGTCATTTTCCTTTTGCTCACTTGAGCTCATTATTGTGAATAAATATATTGTTGCTTTGTGCTAGTTTTGTCTTTGTTTGTGTGAACCAATGCAAAAAGGAGAAAGGACTTAGAATTAGGACCTTACCTATGCTTAAAGGAGTTCAAGAGCAACTAGGCCTTCATGCCTTTAGAATGCTAAAGTTGTTGAAGAGCAACTAGGCCTCATGCCTTTAGAATGTTAAATGTTAAAAGTTGGCTTGAAAGGACCTCTAATTCTAAACTCATTCTTTGTCCATTCCTCTTATTGCATTGTGAACCTTTTGATTGTTTGTTCTTGTGTGATAGGGATTCCAAACTTGAGATAGTAAGGAGGACCATTGTCATAAATAGCCAAGTTAAGAGAGACAAGCTAAATGGAGATCCTAGGAGCTTGATTGAATATTGGTTTGATTGCTTGAGTTAATTGCTAAGTCCAAAGGAAAAGAGCATCTTGAATCATCTTTATGATCTCAAGAAAAGGAACTCCAAGGGTTTTATCTCTTCTCTTATCTTTGCATGTTTAGGACTAGCCCTTCTCTTCTTCTCTCCACTCTAACCCAAGCCAAACTCATTTTGTGCAAACATTGACATTGTTTTCAAATTAGAAACCTAGGCCATATGCCTTTGATTTTTCAAACTCTTTTCATTATTACTCATTGTAAATGAACCTTAATTCATACTTTGACTTCATTTTATGAATACTTCTAATTTGTAAATCCAACTCACTTCAAGTGATTTTTGTGGTTCCAATGGCCACCTTTGTTAAACCTTTTTTTATAAACATTAGCCATAGGTTTGAGTTATCATAGTGGTTGATGTAAACCTCACCTTATCCTTAGTGATTGGACTATAAGTCTTCCATACTGATTATAGAGTGGATCCCTCACTAGTATGTTGAAGCTCTCCTCACATGGTGGATTGTTGGTTTTGGTTGAGTTTTCTCCCATTGATATCAAAAGACCTTAAGGCTTTTGATCAAATCAATTCACCAATATTTTGAGATTTTTACCCCGAACTACGAGGTTTTGATCCTACCTTTGTGATGGTACGTAGGCAATGGGTTTATCCATTCAAACAATAAAATTTGTAAATAATATTGTACATTCTTTTCTCATCTCCTCAATCTTGTTTGCACAAATATTTTCACAAATACCAACCTACAATACAACTTTGCAAAAAGGGCTCCCTTAGAGTACTAAGGATGTTTGGGTGCTTAAAACCTTCTCATTGCATAACCAACCCCCTTACCCAGATCTTTGGCATTTTTATTAGTTTTTTATTTGATAAAACTTCTTACTTGGTTTTTGTTCGCTTTCTAACCTTACCTTTGGATAAATAGAAGTGCGGTGGCAACTCAAATTGTATGATTTACTTTTGATTTAGTCAATAAATCTAAAGGTAACGAATACCCCGCTACAGTGATGTAGAAAGATGAGCAGTTGGTTTTCATGCTAGGTTCTCTAAGATCCCTCGTCGTGGACTAGGGCTAAACGTTGAAAGAGCACATTTTGGCCCATCTTCTGGAATTGGAGGCGTTGGTGGGTTAGGAGGAATCTACACGACAAAATAGTTATAGGGTTAGAAGTCAGTGAGTCTCAAAAACAAATTCAATATCTGAATTACCTCTCTAGTGTTCGGATTTTGACCAGAAGAGGCAAGGCCAGGGTCAAGAGTTGAGTGGTTCTGACTCCTTCTTCTCCTATGGAACATGGACATGGACAAATGGATTTTTTGGGGCCAATGAGAAGCCTTAAATAGGGGGAAAAGTATTATTAATAAAATCAAAAATGAAATCGTAAATCACGGTTTATTGGCTATTTAATGACCTTGGAATTCAGGGTACCGATGTACTGACGTTTGCACGTTTTAAATATGTAACGTTTGGTAAGAAAGTGATTCATAATGACTGACAATAATCATGGTGGAGGTGACATGGCATAAAATGTGAAAAGTGACAAAGTGGTTACAAACAATGCAACCTTTGTCCCTTCAGATAAAGGGCAGAAAGGTTTTATTCCCCTTTGGTAAATTTACCTAGGGTTTCATGCAAGTCTATTACTTCGTTTTTCAAAGAAACACAAGCCTCACATGTTTCACTAGAGTTTTTAATATTGGTTATTTCTAATTTAAGATATTTATTTGTTTCTTCAAGAAACCCTAAGTATTCCTTAAGATCTAAGTTGTGTTTTATAAGTTAATCATTTTCTTCGACCAATTTAGCACTAATTTTAAACAATTGCTTATAGGATGGTTTGGTTACCTGATAATCATTTTCCTCGTAGGATGCCTTTAAGCAAACTTCATCTTCTTTGTTTGAAGAGGATTTTTCTATGGTTCTTCCCAAGGTCGACTCTTCTTTATTTGTGAAGGTTTCATCTCTTCTCCTTTCAAAAATTCCATTGGACGATACTTCTTCTTCACAACTTCTTACACATGAAGTTCCTTCATTTGGTGTTGAATTCTCCGAAGATTGTTCAACTACTAAGTGTCTCATTTATAAGGAGGCCATGTCATTTTTATAGGAGTTTGATGAAGTTGATGGTTCTTCAACGTTTCATCTTATACCTTCATATTTAAGACATCGAACTATTTCGTTCAATTTCATGAAAAAAAATTCCTTCTTTGATTTTTCTTGAAATTTAAAATATTTCCATCTTTTGATTTAAGGATTGGATTATCTTTCCAATTATTAATTCTTAGATATTTATTATTGATGAAAGCTCTCCTCACATGGTGGATTGTGGTTTAGGTTGAGTTTTCTCCCTTTGATAACAAAAGACCTTAAGGCTTTTGACAAAATAATTCACCAACTTATTTTGATATTTTTACCCTGAACTACGAGGTTTTGATCCTACCTTTGTGACGGTACGTAGGTAATGGGTTCATCCATTCAAACAACAAAATTGTAAATAATTTGTATATTCTCTTCTCACCTCCCCAATCATGTTTGCACAAATATTTTTCACAAATACCAACCTACCATACAACATTTGCAAAAAGGGCTCCCTTAGAGTACTAAGGATGTTTTGGGTGCTTAAAACCTTCCCATTGCATAACCAACCCCCTTACCCAGATCTTTGACATTTTTATTAGTTTTTTATTTGATAAAACTTCTCGGTTTTTGTTCGCTTTCTAACCTTTCCTTTGGATAAATAGAAGTGCGGTGGCGACTCGAATTGTATGATTTACTTTTGATTTAGTCAATAAATATAAAGGTAACGAATACCCCGCTACACCTACCTTGCACAATAAACTCAAAATAAACAAGACATATTTTTTCTATTTTGATTAGTGATTAGATGAGTAATGAACATATAAACACAAGAGTAAAACAGTAACAAAGAAGTGCTTGATGATCCCTGCACAGGGAAAGCCCAAATACAAGAGGGAGAAGACCAAGAAGTGATCTTATTTGTGTAGCAAGGAGGATGCAAATGATGTGTGGGATCTTAGGGTTAAAAATTTTAGTATGACAGTTCCAATATAATTTCTTGCAGTTCTAAACTTTTAAAAACATTGTTGAATAATATCTTCATCTTATTCACCTTGTATGTTCATCTCCTCTTGTTTTGTACTTGGAGAGACTCAGTATATCATTTCAAGAGTATTCCATATTTTCTTGGCAATTTTGCATTTATAGATGTAAAGTCATTACTAAAAAGTTTTAGGTTTTAAAGTCTATTTTAAATTTCCTCTTTTCTTCTATCGTATAAAGAGAATTGGGTTTATCTACTATTCTCCATTTATTTGGTGAGTATGGATAAATAAACCATTGATTATAGTTTCCAAAAATTCCCTATTAATACTTTGAATAAAATTTATAAAGCTAGCTATCCATATTTCAAACCTAGCACCATTAAACGGAGGATGTCTTTTTAAGAAAGAGCTCTTGTTTAAAGATGTGTGATCGGAAAAATAGCAAGTGTATTATTTTGCCGATGTAGTAATAATAGGGAACTTTCCCAAATATCGATCTCGAGGACTGCATAGTAATATCTAGTTTAAATCGTGATTCAATTGAACAAAAACAAAAGTTTTGGTTTGGAATAAATCCGCACAATAATAAAAATAAGCAGAATGTAACATTTGGCTTTTACACAAATATGAGAATTATGCTAGGGTACGGTGTGTGATTTTTCTCTGTAATAACCTTGAATTTATATCTCCTCAACACGTTCATATATTCAATTACCAGATCTTAGATTTGTTTCCTCCTAAAACCTTAGAGGAAAACCTTTGGTCATTCATCCTAATATCTAAGTCCTTAGAGAATTATGATGAAACCAAGCCTTTGCTTTACCAAGATTTACCCGGTAACTATAGGGTACCCTTCGTCCTAGGTGATATTTACTATTGTTTAATCGAGCAAAAACCGTAACAATTAAGGTCCAGCTAATTGTCAATTGTAGAAAAATCTTGATTTGTCTGATAAAGAAAACATTAGACATATTGCACAGTTGAATTGAATAACAAAACATAAAATTGAGGGAATTAGGAATTCAAAGTCATTACACGATCAAATCAGGGACACCCCCGTAGCATTGGGGGGTTTCGCCGCTCATAATATTCAAAGAAAATACAACATTAAAATTAGACATTACAAGATAAGTGGATTCCGTTGATCTTCAATCGCGATTGCTCTTGAAGATTTTCCGTTCTCCGAATCCCTTGACCGTACCAATCTTACTCGTCGAATTCTTTGGTCATGAAAAAAGTCCCTTCTCTTTTTCCAAAAAGTAGTCTAAGTAGTCACTGATCGATTAACAGATGTAGAAAATACCCAAAACTCCCTCCGGAGTCATAAACTATGAAAGTCAAAGAAAATCAGAAGATGTGGCGTCCAAGCCAACACGGTCGTGTCAGGCAACATGGCCGACCGTGTTGGCTCACTGTTTCTCTGCTCAAACTCTATAAGTGCTAGGCTTGCTGACACACAGGCACCCGTGTCAGCCCACTATTTTTCTTCTCAACCTTTGATTTCATCCTTCTCCTGACACGGGCCGTGTCAGGTGACACGGGTGGCCGTGTCAGATGATACGGATGGCCGTGTCAGGGTCACTGTATCTTTCAAAAATACTTCTCCGCGAGTCTGAAACACCCGATTTCCTTGATGAGTCCTTTGGGATTTTTGCTTAAATCTGAAAACAAATAGAACTACCAAGAGAACGCATGAAACGTAATAAACTGACATAAACTAATAATAATAACCAAACGATAATGGAAATGCAAACATTAAACTTAACTTGACAAAATAATAAAAAGATAAAACAAAGTGTTACCGATTTCGCGGATTCATGCCAAATAAGTGTCAGAAAACTAGTAGAGTTGGTGACCGATCAATATGTTGGAAGTCATCTTCCTCCTGAGATGATTAGTCCTTAAGCAGGTTGTCCAAGTGTGTGTTTTGGTTGCACGGAGTGAGTTTTCTTGGCCATGTGATCTCTAGTGGTGGTATTGCAGTTGATTCGCCCAATATAGACGAAGTGCTGCAGTGGGAGGATCCTAAGTCAGTTACAAAGATCATAAGTTTTTTGGGTTTGGCTAGTTACTACAACATATTTATCGAAGGTTTTTAGAATTTAGAGTGTCCATTGACTCAGTTGACTCGATAGGGTCAAGCTTATGTGTGGGATGTCCAGTTTGAAAATAGTTTTCAAGAGCTGAAGAATAGGTTAACGATGGCACCAGTTTTGTTCTTACCAGATGCAAAGGAATATTTTATTGTGTATTATGATGCATCCAATATGATTTTAGGTTTTGTGCTTATGCATAATAGACAGGTTGTAACGTATGCTTTGAGACAACTCAGAATTCATGAGAGGAATTATCCTACCCATGACTTAGAGTTAGCAGATGTAGTTTTCGTGTGAAAAGTATGTAGGAATTATCTGTATGGTTCTAGGTTTGAAGTGTTTGGAGATAGTAAGAATTTGAATTATCTGTTGGTATTCTTTAACGATTATGATTTCAAGTTGAGTTACCATCTTGGTAAGGCTAATATGGTAGCATACGCATTGAGCAGAAAGTCCTTGCATATGTCGGCATTGATGGTTAGAGAATTTGATTTGATCGAGCAGTTTGAGATCTTAGCTTGGTGTGTGAGATAACTCTTGTTAGTGTCAAATTGGGAATGTTGAAGTTGAGCAACAATTTTCTTAATGAAATCAGAGAAAGTCAAAAGCTAGATTTGGAATTGGTTGATTTCCTAGTATTAGTTATCCATGGAAAAGAAATGGAATTTAGAGTTGATGAGAATGGGATCTTGAAGTTTTCGGATAGAGTTTGTGTGCCTAATGTACCTGAACTTAAAAAGATGATTTTGGAAGAGAGACACATAAGCAGTTTCAGCATTCATCCTGAAGCCACTAGGATGTACTAAGATCTTAAGAAAATATTTTGATGGCCATGTATGAAGAAGGGTGTTGCAGAATTTGTTTACTCTTATTTAAATTGTCAAAAACCGAAGATTGAGCATCAAAAGTTGTTTGTAATTATGCAATTGTTGAGTATTCCTGAATGAAAGTGGGATAACATCTCTCTAGATTTCGTAACAGGTTTGTCGAAGATCGTGAAAGGGAGCGATTCAATTTGGGTTGTTGTGGATAGACTGACTAAGTCGACTCATTTTATTTCGATAAAGATCAGTTATCTGTTGCAGAAGTTGGCAGAGATCTACATTAGTGTGATTGTGAAGTTGTATGGTATTCCATCGAGTATTGCTTCTGATAGAGATCTGAGGTTCACGTCGAGATTTTGGGAAGGTTTGTAAGGAGCATTGGGAACCAAGTTGAGGTTGAGTTCTACCTACCATCCACAAACGGGTGGTTAGACTGAGAGAATTATTTAGTCTTTGGAATATCTATTGAGAGCTATGTACCTAGGATAGTTACTTACCGGTGATTGAGTTTAATTATAATAACATTTATTGTTCTAGTATTGTAATGCCACCTTTTGAGGGTTTGTATGGTAATAGATGTATGACACCTTTGTGTTTATATGAATTTGGTGAAATTGTGGTGCTTGGGCCAAAGATCATTCAGCAGACTACTGAGAAGGTTAATATGATTCAAGAGAATATAAAGGCATTGCAGTTATCATGATAAGTGGATGAAGACTTTTGAGTTTTAAAAGGGTGACCATGTGTTTTTTAGAGTTACTCTAGTGACTGGTGTTAGTCGTGCATTGAAGTCCCAAAAGCTTACTCCTTGTTTCATTAGTCCTTATCATATCCTCTAAATAGTTGGAGTTGTTGCTCATTTAGTTGACTTACCACCATCTTTTTTGAACTTTCATGATTTTTTTATGTGTCTTAGCTTCGGAAGTATATTCTCGATCCGTCTCATGTGATCCAAATGGATGATGTGCAAGTGAGATATAATTTGACTGTTGAGGTGTCACCATTGCCGATTGAGGATCGACAGGTAAAGCATCTAAAAGGTAAATAGATTGATCTTGTGAAGGTACTGTGAGGAGGACCTACTGGAGGTAGTGTGACTTTGGAGCTAGATAGTAAGATGAAGGGGTCGTATCCAGAGTTGTTCCCTTCAGGTAATTTTTGAGGGAAAAACCCTTTTAAGTGGGGGAGAGTTGTAAGACCCCAATTTTAACCCTAAGATCCCTCATGCAATTTCATCATAAGTATTAGCATTGGGATCATACATTGGCATTCTCCTTACCCCTCTTTCATTGGGTTTGTTTTGGGAGAGATCACCAAGCACTTTGTGATTGTATCATACTTGTATTTTATCATTTTACTGACCAAAATACCAAAAATATGTCTTTGCATTTGCCTAACTCTTTTGTAGGTAGGGCATGATCTCCATTGATCTATCAAGTTCATATCTAGGGTTTGAGACCCTCATGACAAAAAGTACAACCATGAATTGATACAAGAAGGGTTATGAGCATCATATATGAGTTCCATTGATTACTACATGTTATATTGATCAAATGTTTTTCAAGAGTTTGAAGGTGATTTGCCTTGGAAACCCTAGTTTGACTGGGTATCTTGAGTAACTTCTCCAACAAGCTATTTCACCAATTGATCAAGTTTCTCAAGGGACACTTCAAAATTCATCATCTTATGTATATATGATCTACCATGAGCCTAAAAAGTCAAGATAATTGAAGGTTATCAAGTTGGTTGATGGTGGTTGGCCAGATGAATTCATCTGATCAAAACTGGGTCTCCCTAGACCCTATCTCCTACAATTTTCATCATATGAAAATTATTCCAAGAGAAAACTTACTATAAGTGAAATTCCAAACAACTTTCATGTTGAGATCTAGAGCTAGTTTTGCTTTGAAAATCATTTTCTATATGGAAACATTATAGGTCATTTTGTCTAAACCCTAATTTGAAAGTCAACTTTCCAAGGCCATAACTTGCTCAATTTTTATGATATGAAAGATTTACAAGTTGCGCAATAAAATTAAAGATGTCTAATTCAACTTTGATGTTGTGAGTGAGAGCTAATTCAACTTTTATGAGCATGTGATATAAGGCTACATTATAGGTCACTTTTCACCTATATCATTGATCAAGTGATTTTTCCAAACTTCAAAAATGCATAACTCTATCCTTTCAAATCCAAATGACATGAAATTGGTGACCATTTTTAAGGTCTTTGAAATAGATACAACTTTGATGAAGACGTTTTTCTCATTTGAAGCTCACACAAAAAGTTAAGCAAGGTAGAATATTGAGACATATGGCTTGACACTTAGAAAAAATTTCAACATGCTGAAATTTCCAAACTTCCACCTCAAAATTCATCATGATACAAGCTTCAAATGGAAAAGTGTTGAACATGAAAGTTGTTCCTCTTAATCTAACCTTTACAAAAAGTCCAAGATCATCCATTTTGGACAAGAATTACTAGGGTTGCGCATGGCATGAACATGGTATCATCATTTGGCCAAGATTAAACTTCAAACATCCAAGCACAATTGCCTAGCATTCCAACATGACTTCAGCCTTGCTTACACTCAACTATGAATCAGATGGAGTGATTTCATGGGCCTGTACATGCCCATACGCTCATACATCACACATTGCTAATTTTGGAGGTTCACTTCAAGTGTGCAAATATCAATTGAATTGGCTATAAATAGAGCTCCATATGATCAGAATTTCACAGACATTTGCGCCAGCTTTGATCCCAAACCTCTAGCCCTCTCATTTCAAAGGATAATCCTGAGAATTTCACTTGAAATTGAGTTTGAATTCTCACTATTTTGAGATTCAAAACTCCAGGGATTCAAGACCTTTTGTGCATTCTATTCCATTCCTGCAAGCATTTGGAGTGAGATCAAGCACAAGCCAAGGCAAGAACAGTCGAGTCTAGACCTACATTGAAGGTATTTTCCAGAAAATTTCATCTCTTCGATTCTCTCTCAATATTGCTCAATTCTCTTGATTCTTTGGTTGTCTGAAGTCCTACCAATGTAAGCAAGAAGATTGAGTTGCATTGAGGCCAAATCGAAGCAACTCAGTTCATGTACCTCAAATTTCAACTCTGTGTATCTCTCAATATACTTGGAGTTAGATAAAATTGAGGTGATATTCGTGATCTACACCATTTTTCCTTTTAGATCATGTCCTCCTTTTCCATTTTTGATAAGGTGATGAATGGACCAGTCCGGCCAAGGTCGCCTGAGAAGACGACCGACACTTTGCTGCGGCAATGATATGGCATGGTCCTGAGCCTTTGGATTGATTTAAATTGTTTTAATCATGAGCGTGCGTTTTAATTACCAAGCGTGTGGACATTTGACTCAGGAGCACCATGCAACGCGCGTTGGTGGCCACTTGATCTGCCACCTCAATTAATGAGGGAGATCAAGTGGTCCACATTTTTTCTGATTATTTGAATTTTATTTTAATTGCTTTATTTTCATTAATTCATATTAATTTTAATATTCATCCAAAAAATATGAGAGTTTCACCAAAAAATTTCAAATATTTTCCTCTTTCATATTCTGAATTAAAATTATTTTTTGGATCATTATTAATATTTTTCATGATTTAATTGATTTTTCATTTGTTTTTAATTGTTTAAAAATACTTTTAAATGTCCAAAAATTATGAAATTTTTTCTCTAAGGTCCTTTGACCTTGTTTGACCTATGATAAATCTCATGGCCATTTATTTGGTGTTTTGATGAGGTTTTAGGAATTTGACAAACCATATTTAATTTAAATGCATTATATTAGTATTTTTAATTGAAATAAATGCCAAATAAATTTGTTGACCAATTGTGATGACTTGTTGGTGTTTGACTATTGTTGTTGGGCCTTGGTCAAGGTTGATTTGACTTTATCTAATTAATATCATTGGATTTAGGGGATTGATGGAATGTACATTTCATCTCCCAAAATGAATGAATGATATTAATTTGGTAAAAGTCCTCCTTTGATCAATTTGTGTTTTCATATGTTCCCCTCCCTTTTCATCTCATTCCCCTTCTTTATACATTCATCTCATTTGGCCTATGATATCTCAAAGTCCTAAAACTAGTTGATTGAAAAATTAACATGAGTATGGATGAGATTAGGCCACACCTTTTGCATATTATTTTTGTGTGTGGTATGTTTCATGAGCATAGTTCATAATACTATGTCTCTAACATGCATTAACACCAAAATTCTATTGCCCAGCCTCAAATAGTTGTGACTTCTACATAAGTCCAATTAAGATTGCTTAACATAGCGCTAAATTTGTGATATAAAAGGCATAGCATTCTAGTTAGTGAGATTGTAAGTCTCCCCTCTTTCATGGTATTGTGTGGAAACTTGGCCTTCTTTCCTTCCTTTGGAAGATGTTTTGGCTCAAGGATTCATGCTTGTGATAAGTGGGTTGAGTGTTCTCCAAAGAATGTCTAAGAATGAAAAGCAAAAACAAAACAATACTAACTTCTAACCTATTAACTACTAACTTTTAATTTCAAGTCATTTACTTTAATGTCATTTAATTCTTGTCTTTATACATTTACCATTGTTCATATCATTCTAATTGTTTATGTTAATGCAATTTTCACTTTGTCCACTTGGACCATATTGTGTGATGTACTTTGTTTGTGAATACTTTGCTTGTTTGTGTGGTCTTTGACCATTAATGTACATAATAACAACAAAAACCCTAAAAAACTTTTATGTGGACTGTTGGTTTGATCTTGGACAAATGGACTTAGAATTTAGGCAGCATTCCTATGCTAAAGGACTTGGCCAATGCCAACTTGTTAAGAAACCAAGTGCTTGCAATTTGAAACTTCATCTGATACATCATTCAATATCTCTCTAAGTTCATCTGCAACATGATCATTGTGAAGCTGTTATTTTGAACCTGTGACTTGTGAAACTCATCTGTTACATGGGCTACCTTGAAGAAGATCATGTAATGGAAAAACTTGGATGTGGCCATCTTTATTTGATGTCTTGCTCTTCAAGATAATATAATTGTGCATTTGTGTGTTGCTTGATTCTAAAAAGTCCAAGGGAACTCTGGGTTTCTATTGACACTCTTATTTATTGGATTGCTACCCATTTAGTCAGATCTTTTCAACTCTAAACTTTTAATTTTGTGCATAGGATTAGTCTCTTCATCTCCTCCCCATTTCTTTAATTTCAAAATCTCTCCCTCCATTTTTCAAAATCCTCTTTGTGTGAACTTACTTTGTTCTAAACTTTGACCATTTTGCAAAAAAGATAGAAACATTGGCCTTATGTCATTGCATTTTCAAACTTCTTTTCTTAAATAAAGCTTGTAAATAAACTTAACTATATTTGACTTAAACTTTCAAAAAGCCAAAAAGAACTAACTCATTCAAACCATTTTTAGGCCTTTGTGCCTTTCAAACTTAATTTTTGTTAAAAGTAATGCCTCCACTTTGAAATTTGTATCACGAACTACGAGGTTTTGATCCCTCATTTTTTATGTTGGTACGTAGGCACAAGACCGAAGGTCTTGTCAAACACAAAAATATAATTAATGAATTCTTTTCTCATCCCCCCATTCTATTTTTCTGTAAGCATCACTTTATACCAAGTACATATGCACACAAAAAGGGCTCCCTAGGAGTACCTAGGACACTTTGGGTGCTAACACCTTCCCTTTGTGTAACCAACCCCTTACCTGTAATCTCTGACATTTTATTAGTTTTGATTTGAAAACTTCTTACTTTTGGGTTTTGTTCGTACTTTTTCCCTTTTCCCTTGAAAACAATAAAAGCGCGGTGGCGACTCTTGTTATTTGAGCTCTAGCTTATCCATAGCTTGATGTTCATGAATTTACCGCTACAAGAGTTATAACACCTCAACATTTGCTATTATTTTTAATTAAATTTATATTATATGTTTGATTTATTTGAGTGATATATATATATATATAATTATATATATATATATTATATATATATATATATATATATATTATATATATATATTATATATATATATATATAATATATATATATATATATATATATATATATATATATATATATATTATATATATATATATATATATAATATATATATATATATATATATATATAATATATGTTTTAGTTGATTTATTGATGATTTATTTAATTCAAATAATATTGGATATATTAGAAATAATAGAATTATTGATTTACTTGAGATAGTTGAGTTCATTAGAATAATTGGATAATTATGTTATTTTAATTTAATTAGAATATTATTTGAATTAAAATGAAATAATAGAAATAGAGTAGACAATAGAAATTTACAATGAGGGTGTGAGGAAAGTTGGGGGTGTGAGAAGAGTTGAGGGTGTGAGGAGAATAAGATAATTAGGGTAAATAAATATTAAAGTGGGGAATAGTTTTGTCAGATTGTGAAATTGAGAAAAGTTAGGAAAAGGGTCAGAGCGGCAGAAAGCTAGAGCAAACATAGAAGGAAGAGAGAGGTAGATCCCAAAGTCCAAGAGTTCATCAATATGAAATTTCAAGGTAAGGGGGGAAAACTATTCACATGTAGGTGTTTAGGTAGTCAAATAGTGAAGGATCATTCCCCTCATATCTTCTTCTTCTCAGTTATGTACATGTGTTATATGTTTGTGGCCAAAGGGTTTGCCTCAAACGTTTTGTTTGATTCTTGAGTACTATTGTATTATTTTACTTGAATCCTTGTAGAAAGCATTATTCCTTGTATAAGATAAATTCATAATAAATATGAAGGTTTCTCTTTTGTGTCTTGTTGCATTGTTGATGCATTGTTGTTGTATGATGCACTATGATTACGCCTTGTGGCAAAATTATAATAATTGGATTATGGTATATAATTTATATGTGGTTATTGATATATGTTGTTGGGCAAAATTATTTTAAAAAAATCCAGAAAATCCCAAATGGAATTTTTTATTTTAAAATCAAATAACTGGAAAAGTCATAAAATTGGAAAATTTGAGAAACCGGGGGAAAAGGAGCCATGCCTAGTCAGAAAGTTGTGGGCACACGACCCAACTACATGATGTCGCAGTCGAGAGAGCCAGAATGTGCGTGCAAAACAAAGTTGCAGTGGTGCAGCGTGATCGCGCGCAAGGGTGAAGCTGCGACTCAGTGGCTACACTACAGTCTGTGAAAGCGCACAGTGGTTTGTGGGAGGGTCTGTGGTCGGCAATCAGCGGAGAGAGGGCCAGCGTTTTGGGTTCAATGTCTAGTTCGACGATTTTTAAGCAATTTTGAGTTCGATGACATTTGATTACCTTTTTTATAAGTTTAAGAGTCATATTTGTTACGTTATAGTTGTTAGCATTGTTATAGAGTTGTCAGAGTTACTTTTGAGTTGTTTAGAGTTCGTGTTGATAGTATATGTTACACTTGAGTTGAGTTTGAAGCGTTTTGAAATTATAAGGATGTATTTTTTAATTATATTTTTATTTGTTTACGGTTGCTAAGTCAAAAAGGTTAAATTTTGAGTTAGAGGTAAATTTGAGTGATCTGACAGGTTTAGAGTTGTTTTGATAAGGCCACGGGTTGTTTGTGAGTAATTATTTTCTTACCCTGTTGTTGGAATTACATGAGTAATAATTTTGCTTTCTTGATGAGTATGTTTTAATATTATATGATTATGTGATTGAGTTATAATTGTATAACATATTTTGAGTTGAGTAATTCATAAAGGAACTAAAGAGTTTACCTTACATTGGCAAAATTCTGGGTTCAGAGAGGAATCTTGTTGAGTATGTGTTAGGATTGTTGCTTATTGTTATATTCATGTATATAGGAGTGAGGTAGGACTTCGGTCTGACAAGGTCATAGATTGGAGAGGAACCAATGACGGTCTCAGATTCAGAGAGGAACTGGAGACATGGATAATTCAGTAATATAACTCTGACATCCAAACTTTGGTACCACATGCATTTCTAGGAGAATTGCATAGCATTCATATTTTCATTGTAATTGTTATGAGTGTGAATTAATACTGTGTGATTAATGTTAATGTTATGAGAAACTATCCATGATGTTTATTACACTGATAACATTAGTGAAATTATTCTCACCCCCTTTTTGTTTGTTATATTGCTCGTTATGATGATGATGCAGATACTCAGGTAGAGGATCAATAGATGCTGCTTGTTGCGAAGGATTGGCGTAGATGCCAACTTTTTTTATGTTTATCGTTGAGTTTAGTTTTCTGCGGTGTTGTTCTAATAGTGTAACATCGGGACGAGTTTATATTATTTGACGTTTTTATGAGACTTTTGACTTAATTGCTTATGTTGTGTTGAAATATTATGATTTGAAATATTATGAAATAAGCTATGATTTGAAATTATGTTGCGTCTTTTGTTTTGATGAAATATGAGATGTTTCAGTTGAAATATTATGATTTGAATTTCTACTGAGTTGAAAAGTTATGATTTGAAATATTATGAAATAAGTTATCAGTGCATGTTTTCATTTAAAAAATATGCATTGGGGTTTTATGGTGTTACATTGTTGGTATAAAAGCAGGTTGGTCCATTTGGCCTGGGTTGTGAAATAATATGTGCTCTTGTAAGCGACATGTGTGTGAATATTGTAGATACTTATTTTGATAACCGTTACTTACTTTAATATTTACGATTAGTTAATTTGTCTTGGCTAATTGTGCAAAAAAAAAGGATGGAAGGAATGATCGTGCGATTGCTGGTGCTTTGGAAGAAATGACCCATGTGATGGAGCAGGCGAATCAGGCTTTGCAGACTAACCAGAATAAACATGGTGTAGCTGATGAATTTTATGGGCTTGGGGGGTTTATAGGAGCAATCTGCCTAGCTTTAAGGGTATGTTCAATCCTGAGGGTACTCAGAGTTAGCTTTAGGAAATCGAGAAGATCTTTCGGGTTATGGATTGCACGAATGCTCAAAAGGTTTTGTTCGGGATGCATATGTTATCAAAGGAGGCTGAGTATGGTGGGATATTACCCGTCAGAGATTGGAAGCTGCAAGTACTAAGATCACCTAGGAGAACTTCAAGCGGGAGTTTCTAGAGAAGTACTTTCCGACCGATGTACGGAAGTGAAATGTATGCTATGGTTAGAAAGTGTATAGCTAAGACAAAGGTATCAGTTTTCTTTTTATAATCATTTTAGGATCTCAAATTTCTAGATAATTAAATTTATGGGCACATGTCTCTGCAGGCTTAGGTTTGTTGATCACTCTCCTTAATTTGCTGGTTGGTGATGCTCTGAAGAATATTTTTGGGTTTTTTATTATGGGCCAGCGGCTTCAGTAAGCAATCAGTTTGGTTCTCCAGTCTGTATGGGAACAGTTATCGAAGAAGATAACATAACTCATTTGATTATGTCGAGATTGTGGTGTAAACAAAATAAATTTGTCTTATAAGGAACACAGATATCAGTTATAATTACGACTGCTTCAACTTTTTTTACAACATTATATATCACATTGTGTTTGGTAACTCAAATTTCTCTCCATTTCTATGGCTTCCAAGGAAAGTGTTTTGGAAACGTCGTAACAATGATACTTGGGGTTCTAAATTTTGATGGTATTGAATTAACGAATTCGTGACAAGCAGGTTATGGTGGTCTAATGGGAAACTCATATGGCCGATTTCAATTATATTATTATGGTAGTGTATATTTTATAAGCAACGGTTAAAGCTTTGTTAATATCATTTAATCTTTGTTGGAACACACACTTCAAGAAAATAACTTGTTTTTATAACTCCTTCCATGTTGTCCTGTTAGATGAGAAAAATTATCTGATTAAGGATTACGATATCTCTATCCACCACATTCTCTGTGAAGGAAACTCATGTGCAAATATCCTTGGTAATTTAAATGATAATAACATGGGATCTCTTGTGATATTGCATGAGCACCTATCTCGTCTCTCCTCAACACAATAAGCAGATACTAAAGGTGTCATTTATTAGAATGTAATATATTTTTTTCTTTTTTCACTCATGTAACTAAAAAAATGGAACTGAATATAGTCTTCTCATAAAGAAAACCAAGGAGAAGATAATGTGATGGATATTTATTAGTCACCATTTTGCTCTATTTTATCCTTACGATTACATTGAATTTTTTAATTTTTAAATATTTTTGAAAAATAATCTTAATAAATTTTACAAGTTTATCAACAAACGAGGTTTAAAAGTATTCAAGTGTATTTTCTTAATAATATTATATTGTGGAAAAGGTTTAACATGTTTTTTTAGTTCGGAGGAAGTCAAAGAAATTGCCAAAAAAAGAATGCAGCAAATTGTTAGAAAGATTCACAAATTCTATTTTTACTACATTTTACAACATGAGTATGTGATTTTTGACCATATCTAAAACGACGTAACTCAGATTGACGTGCGACCGGAGGAAAATAAAATCTAACATCAAGGGTTTAAAATAATATGAAGAAGTCAAAAGCTAAACAAACTTTTCTTTCTCTTCTCATACGCGTTTCCAAACGCGTATGCCATAGTCAAACGCCTCAAACGCATTTACGGCTACCAGAGCAATTCTCCTATGTCCAAATGCATTTCCAAATAAATGCTTTTGACAGCGTCCAGACGCCCTATACATCCAAATTTGTATTTAAATGAAGGAAACTTGATTTTCTTGATTTATTCTTGGTTTTGGACGGCGAAAAAGTATCTTGAAGAAGAGCAAACACATAAGGAGAGGTTGAGAGCATATTTCAACAGATTTTGGTGTAGAAACCTTCTCGATCACGAATTTATGTGTAAATTTACAAATCTCTCTATGTATTTTGTTAGTATTATGATTAGGTAAACTCCTTAGTGACAGGGATGAATCATTATTCTTTATGAAGCTTGTACTTATGGATTAATCTTTGTAATGACTAAGTATTTTATTCTGTTATGATTTATTTTGATTTGTTCTTAATGCTTTTCTCTTTTTGATCAATTATGAATTGTTCTACGGTTACCTGATAAAAAAGAATTTCAACAAATAACACTTGATAAAATAATTCTTGATTAGTTATCACCTAGACCTAGATATATCAATTGGAAACTAAGTTGTTCTTGATAATACATGCTTGGTTTTATCTACAATATAGTAATAGCCATATGAATTGATTTAAAATCAAAGATTTATTCACCAATGAATTAAGAATAGATAATCTAGATCACTAGTAATCATTAGAAATAAATCTTAATTGTCACAAGGTCAATTTAGGATTTCAAACAAATTCAAGATCAAAATCTCATCACTAACATGCTTTTATCATATTATATTCTAATCGGTTAAATTTGTTTTAATTTTAATTACTAAAAACAACTATGTCTCAAACACTACCAAATACCTTCTTGTTCAACTGATTTTAAAAACAACTATTTGTATTATTAAATTGAAAAAAAAATTAGTATACTTGTTAATTTATCAATTAAATATCATATTTTGTTAATTTATCAATTAAATATCATATTTTGATAAAAGCTAATGAAGTGGTGGATATTTTAGCAATATATAGTTTATCGCTGAATCGTTAGCAAATATGTTCAATTTTGTCCTTTATTTCTACTATCATAGTTGCATATGCTACTTTCGTTTGTATTCCTAGAAAAATATTAGTTAATTTATGTCTAGGCCTAGTCTATTTTATATATGTGAGATTTTCAATTCACCTCCTAATTATTTCAGTCACTTTATAAAAGTTTCATTTTAACCCTTTTAGAAAGGCCTTTCTAACGTTTTTCTTATGAAGTTTTTCTCTATGTATGAATATATGCCAATCATTTCCCTTAGTCTTCCCCACTTCATACTTTTCATACTTATCACCTCCAAAAATATCCAAATGGTTTTCAAGTATTAAATTTCTGAAATCAGATAATATGGTATGATAATATCATTTATTAAGAGATGGCATGTTGAGACATCTTATTTCCACCTACCTATTAATGTCTATTGGACCATTCACTAATTCATATAATCGGGGCTTTAGAGATGTTAATGGAGGGAAAGTTGAGCATGTGATACTTACAACTTGAGGCTATCATGTGAGCTTCATATAGTTGGATACTAAGTTCAAGAAACATATGAGCACCTCGTTGGTTAATCATGACGACAAAGAGCTTAGCGATCGACAAGGACTATATAGGATTAGATGTTGTTTATTATATTTGGTTAGCATAATCAATTTTGTTGATAAAAGTATCACATATACATATTAAGTACTTCAAATATGTAGGATTTGTTCGTGATTATGCAATGGCAGTGCAATGGGAACAAGTAAAATAGCAACAATGAAGGATGAGTATGGGTAGTGAAATTGAAATATGAATTCCACTGCAAATCTGAGCAGTGAAGAAATACAATGGGTAAAAGGGAAATAACGGAAATAGTACAACATTCTAAATGTGTAGTGAATCAGAGAGATGAGAGAGAGAGAGAGAGAGAGAGAGAGAGAGAGAGAGAGAGAGAGAGAGAGAGAGAGAGAGAGAGAGAGAGAGAGAGAGAGAGAGAGAGAGAGAGAGAGAGAGAGAGAGAGAGAGAGAGAGAGAGAGAGGAGAGAGAGAGAGAGAGAGAGAGAGAGAGAGAGAGAGAGAGAGAGAGATGTCTCTCATATCAAATCAAACCACTCTAATAGCTACCCCACTATTAATATTATCTCAATTCCTAACAAACTGGGTCCACATTAGATGCTCTCCCTTGCTTCTCTTGCTACGTCTCACTGCCTTCTCCTTTGTCACGTCATCATTCCATTCTTCATTCACCTCACTTGTATCAATTGGACTTGTCTCACTCATAACATTAGCCTCCCCTTCAAAAGCAATCTTGTCCTCAAGATTGAAGTTCGGGTAACTCTGCAGCATATCTTCTTTGTCTTCCCAAGTTGCTTCATGACTTGGCATATCACTCCATTTCACCAACAATTGTTCCACCACTTGGGAACCTTTAAGAATGCTTCTAGTACTCAACACAGCTGCAGGTTGAATGACGGGACCTTCTTCCACTGTAGTTAAGGGTAATGGCAAGTATGGTACAGCAGTGAGTCCTTTGAACACTTTCAATTGCGAGACATGAAAGATAGGATGAATACGGGTTGTCTCAGGTAGTCGAAGTTTATAAGCAACCGCACCGATTTTGTCAATGATGCTGAATGGACCAAAGTACCTAATCCCTAGCTTATTGTTCTTCCGCAATGCTACAGAAGACTGCCTATAGGGTTGCAACTTAACCAAAACGTGATCACCAATCTCCAAAGAAACATTGCTTCATTTCTTATCAGCATTGGTCTTCATCACCTGTTGAGCTCTCCCCAAATTCTCTTTCAATTCAGCTAAAATTCTATCTCTTTCCAATAACTGTTGCTGCAGCTCCAGTGGATCAGCATTGGTAGCGTTGTAACGAGTTAGCCTAGGAGGTTCCCGCCCATATAAAGCTTTGAATGGACACATCCCCAAGCTTGAATGCAACGCCGTATTATACCACAGTTCCGCCCACGTGAGAGATTTTGACCATTCCTTTGGATTCTTGAAAGAAAAACACCTCAAATACATTTCTAAGCACTTATTGACAGCTTCGGATTGTCCATCCGCTTAGGGTTGTTAGCGAAACTCATCGCTAAAGTTGTGCCCTGTAATTTAAAGAGATGCTGCCAAAATTTACTAGTGAATACCTTATCTCTGTCAGACACTATTGACTTAGGAATTCCATGTAGTTTAAACACATTATGCATAAATGCCTCAGCAACTGTTTTACTAGAGTAATCAGATTTCAAGGGCATGAAATGAGCATACTTACTTAATCTGTCCACTACTACCATGATCACAGTGAAACCAGAAGACGGGGGTAAGCCCGTAATAAATTCCATTGCGATATCTTCCCAAATCTGTTCGGGAATTGGCAATGGTTGCAACAGGCCTGCATAAGGAGTATTAACAGACTTAGCTTGTTGACAGATGATACAAGCTTCAATGAATTTCTGCACATGTTGTCGCATATTAGGCCAATAAAACTGAGACGCCACCCTTGCAAGAGTTCTGGTCACTCCCGCGTGTCCCCCTATAGGTGTGTCATGATACTCTTTGAGAATGTTTTGAATCAAGCTACTCTCAACAGGAATTACCAATATGTGTTTCCAATACAATAATCCATCTTTCACCGAATAGTTATCATTGATCACATGATTATCAAGGCATTGTTGTACTATTAACTGTAAATGTTCATCCTCAGCAATTTCTTGCTTTAATTCCTCTAAAAACTCACACTCCGATGCTGATAAGGATAACGACATCATTCTGGATAATGCATCAACTGCTTGATTATCCTTTCCTGGCTTATATTCGATGCGGAAATCAAATACAATGAATTTATGAAACCAAGCTTGCTGCTCAGGGGTTTGGAGGGATTGATCTAACAAACTTTTCAAGCTCTTTTGGTCTGTTCGCAGGATGAATTTATGACCCAGTAAATAGTGCCGGAACTTAGCTAATGCTACTGTAATAGCATAAAATTCACGTGTATAGGCTGATTGAAGTTGCATTCGTGGAGTCAATTTCTTTGAAAAGAAGGTGATGGGATGTCCTCCTTGGCTTAGTACTGCTCCCACCCTTGTACCCGAAGCATCTGTCTCAAGGATAAACTCTTGGGAGAAATCTGGTAACACTAACACAGGTGCGGAAGTGATTGCCGATTTTAATTGCTCAAAAGCTCTTTGAGTGTTTTCATCCCACCTAAAGGCGTCTTTCTTTAATAGATTAGTGAGGGGGGCGGCTATGGTTGCATAAGACTTGATAAATCTTCGATAGTAACCGGTGAGGCCAAGAAATCCGCGCAATTGTTTCAAGTTTGTTGGAATAAGCCAATCTAGCACAGCTTGAACCTTTGTGCTAACCATTGATACACCAGCCCCAGAAACGATGTGACCGAGGTATTCCACTTCGGATAAACCAAATGAGCATTTGGATAACTTGGCGAACAGCACACTCTGACTTAGAATTTGGAAGACAATTTCTACATGTTGCAAATGTGACTACCATGAAGGGCTATACACTAGAATATCGTCAAAGAAAATGAGAATTCATTTTCTTAACAACGGTTGGAATAGCTGATTCATAAGTCTTTGGAATGCAGCTGGTGCATTTCTGAGCCCGAAAGGCATCACTAGCCACTCGTAATGGCCTTGGTGAGTTCTAAAAGTCGTTTTCTGCCTGTCCGCTTGCTTGAGAAGAATCTGGTGATAACCCGAACGAAGATCAAGTTTCAAAAAAAAACTTTGCTCCATGTAACTCATTAAGTAGTTCATCCACAGTAGGCATGGGAAAACTGTCTTTGATAGTTATGGCATTTAAAGCTCTATAATCCGTACAACATCTCCAAGTGCCATCTTTCTTTTTCACTAAGATAATTGGAGATGAAAATGGACTTAGACTTGGTTGGATTATGCCTTCTCCAAGCATGTCCTACACCAGTTTTTCAATTTGTTGTTTCTGACTATGAGGATATCTATATGGTCTTACCTTCACAGGTTATGCTCCCTCCTTCAATAATATCTCATGAGTCAATTCTCTCTTGGGAGGTAATCCTTTAGGTATTTGAAAAATCTCCTTGTATGTATGCAACAATGTACTCATTTCAGGTTCAAGATTAATTGTTCTGTCATTCCAATTATCCCCTATAACCGCTAAATCGATCTTTTGAATAGTGAACAGCTCACTAATTGCATCCATCTGGTGTAATCTCTTGAAGAGATTCAGCTGAGCTACTATCGGTTTGTTGCTCTCTTCACCTTGCAATGTGACAAACTTCCCATCTAAATAAAATTTTAACATAGATGTAGCATAGTCAGCTATATGCGGTCCTAATGAAGCCAACCATGGTGCTCCTAATATGACATCAGCCCCTGCTACCGGCAAGAGATATGCAGGCACAGTAATCTCAATGTCCTGTATCTTCATAGACAGGCTCTTGACCACACCTTCAGTCTTCATATTTTGTCCATTACCCACCAGGACCTTGCACCCTTTAGTTGGTTCCACAACTAGATTTAAGCAGTGTACAATACGTGGCTGAATAAAGTTGTCGGAACTTCCTCCATCAAGCAAGATAGAAACACTAATAGGACCAATATAACCTTTAAATCTGATAACACTCATTCCTGTAGCTCCATGTAAAGCATTAAGAGATAAATGGTGCTTTGTCATCTCTTCATTATCTGCTGTAAGATTTATGGTTGCTGAGCTAGTTGAAATAAGGGTATCGGGATCATCATGCAGCTCTAATAACATCAATTGTTTGTTTGGGCACTTATGTGAGAAAGAGAATTTATCATCGCAAAAGTAACACAAACCTTTCTCTCTTCTTAACTGCATCTTAGCTGGAGAAATCCTTTTGATTGCAGGATTCTTTTGGAGTTGGCTCATAGGTCTAGTAGGAGGTGTTGGAAGTAAGGGTGGGTTGGGGGCTTTTTCGGTAGCTTGTGTTTGGTCATTTCTGGTTGGATCGAAGTGAGTTCTATTTGGTGGTAAGATGATTTCTATGGAACAGACACAATATTCTTAGCAGCCAATTTTTCCTCAAATAACTTGGCAATAGACACAGCTTTCACAATTGAAATAGGACAATGCAGTATAACATCTCTACAAATTTCCTCTTTCAATCCACTTACAAAACAATCAATTAATGCATCATTACTTAAGCCATAAACACGATTGGACAATGTAGTAAATTCTAGATAATAATCATTAACAGCTTTTGTTTGTTGCAATTTAAACAAAGATGCTCTCGGACAATCATAAATTGAGGGCCCAAAGTCCAATTCAAGAGCTCTTGTAAAATCGTTCCATGATTGAAATGGTTGAGATCTAATAACCATTTGGAACCACTGAACAACTTCGTGTTCAAGATGAACTGAAGCAATAATCAATCTCTCCGGATCTGGCGTATGATAATAGCCAAAAAATTGTTCAGCCTTGAAAATCCAATCTAAAACATTCTTACCATTAAACCGTGGAAACTCCAACTTGATGTTGCGAACATGAAAAGGAGGTGGTGTATGAGCATTCCCCGACGATGATGAATGAGTCCCTGAGTTCGTGCTTCCATGGGTGACGACTATAGCTTGCATTTGTTTCAGCATCATCTCCATCGATGTGGACAGCTCTGTAAATCATGACTTCGATGCCTGCTGCATCGTCTCCATTCGCTCAAAACGAGCAACATTGATGCTTTCGTTCTGCTCTAGGACTTCACCTTGGCGTCGTACCTCAGCTGCAAGCTCCTTCATTCTGGGGTTATCGGCCATGGATGGAATGAAAGCACCAATGTAATGGCAGTGCAATGGGAACAAGTAAAATAGCAACAATGAAGGATGAGTATGGATAGTGAAATTGAAATATGAATTCCACTGCAAATCTGAGCAGGGAAGAAATACAATGGGTAAAAGGGAAATAACGGAAATAGTAAAATATTCCAAATGTGTGGTGAATCAGAGAGATAAGAGAGAGAGAGAGAGAGAGAGAGAGAGAGAGAGAGAGAGAGAGAATGTTCTCATACAAATTCACACCACTCTAATAGCTACCCCACTATTAATATTATCTCAATTCCTAACAAACTGGGTCCATATTGGATGCTCTCCCTTGCTTCTCTTGCTACGTCTCACTGCCTTCTCCCTTGCCACATCATCATTCCATTCTTCATTCACCTCACTTGTATCAATTGGACTTGTCTCACTCATAACAGATTATATGTGGGATTTTGCTTTCCTTGCTTACTTATATAAGTAGTTGGGCGAAGCAAGAAAATTCAAGACAATGCATTTGGTTGAAAACATGTGCTCCTTCGGGGTTAAATTCTTTAAAATAATTATTATGAATTAGTGATTATTTTTATACATAATATCTAACATTATCAACATGACCCCTTTATAAGCTTGAATATTGCAATATTTTCCTTCCATTACCCACTGCATTGCGGGAAGTTTTTGATGAGTATGACGATATTTTACCATAGGCGTGCATGTTTTTTTCCACATAGAGGGCATCTAAATGCAAATCCATATCGACAAGTGTTGAATCGTACTTTAGTGGATGATATATGTTTATTTACATATAATGATTATCATCAAACACAAATGTTGGATGATATATGTTGGTATTCATGATTGATCAATTGTGGTAATTATATCACACACCTTCATTTTTAGAGAAGGTAATGTGGCAGTTTTGTTCCGTGCTGAAAATACCTAGGGATTTGTCTTCTGCAAACTCTCATACTATGTTCGATGTTGGAATCAATCTTGATAGAATAAAATTCAATCATTTTTTTTATTGATTCAAGATTTTCGTTCTTTACTCTTCACTCGAGTGATTCAACTGCATATTCATTGCAAGATAATTCTTTTTTCGCAACGATTTGAAAAAAAAAGGAACCGTTTGAGAAAGTAATAATTTTGCAAGAGAAAAGAAGAATGTATGGAAGTGAAAGGAATAATGTTTATTGACCAATCTGTCAAAAACTCTTTCTCTGAAACACACACAAGGTGTCTTCCTATTTATAATGAGATTATTTGCACATCAAGCAATATCAAACTAACTAACTGATTAAACTCGACAAGTTGTATTTATCTTTTTCGAATACGCATAATTTTTACTATTCTAAGTTGTATTCGACTTTCTATCGAATACATGCAGATTTGACTACTACAAACTACATCTGACTCTATCGAATACAAACAGCTTCGACTATGTCGAATCTTGCATTTTACAAACATACTTAACACATAATTACATATTTAACAAACCACCTAATTCATTGTGTCTAAGATATCTACATTCATCATAGTTCTTAATCTCTTGAATAATTCCACTTGCACAGCCTTTGTCATGATGTCTGCAATCTGATTCTCAGTTTTGCATTGTTCCAAGTTCAGCTTCCCATTTGTTACTTGCTCTCTAATATAATGGAATCTCATCTTAACGTGTTTATTTCTTCCATGTGTTATCATATTCTTTTCCAAATTGATAGCAGACATGTTATCAATCTTCATGATCATTGCTCCATGATTTTCACCTGCAATCTCCTCAATCAGATTCACCATCCATGTTGCTTGACATGCACAAAGAGAGATAGTTATGTACTCAGCCTCTCATAATGACAGAGCTACAAATGGTTCTTTTCTTGAGCTTCAAGGATCTGATTGCACCACCTAGTATAAACACATAACCAATTGTGGATTTTCTATATCCAGCATCACCACACCAACTTGAGTCAGTGTATCCCACAAATTTGCATTCCTTTCCTTCATCTGCTACAAAAAAAATGACATAGTCTAATGTTCCTTTGAGGTACCTTAGGATCCTTTTGGTGGCTACAAGATACGATACGTTTGGCTTTCGCATGAACCTACTCACCATACCTACATTGTATGCTAGATCATGTCTTGTGTGACAAAGGTATCTTAATGATCCAATGAGTCTTCTGTCTTGTATGGCAAAGGTATCTTAATGATCCAATGAGTCTTCTGTATTGTGTTGGATCAATATCATCTTCCTTTGAGTCCTTAATTAATTGCAGTCTTGGTTCAACTGGTGTCGAAGTTGCATTACAATCCTCCATCTCAAATATTTTGAGTATCTCACTTGCATATCTCCTTTGGTGCATTATCGGGCCTCTACTACTCTTGTAGAATTCAATCCCGATGAAATATGAGATATTGCCCAGGTCATATGCAACACTTTAAAAACCCGTGTGTAATTATCAAAGAATTTAATTAACGAAATACAATCACGTAGAGTGTCACTCATAACAATCATATCTTGCTCTGTAACACAGGTTACAACAAAACATTTTATTGCATATATTTGCACTTAGAATGTTTACATGACATCCAACTCATCTGAATATCTTCGCAGTGGAATCATAATAAAAAAATATACCAATTTAAAATCTCATAATAGTTTTCATAACAAAATTAAAATCACTGACTCGTGAGTCTTCTCCAAGTGCTATCACACCAAAAAATAAAACAAATGCGAGAGTCTGTATTGTCTCTCAGGGAATTTCAATACAAAATAAATAATTCACTCCCTAGTGTTACATATCAGGGCATAACCAAAGCTAACACGAATAAACTAAAAGAAATAGCTCCAGGAGCTAACTTCCACTCACAACAGCGTATCTACTCTTGAGTATTTGCACAATACCCATATAAAGGCAACATTCAAACAGAACGGGTGAAAATTCATTTCAATAATAACAACACAGAATGTAAAATAGAGTACAACATCTATACAATCATGCATAATAACATATCACATTCAAATACCTAAATTATCATCAGTATCACATACAACAACACCATTATCACACACAGTCATATTTCACACATATACTTCATTCATGCTATGTGACTCACGATAACGACAATGACTCATATGCATGTGGTATCAATATTTAGTTCTTCTTATGAACCCGATTCCCTCTTCAGAATCCCGAACTCCCCCTTCTGAGTTTCGGATAAGTCTTTCGTCCCCCTTCAGACCTTTGACTTATCTCCTTCGACATATCAACAATGGATGTATGGCATGCTGATAATGTAATTAACACAACAATTATAATAATATTTAGTGATCCACAATCGATCACACAATTTCAACCATGTGTAACATAATCCACCCTTCTAGACTACCACCAATATAATCAAACACACTATTCCAATCATTTACAACACATCAAATAATTTGTCAATAAGGACCGCGTCCATATCTGTCACATCATACACTTCTTTTCCACCTACTATCAACCTCATATAAAATCATTAAAAATATTTTATTACTGAAACAAAGTTATAGTCTTCTATTTCAGATACCCAATACTTTAAACCCCGTCCCAAAATGATTTACGAGTTGAAAGTTATTACCAAAACTGTGCAGAAGGCGTTACCAAAACGTTGTTGATTTCTGAAATTTCCAGCATGATTTTCATCTTCTCCAACCCCAAAAACGACCATGAGATCATCACCAAAAATATTTTACCCCTGAAACAAAGTTATTTTCCTCTGTTTCAGATACTCAATGCTTCAAACTCCATCCCAAAATGATTTACGAGTTGAAAATTATGATCAAAATCATGCACAAATATGTTACTAAAGAATTGTTGTTTATGAAATTTCCAGCACGATTTTCATCTTTTCCGACCCCAAAAATGGTCACGAAATCATCACCAAAAATATTTTATGCTTTTAAATTCAGTCATAAATCTACCTATATTAATGACTACTTATATTCATATGATCATGGATCTATATACTATATCAATCCCTAAGAACTTCAAACATCATCAATGGTGAACATACATGAACACTTTAGAACATAAATTTCATTCAACAAATATCAACATTCATCATCAATCCAAAAAGAATTAAACTTTCATCTATCCTTCCATTCATATACCTATTATTGAACAAAATTCTCACCCTTACCTTGTAATTCCATAAAAATTCAAGCTTTTGGCTATGACTTCTCTTCCCTAGACCTCTCCTTAGGTTTTCCTTGCTTTTCTCTTCTCTTGCCTCTTTTTCTCTAATTCCAAAAGTTTCATCTCACTTATCTCCTCATAAATCAAAAATCTAGTTTCTATCTTTCTAATATTCCATTAAGGCCCAACTTATTATTAACTTACATTATTCATTTTAATTTTCCACAATTCACATTTTCCACCCCAAACTCATTATTTCCTTTTATTTTATTATTTAATTTAAATAATAACACTTATATTATTTAATAAATTAAATAATTTTATATTAATCTACCAACCTCTAATTACCCTCCACACTCTCTACCTAAGGATCACGCATCCTTATTGCCCTAACACATCTCAATTATCACACAAATAATAATTATGTCCACATATAATTATAATTAATTAATATAAATAATTTCTAGAAAAGTAGGGTGTTACAACTCTCCCCCACTTTAAGAATTTTCTCCCTCGAAAATTACCTCAAGTGAACAGATTTGGATACGAATATCTCATCTGGCTCTCAAGCTCGCAAGTTACGTTTCCACCAATTGGTCCTCCCCAAGCTACCATCACCAAGGTAATCTCTTTACCACACCAATGTTTCACTTCTTGATCCTCTATCTGCATGGGTGATACCTCAACAGTCAGGTTATCTCTCACTTGCACATCATCCACTTGGATCACATGAGACGAATCGGAAATGTACCTCCTCAACTAACACACATAAAACACATCATGAAGATTAGCAAGCAACAGTGGCAAAGCAATCCGATAGGCCACTTCTCCTATTCTTTTCAAAATCTAGTAAGGAGTGATGAAAAACGAAGTAAGATTTTGAGACTTCAAAGCTCGACCAACACCAGTTACCGGAGTAACCCTCAGAAATGCATGATCTCCCTCTTGGAACTCAAGTGCTTACCTTCGTCTATCATGATAACTCTTTTGGCGAATCTGAGAAGCTTTCATCTTCTTTTGATTCACTTTGATCTTCGTTGTGGTCTTTTTGGAAAATCTCAGGTCCAATCACAAAACCCTCTCCTGACTCATACCAACACAAAGGCATCCTACACTTTCTACCATACAATGCCTCAAATGGTGTCATTCCAATACTCGAATGGAAATTGTTGTTGTATGTAAACTCAATCAATAGTAAAAAAGTTATCCTAAGCACCTTCTTGTTCAAGTACACAAACCCTCAACAAGTCCTCTAGCAACTGAATAGTCCTATCAGTCTGACCAGTTGTCTGTGGATGATAAGCAGAACTCATATGTAACTTTGTACTCAAAGCCATCTGCAAACTCTCTAAGAACCTTGACGTAAGCCTCGAATCTTTATCAGATACAATACTGGATGGAATAATGTGCAAACTGACAATCCTCTTGATATATAGTATCACAATTCTTCATAGTCCTCGGCAATCCAGACACAAAATCCATCAAAATTTTCTCCTGTTTCCGCTCAGGAATAGATAACGGTTGCATCAAATCTAACGAATTTTGACACTCAATCTTTGACTTCTGCCAAGTCATACACGCATATACAAACTTTGCAATCTCTTTCCTCATCCCAGGCCACCAAAACATCTTTCTCAAATCTTATTACATCTTTGTAGCACCCGGATGAATACTCAAACCACTTCGGTGTCTTTCTTCAAGAATACTCTTCTTGAATTCGGGAAAATCAGGAATGCAGATTATGTCACAGAATTTTATTACACCATTATCATTAATCTTGAAATCACCATCTCAACCTTTATTGATTAAAGCCAAACGATCTACCAGTTCCAAATCAATCCTCTAACTTTCTATAATCCCTTTCAAAACACCACCGGTAAGCTTTAACATACCCACCTTCACACTCTACAGTATGACTTCACAAACCAGACTCAAATATCTAAATTCTTCTATTAGCTCTAACTCTCTAGCCATCAATATCTACATATGCAACGTCTTCCGACTCAGTGCGTCAGCCATTACATTGGCTTTACCAGGATGGTAATTCAAACCAAAATCATAATCCTTTAACAATTCAATCCACCTCATCGGACTCATATTTAACTCATTATGATCGAATAAGTACTTCAAGCTCTTATGATCACTGAACACTTTAAATCTAGATCCAAACAGATAATGTCTCCAAATTTTAAGTGCGAACACAACGGCGACCAGCTCTAAGTCATGCATAGAATGATTGTTCTCATGAACTCTAAGTTGTCTCGGTGCATAATCCATAACTTGTCCATTTTGCATTAACATACCACCCAGACCCATCTTGGAAGCACCACAATACACGACAAAAGGTTTGGTTGTACTCGGCAGAATCAAAATTGGAGTAGTCGTCAACTTTTTCTTGAGTTCTACAAAACTCTCTTCACAAGCAATATCCCACTCATACGCTTGACCCTTTCGAGTCAACTGAGTCAAAGGCATTTCCAACTTCGAAAAACCTTCTATGAATCAGCGATAATAACCAGCTAACCCGAGGAAACTTTTAATTTTTGTAACAGACTTCGGAGTCTCCAACTGCAACACATCATCAACCTTCGAAGGATCAACCGCAACACTACAACTAAATATTACGTGGCCAAGAAAACTCACTCCTCTTAACCAAATCTCACACTTAGATAGCTTAGCATATAATTGCTTCTCTTTCAACAACTCCAACATGGTTCTCAGAAGCTCAACATTTTCTTCATCATTCTTTGAATAAATTAGAATGTCATCAATGAATACCACCATAAACTTATCCAAATACTAATGAAAAGTCCTATTTGTATATTCCATAGACGCACCTGGCACATTGGTCACACCAAACGGCATCACATAATACTCGTAGTAACCATATCTCATTCTAAACGCAATCTTCAGAATATCTTCTGGTTTCACTCGAACTTAATAATAACCCGACCGCAAATTAATTTTACTAAAAACACGAGCACCGACTAATTGAACAATCAAATCATCGACTCTCGGAAGAGGATATTTATTCTTAATCGTCACCTTGTTTAGCTGTCGATAGTCAACACACCACCTCATGATACCATCCTTCTTATTTACTAACAATATCGGTGCACTCCAAGGAGAAACACTTGGTCAAACAAGTCTCTTATCAAGTAAATCTTCCAACTATTTCTTTAGCTCGCTCAACTTAGAAGCAGACATTCCATATGGAGCCATAGAAACAGGACTAGTATCGGGTACCAAGTCAATAGTAAACCCAATCTCTCGCTCTGGTGGTAAATCACTGATGTCTTCCGGAAACACTTCCAGAAATTCACACACTGCATGAAGATCACGAACTACTCCCTTGTCTTTGGCTTCCAACGAAGCTAAAATCACAAACACTAGTGCCCATTCCTTCACGGATCCTCTCACTTGCTTAGCAGATACATACATCAACTCTTCACCTTCATCAAACTCATATTCACGCTCTAAAGGTAAGTCACATATATCTTCAGGAAAACATCGGGAATCACACACCACACTTATATATCACTAGCCGTCATATTTCTCCTCACTTTCTAAGAAGAAAATCTCAACAATACATGATCGTTCTCCCTCAAAGACATCTCAACTATACCAACAGACAAGAATCTTGAATCCACGACCTCTTTGGATTCAAGAAACTACATCGACTTATCAAAAAAATTGTAAAACACTTGGTTTAACTCAAACCAATTTATTCCAAGAATAACATCAAAATTGTTCCAACGAAAGATAAACTATACACATCCTTAGGAAACACGTCGGGATACTCAATACATCATTGGCTTATCTCTAGCCAAAACATCGCCTTCCCCCTCACAATGAAGCAAACAACGAGAACATTTAACCATTTTCCCTCAAGGATCACACCATTTTTCTAACCGATACCATCCTTGAATCTGACCTCTCTTCAGGTTCAGGAAAATCACAATATTCTCAAAACAATTGAACTAGCCAACACAGTACTCTCACATGCAGCAACATGATGTCCAAGCTATCTGCAGTTGGAAAATCTAAGAGAATCAGACGCTTCTGCCCCACTTGTTCCATTCCCAACCTGCAAATGGAAAACAAAACAACCATCGGTAGTGTTTTCACACACATGTCGCATACTAGGGAACAAACATAATTAAACAACCTGGCTGAACGGACCGACTTGCTTTGATACCACTATGCAACACCACAAAAAGTCGTGTGTAATTATCAAAGAATTTAATTAACAAAATGCAATCACTTAGCGTGGCACTCATAACAATCATATCCTGCTCCGTAACACGGGTTACAACAAAATGTTTTATTTCATACATTTGCATTAAGATGTTTATACGACATCCAACTCATTTGAATATCTTTGCACCGAAATCATAATAAAAAAACATACCAATTTAAAATCTCAAAATATTTTTCATAACAAAATTAAAATCGTCGACTTGTGAGTCTTCTCCAAGTGCTATCACACCAAAACATAAAACAAATACGAGAGCATACATTGTCTCTAAGGAAATTTCAACATAATATAAATAATTCGCTCTCTGGTGTTACATATCAGAGCATAACTAAAAGAAATATCTCCATAAGCTAACTTCCACTCACAACAGCATCTTTATTCTTGAGTATATACACGATGCCCGTATAAAGGCAACATTCAAACAAAAGGGGTGAGAATTCATTTCAATAATAACAACATAGGATGTAAAACAGAGTACAACATCTACACAATCATGCATAATAATATATCATATTCTCATGTCCAAATTATCATGAGCATCACATACAACAACATCTTCATCACACACAGACATATTTCACACATATAATTCATTCATGTTATGGGACTCACGACAACAAAAACGACTCATATGCATGTGGTACCAATTCAACATTTGGTTCTTCTTACAAACCCTATTCCCCCTTCAGAATCCCGAACTCCCCCTTCTGATTTCGGGATAAGTCTTTCGTCTCCCTTCAGACCTATCACTTATCTCCTTCAACATATCAACAATGGATGTATGGCATGGTGATAATGCAATTAACACAACAATTATAATAATATTTAGTGATCCATGATTGATCACACAATTGCAACCATGTGTAACAAAATCCACCCTTCTGGACTACCACCAATATAATCAAACGCTCAATCCCAATCATTCATAACACACCAAATAATTTGTCAATATGGACCTCGTCCATATTCGTCACATCATACACTTCTTTCACACCTACTACCAATCTCTGATAAAATCATTAAAAATATTTTATAAATGGATGAAAGTTATAGCTCTTTGTTTCATCTACAAAATTCTTTAAACCCCGTCCCAAAATGATTTACGAGTTGAAAGTTAGTATCAAAACCATGCACGAAGACATTACCAAAAAGTTGTTGCTTTCTGAAATTTTTAGCATGATTTTCATCTTCTCCAACCCCAAAAAAAGTCATGAAATCATCACCAAAAATATCTTATCCCTGAAACAAAGTTATTTCCCTCTGTTTCAGATACCTAACACTTCAAACTTTGTCCCAAAATGATTTACGAGTTAGAAACCATGATGAAAACGTGCACGAATACGTTACTAAAAAGTTGTTGTTTTCTGAAATTTCCAGCATAATTTTCATCTTCTCCAACCCCAAAAGCGGCCATGAAATCATCACCAAAAATATGTTATGGTTTAAAATTCAGTCAGAAGTATACTCATATCAATCACTACTTATACTCATATAATCATGGATCTATATACTATATCAATCCCTAAAAACTTCAAACATCATCAATGGTGAACATACATGAATATTTTAGAACATAAATTTCATTCAACGAATATCAACATTCATCGTCAATCTAAAAATAATTAAACCTTCCTCTTCCCTTCCATTCAAATCCCTATTATTGAACCAAATTCCCACCCTTACCTTGTAATTCTAGAAAAAATCAAGCTTTTGGCTATGTCTTCTCTTCCCTTGAGTCCTCATTAGGTTTTCCTTTCTTTTCTCTTCTCTTTCCTCTTTTTCTCCAATTCCAAAAGTTTTACCTCACTTCTCTCCTCATAAATCCAAAACCTAATTTCTATATTTCTAATATTCCACTAAGGCCCAACTTATTACTAACTTACATTATTTATTTTAATTCTCCACAATTTGCATTTTCCATCTCAAACTCATTATTTCCTTTTATTTTATTAATTCATTTAAATAATAACACAAAAATATTATTTAATCAATTAAATCATTCTAAATAAATCTACCAACCTCTAATTACTCTTGGCACTCTCTACCTAAGGGTCACCCACCCTTGTTGCCCTAATACATCTCAATTATCACACAAACAATAATTAGGTACGCACATAAAATTATAATTAATTAATATAAATAATTACTAGAAAAACAAGGTGTTACATCATACATTTCAAATTCCCTACTCAGGACACATTTGAAATCTTCAATTTCCTTCTTGCGACTATCTGTCATCAACATGCCATCTACGTAGAGACAAAGTATGAGCAGTTTATTTCTCCTTGTTCTAACATACACACCATGTTCAGTTTTACACTTTACAAACTCCTTCTCCCTTAGAAAACTATTTATCTTCTTATTTCAAGCTCTTAGAGCTTCTTTGAGTTCATATACGATTTTATGCAGCATGTATATCATTCTTTCTTAGGTTTGCTTCATAAAACTAACTGGTTGTGCTACCTAAACTTCTTCATCTAAGGGATCATTCAGAAATACACA
Source organism: Lathyrus oleraceus (assembly GCF_024323335.1). Classification (NCBI taxonomy): domain Eukaryota; kingdom Viridiplantae; phylum Streptophyta; class Magnoliopsida; order Fabales; family Fabaceae; genus Lathyrus; species Lathyrus oleraceus. The sequence continues at coordinate 165,652,590 of NC_066583.1, forward strand.
AGTTAGGCCTAAAACTAGCCAAACATTCTTCTGGTGTGATTCCTTCTAGCTTGTTGGTTGGACATTTGTTCAAGATGTTTGTTGCACTAGACACAACTTCACCCCATAATTTATTTGGTAGATATTTTCCCTTCAATATACTTCTTACCATGTTCATAATAGTGATGTTTTTCCTTTTAGTAGTATCATTTTGTTGAGGAGTGTATGTCAGCACCACCTCATGCACAATCCTTTCTCTTTCACACAATGCATTGAAGTCTGTCAACACATATTCTCCACCACCATTAGTTCTCAAAGTCTTGATCTTGTGTCTACTTTGTCTGTCCACCATAGTTTTGAAATCGGTAAATACCTCAATCACATAACTTTTCTCCTTGATCAGGTAAATCCACTTTTTTTGCTATAGTCACCTATGAATGTAAAAATTACTTGTTACCTCCAATTAAATCTACCTGAAAAGGACCACAAACATTTTAGTATATGACCTCAAGGATGGCTTTAAAATTACTTCTTGCATCTTTGTTGAAGTTGTTCTTGTGTTGCTTTGCATGAATACATTATTCACACACTTCATTTGAAATATGGATTTCTAGTTGACTTGAAACCATGTTCATCCTCTTTAGATTACTGATGTCTTTGAAGTTAAGGTGGCCAAGTCTATAGTGATATTTTGTTCCACGGGGGACAGATGTTGGGACAACTTATCCAACTTCTTGAACCAGAATAATAGTAATATGAAAGTGATAAAACAATATAGAAAGTAGTAAAATAACATAGGAGATTGGTAACTTAGTTCAGTGAAACCACACCTACGTATGGGGGCACTCTATCCAAGAAAGGAAATTCACTACTTTGACTTAGTACACTTAGTCTTACAAGAACCAACAAACCCTATGTTCCTCAAAGCCTCTTCCTAATCCTAGTGTCTTTCTATTTAAGGACTCCCCTTAAATATGAGAACCTACTCACTTTCTTCTCAATCACACAACCAGTGATTGATGTTTACAACTCAATGAACAATGTTGAATATTACAAATCAACTAATACAAACCATTAATGCCAAGTTACTGAAACATAGAGGTGTAGAACAATAGATTCAACACTAATATGGTTATGGCATTATGTGGAATACAAGTAACAAAGACTCAAACCCTAGCACAAAGAACCTAGTTCTTTCGCGCCAAAAATCTTATCAAACAATGAAAATTTAGTCTCTTTATAAAGCAATGCTTTCTGGGCATTTTTTCCAATGGGTATCTGTATTTAATTCGTATAAAAAATAGTTGAATGTGTTGGATATGATTTTCTCCTTAAATCTCTCTAAAAGATATGATTTGTTATATTTCAAATTCAAATTTAAATCCCATTTAAATCTAATTTAAATATATCCAACTATCAAACAAATCAACCATACATTTCTAAAATAACTGAAGCAAATCTGATTGAATCTCAATCAGAAATTGCACACCAAACAACATCCATCAAGGCCTGCTAAATAAGGTCAGATGTTGTACTGCACATGCTGGAACATCGTGTTCCATATGTTTCACTAGTACATATAAACTAACTCCACTCTATATCTAGTATATCTTCTATTGTAGAGTGAATCTTGGATAGAGAAAATATGAACCAATTGCAATTTCCATTTGTCTGTTTTCGATAGACCATATGTTACAACCGACATGTTGGAACATCGTGTTCAACATGTGTCCCTTCTCCATTAGAACCAGCTTGAGCAAACTCTAAGTTGTTTTGCATAATACAATTAATCCTAAAAGGACCAACATGTAATGTCATAGACATTCATCCCTACTAGCTGCAGTTTCCAGACACTTATGTTCCATCACATCAAATTCAATCTTGAAGGTTCTGTTTTGAGACATAGGTGCCTTCAAGATTAACTTTTCACTTGAGTCGAGTACTTTCATCATCTTATCTTCTATCAAAACTTTGTAATGTTTCTCCATCATTTTCCCTATGTTAACCAAGTCTCTTTTCATGCCTAGGATATACAACACATTTAAAATTACTGAATATTTTCCATCTTTCCTCATGATCAGGACATCGTTAATACCTTCAGCAATTAGGGTATTATCATTAGCAAATGTCACCTTGTTATTTGTAGAGGGGTCGATGTTGATGAACCAACATCTCCTTCCAGTCATATGTGATGAGTATCCTGAGTCCAAGTACCATTGATCTTTGAATATTTCTTCTTCTTTTGTTGTGGCCATAAATAACACTTCTTCTTGTTGTTGTTGTTATTGTTTTCCAATCCTTGCATCATTCTCTTGATTATTTCTTTTGTTTTCATGACAATCACTAGCATATTGACCATGCCTCTGACAATTGTAGCACTGAATATGACTCTTATCAGGTTTCCTTCCACCACCTCTTCCTCTATCTGCACCACCACCTTTATGACTGCCTTGGTTTATGTATTATCTCTACAGATTTCCTTCTTGTTGGTGACTCCAACTATTTGAATTGTTATAACCTCATCTACCTTTATTATCATTCCATCTTATTATGCCTTTCTTTTCTTTTATTGATTGTGCCTGCAGAGCTACATCACATTTCGTTTTTCTTGTAGACCTTTTAGCAATTATTTGTTCATGAGATTCAAGTGTCCTTTAAAGCTCTTCTTTTGTCATGCTTGATAGGTCCTTCGATTCTTTTATGACTACTACCACATGATCAAATTTATGAAGTAATTACCTCAAGATCTTTGCAACTATCGACCTTGATGTCAACATTTCTCCATACATCTTGATTTGATTCACCAATCTTGTTACCCTAGTAAAGAAATCAGCCACGCTTTCACTTTTTTCCATCTGAAGCAATTCATACATTCTTTTGTGAGTTTGTAACCTCATCTCTTTCACCTTCTCAGTACCTCCAAAACACTTTTCCAATATATCTCATGCTTCCTTAGATGAATCTACATCACCAACTTTGTCAAAGTTGTATGGATCAACACATTAATAGATTATAAAGAGGGCTTTATAATATTTCTTCTTCAAATATTTATGTGCATCCTTTTTTCCATCTGTGTCATTGTCTCTAATTGGTGTCACTATATTCTTCACAAGATCCCAAACATCTTGATAGCAGAAGATAACCTTCATATTCTTACACCAATTATCATAATTCTTGCCATTCAAAATGGGAAAATTTGCTAGAAAATTCCCATATGGATGAGAAGTCGTTGTTCTATGCTTCCCAAGAATCATAGCCAGTGTCATAGATACCAGATGTTGGAATTGATCTTGATAGAATAAGATGCAATCACTTTCTTGATTGATTCAAGATTCTCATTCTTCACTTTTCACTAGAGTGATTCAACCACACCTTGGTTGAAAGATGATTCATTTTGCACAACGATTTAAAAAAACAATTTAAGAAAGTAATAATTTAGGGAGAGAGAAAAAGAATGTATGGAAGTGAAAGGGAGAATTTTTTTTGACAAATCTATCAAAACCCCTTTCTATGAAACTTTCTGTGTGAATTTCGCTACTAAACAAACATAAGGTGCCTTCCTATTTATAATGAGATTACTTGCACATCAAGCAATCTCAAACTAACTAACTGAATAAATTTGACAAGTTGTATTCGACTCTTCGGAATACACATAACTTTGACTGCTATAAGTTGTATTCAAGTTTCTATCAAATACATGCAGATTTGACTACTACAAATTATAGTCGACTCTATTGAATACAAATAGCTTCGACTTTGTCGAATCTTATCTTTTACAAACATGCTTAACACAAAGAATTACATATTTAACAAGTTACACATAGATTAGTGACATGTCAACATTTTTTAGTATATGATTATAGAGGAGATGCATCACACACACGTACAATCATGACTACACATGATACATGTATTGGTAGTTTTGGATGTCGCAAGCGTACATGTCGCTTGTTGGTGTTAACACCTAAACTCCTAATGCTTAAGAATGAATAAGATGAGAGAGAGAGAGAGAGAGAGAGAGAGAGAGAGAGAGAGAGAAAGAGAAAGAGAGAGAGAGAGAGAATTGTGTAGCTAAATTTAAAAATCAAATTGAAAATATACAATTATGTTACAGATGCAACTTCATTTGATATTTTATACAATGACCCAAATGAAACTCAAACTCAAACTAAACACAAATGTAAATTCAAATTAAATGCAAATGAACTTGAAATGAATTGCATTTAACACCATACCTTAATTCATATTCAAGTTTAAAAATAAATAACACCAATCCCATTCCTCAAATTGATGAAGTGTTTAGTTTTGATCGTCTTGGTCAGCACATATGCAAGTTGCTTCTGAGTGTTGACATGAACAACCTCAAGTACTCCATTTTGAACTTGATTGTGCAGAAAATGGTACTTAGTATCAATATGCTGGCTTCTTACATGCAACATTAGATTCTTAGAAAAACTTATGGAAGATTTGTTGTCAATCATCAGTTTGACCGGTTTGCTCACCGTGAATTTCGGTTCCTGTAGCAAATTCATAATCCAAACAGCCTGACAAGCTGACAAAGCACCAATTGTATATTCAACTTCACATGTTGACAATGCAACCATCGGTTGCTTCATGGAACACCAAGAAATAGAAGCTCCTAGATACATAAACATGTATCATGTAGTGCTTCTTTTTTCTACTCTATGTCCATACCAATCAGAGTATGAGTAGCATATTAGCTCAGCATTATCTGACACTCCAGATGGAAACAAAATTCCATGCCTCATAGTCCCTTTTACATACATCAGAATCCATATTGTAACTTGGTAATGTGACCACTTTGGCTTACTCATAAGCCTACTCACCATTCCAACTATATAAAATATGTCAGACCCGGTGTTACACAAATATCTCAGACAGCCAACCAACTATTTGAAGGTTGTAGCATTTACTCCTCACCATCAGCATCAGAGTCTAGCTTATGATTTGTCTCAGCAGGTGTGACAGTTAACTTATAATTCATCAGTTCAAATCTCTTCAGCAACTCAAGTTTACACTTTAGTTGGTGCATAATGATTCCCTTTTCAGAGTGGAAAATCTCCATCCCTATAAAATATACCATGTTTCCAAGGTCATTCATATCAAATGCATTCATCAACATATTTTTGAATTTGTTTATCTCAGAAGTACAATTCCCTGTCAGAAGTATGTCATCCATATAAAGACACACCATAATCAAATTTCCATCAAAAGTATGTTGTACATATACACCATTTTCCATTACACATTTCTTGAATCCCTTGTGCTTGAAAAATGAATCACTTTTCAGATTCCAATCCCTTAGAGCTTGTTTCAGTCTGTACAAGGCCTTATGCAGCTTGTACACCATCCATTCTTTGTTATCTTTCACAAATCCATGAGGTTGTAACACATAAACTTCTCCTTGGAATGGACCATTTAGAAAGTTGACTTTACATCTAAATGTATCAGAGGCCAATTCATATTTGCAACTATAGCAATAACCAACCTTATGGTTTCATGTCTAGATGCAGGTGAAAACACTTTAAAGTAGTTTAAACCATACTTTTATAGGAATCTTCTAGCTACTAATCTTGCTTTATGCTTAGAAACTGAACCATCTGGATTTAGATTTATCTTGAAAACCCATTTCACATTGATGGCTTTATTTTTCTAAGGTAGAACATCCAATTCCCATGTCTTGTTTCCTTAAATGGCATCAAGCTCTTCCTTCATGGTGTTCACCCACACCTTCTTCTTGAGAGCCTCATTGATGCTGATGGGTTCAGACCCCACCGTCATGGAACTCTGTATGACTTCCCCTTCAGAATCAATCTCAGTATCTTACAGCAACTCAAAGTCTGTAAGTCTCCTTGGTATCTGTCTAACTCTCTATGGCCTCTAAAACTATGGAAATTCACCTTCAGAAGCAGGACAACCTTCGGAGGCTCCGCCTTCAGAAGTTCCACCTTTAGGGGCTAGACCACCTTCAGAGTCAAATCCACCATCAAAGTCAGAGTCACCTTTAGAGTCATACTCGCCTTCAGAGTCATACTCACCTTCAGAGTCAAAGTCATCTTCAGATTCAAACTCTCCTTTAGAGTTAGAATCACCTTTAGAGGCAGAATCTCATTCAAAGGCAGAATCTCATTCAAAGACAGAGTCTCCTTTAGAGACAAAATCAGACTCTAGTGTTGATATTGAACTAGCGTTGGATTGAGACTTGCTATAATCCCATGTTTCTGATTCTTTCACTATGACATCTATCTTGACTTCAACTTTGTTGGTGATTGGACAATAGAGCTTATAAGCACCTGTACTGTGGTAATCTACAAGTAACATGACTTTGTTTCTGTCATCCAATGTCCTTCTAGTAGCATCTGGTATATGTTTGTAACATACATAACCAAACACCTTGAGCACTTTACAATCTTCCAATACAATTTTCAATAGGAACTACTTTCTTTAACTTCTTTGTTGGACATCTGTTGAGCACATATGTTTATGTGGCAATTTCTTAACCCCACAATTGCTTAGGTAGATTCTTTTCCTTCAGCATACTCCTTGTCATGTCAAACAGAGTTCTATTTCTCCTTTCAGCAAGACCATTATGTTATAGAGTGTGTGGAGTAATCACCCCATGCTCAATACAATGTTCCTCACAGATCTTCTTGAACTCTGTTGAGTTGAACTCGCCTCCACCATCGGTTATGAGGATCTTCAACATTTCTCCACTTTGATTTTCAACCTTCACTTTGAACTTCTTGAACTTAGAAAAAACTTCATGCTTGAATTAATGAGTTCTACCCATGTCTTTATTTTGAACTCATCCATAAATGACACAAAGTAATTGCCCCCTCCAAGTGAAGGTACCTCAAATGGCCCAAATACATCATAATGCACCACACCCAAAGCATGAGTTTCTCTTTGAGGCATTTCTCATGAGAATGACAATCTTGGTTGCTTGCCTCTCATGCATATATCACATGATTTCTCTGGTGCTACAATCTTAAGAATTCCATGTAACGTATTCTTTGAACTCAGATTCCTTAAGCTTCTGTAATTCAAATGCCTCAATCTCTTGTGCCACATCTCACTTTCCTCTTCAATTTTTCTTGCAGTAAGATATTGATTGTCTGTTGTTGCAACGTTCACTTTGAATGTTCTTTTTGTTCCCAGTTCAGACTACATTAGCTTCTAATTACAACCATACAACTTCAAGATATTATCCTTCATATTACTGAAAAACCTTTTTCAATCAGTTGACCTACACTCATCAGATTGATATTCATGCCATGAACATACAATACATCCTTGATCAATATAGTTTTGCCATTATTCAACTTAACTCTAACATTTTCCATTCCTTTAGCATTCAGATACTCATCATTAACAAATATGATCTTGGTCCTTTTACCAGATTCAAAATCAACCAGTCATTGTTTGTTTCCAGTTAGGTGATTTTAGAAGCCAGTGTCCATATACCACCCGTCTACCATTAATCCACCTACATTCTCAGATGCCATTAATATCACAGGTTCATCATCAGAATCTCCTCAGGCTATGTTGGTTTCTTCACACTTGCTAACCTTGTTTGACCAATAATCAGTAGTAAAATGGCCAAACTTTTTGTAATTATTGCACTGAACCTTCCTCTTATCAAACTTCTTCTCTCCTTTTTGAACATTCTTATGTTTCTTCTCTTTAGAGTTGGATAGTTCTGACTTCTGAACACCATCACCATACTTTTTCTTGTTCTCTAGCCATGCTTACTTTTAGTTCTTCTTTCCATAAGAAGCTTTCAGAGCCTACTTTGACTCCCTTTTAGAGTTTCTTTCAGTCATACGCAACTCTTGTGCCTCTAAACTACTTTGAAGCTCTTCAATTTTCATGGTGCTAGTGTCTTTATAGTGTTCTATGACTACAACTATGTGATCAAACTGAGGAGTAAGTGGTCTCAGTATCTTTTCAATTATTACTTGTTCAGACAATGTTTCTCCATAAGACTTCATCTCATTAGTGACCATAATCACTCTGGAGATGTAATTAGGCACCTTCTCATTATTTTTCATGCTGAGGATTCTCTTATTGCTTGCGCAGGGACTACAACTTTACTTTATTCACTAATGTGTCACCACCATAGCACCATACCAGTGTATCCCATGTCGCCTTCTCCATATTCGAATCAACATGTTTCTTAAACACATTTGTATCTACACAATGATGGATATAGAACAACGCCTTATGATCCTTCTTCCTCGTTTCACATTGCATATTTATTTACGCTTCTGTTGCATTTTCTACATTCGGCATGTAACTATCATTGACGAGATCAAGAACATTTCATTCCCTAAACAGCATACACATCTGAATCGACCACTGATTCCAATTATTTCAGTTGAATACAAGAAACTTTATGTTCAAGCTACCATTTTCGTCGTTCATCTTTATTCTTGTGCAAATCACTCAGTTGTCACTAACACTCATGTTTTCTAAATTCTAAGAGTCAAGATCAGTTATTCTCCTTGATTTCGAACTTTAATTCAATGTGAATTTCAGGAACGAAATCAATCACACACCTCACTACACTCGGGTTTCCCTGTGAATCGAACTGAAGCTCTGGATACCAATTGTTGGAGTTAACACCTAAACTCTTTTACCAATACACAAGAATGAAGAAGATGATGAACAATTGCATATATATATAATATATATATATATATATATATATATATATATAGAGAGAGAGAGAGAGAGAGAGAGAGAGAGAAAGAGAGAAAGAGAGAGAGATGGGTTGATTTTAGCGATGTTAAATGTAATTCATTTCAAGTTCATTTAAATTTGCATTTGTGTTTAGTTTGAGTTTGAGTTTCATATGTGTCCTTGAATAAACTCAAATGAAGTTGCATTTGTAACAAAATTGAACTTTTACAATTTGAGTTTGAAAGAGAGAGAGAGAGAGAGAGAGAGAGAGAGAGAGAGAGAGGGGGGGGGGGGGAGAGAGAGAGAATTGTGAAACTAACTTTCAAACTCAAATTGTAAAAGTTCAATTTTGCTACAAATGCAACTTCATTTGAGTGTATTCAAGGACACATATGAAACTCAAACTCAAACTAAACACAAATGCAAATTTAAATGAACTTGAAATGAATTACATTTAACATCGCTAAAATCAACCCATATTTATATATATATATATATATATATATATATATATATATATATATATATATATATATATATATATAGAGAGAGAGAGAGGAGAGAGAGAGAATTATGAAACTAACTTTCAAACTCAAATTGTAAAAGTTCAATTTTGTTATAAATGCAACTTCATTTGAGTTTATTCAAGGACACATATGAAACTCAAACTCAAACTAAACACAAATGCAAATTTAAATGAACTTGAAATGAATTACATTTAACATCGCTAAAATCAACCCATCTAGAAGTACTTGAAGAGGAATAAACTTAGGGTGCAATCAATAGAGGCACGACATAGGAAGACATCCCTCTATGGGACAAAATGCAAAAAGCTTTAGCTTAAACAATGGATGCTTTCTAGTACATGAAAAGGATAAGTAGAATTGTTTCCCATACCTAGTATATTTCTCTAGTTTTAACTTATTTATGTGTAGATAACTTAAGTATTTTGATTGTGTAAGTTGTTTTAATGATGATCATTCTTTTTTGTTTAAATTTGTGTCAAGATTTTTATATTATTTGTTTTAAAATGTTTTAAATAATTTAGCTAGTGCTTGTTGTTGAATTGTAATTCCTTGTGTCGAAGCAGGTTGCTCGATATAAGCAAGGAAGTGTCGAATCATCTAGTGTATTGAGTTGTGTTAGTGTGTCGAAGTTTAGAAGCATGTTGCTTCATACAGGATTTCGACTTAGGCCTATTTTAGTAGTGTTAACTATTTGGGGCTTTTATAGTTATGGGCTTTTTGCTTGGGGTGAAAGCTAACCTAAGTCTATAAATAGAGGGAGTAACCCTTATTCTTGTAATTAAGTGAATGTTTCATTCATAACATTGTATTCACAGTATTTTACAATTGGAAAGTGAATAAGAAGTTTTCCACAGTTTGTGGGCAGAGAGAAACTTTGCAGAATTTTATTACTCTTCTCCTTCGTTCTTTATTTATTTCTTTCTCCATTGTTTTTTACTTTTCATTGTTATTGTGTGGGTGATAACAATCTTGTTCATCAAAATTGATTGAAATTCTCCATAGGTTATGGTGGATTTCCAACATCTGGTATCAAGAGCTCTGATTTAAATGATTTGTGGGAAGAAAATCTTGATGGCAATGAATCATCTACACGGGCATTTTCCAGCAAATCTTCTGATTCTCAAGAACAACAATTATGAGAATTGGTGCAAGCAGATAAAGGTTGTGTTTTGTTATCAATATCTTTAGGATCTTGAGAAGGATGGAGTAACAACGCTTGCAGAAAACGCGACAGATCAACAAAAGGATGTACATAAAGAATTGAAGAAGAAATCTTAAAAAGCTCTCTTTATAATCCATTAATGTGTTGATGCAGATAACTTTGAAAAGTTTAGTGATGTAGAGTCAGTGAAAGAAGCATGGGAAATTTTGGAGAAGTCATTTGGAGGTGCGGAGAATGTGAAAGAGGTGAGGTTACAAACTCACAAAAGGACATATGAATTGATTCAGATGGAAGACAATGAAAGCATAACTGATTTCTTCACCAAGGTTACGAAACTGGTGAATCAAATCAAGGTATGTGGAGAAGTGTTGACATCAAGATCTGTTGTTAGAAGGATCATGAGGTCGTTGGCTCCACAGTTCAACCACATGGTAGTAGCCATATAAGAGTCGGAATAGTTTTCAAAACTGACAAAGGAAGAGCTTCAAGGGACGCTTCAATCTCATGAACAAAGAATAACTGAAAGAGTTGCAGGAAAGTCAAAGAGTGATATGGCTTTGCAGCCTCAATCAGCAAAAGAAAGGAAAGGAAATGGAAGCTGGAATGGCAACAAAGGCAAAGGAGGCTACAACAATTCGACTGGTCGATATCACCAAGAAGGAAACTAGTCGAATTAGAGAAAACTCTGGAACCAATGTAACCAAAGAGGTGGTGCTGCAGGTAGACGAAAAGGTGGTGGTTAAAAGCCAGACAATAGTCACATTCAGTGTTACAGTTGTCATAAGTATGGTCACTATTCTAGTGATTGTCCAGAAAATTAGAAGAATAAAGAAACTTATGCAAATCTGGCGAAACATGAAGAAAAAGAGATGTTGTTGATGGTTACAACAAGAGATGAAGAAAGACTCAAGGACCAGTGGTACTTGGACTCAGGATGCTCATCGCACATGTCTTGAAGGAAAGATTGGTTTGTCAACATAAATCCCTCAATGAAGAACATGGTGAAATTTGCAAATGACAACACTCTAGTAGCTGAAGGCGTTGGTGATATTCTGATTATGAGGAAAGATGGAAAGAGGTCAGTAATTTCAAATATGTTGTACATATCATGCATGAAGAGTAATTTGCTCAGCATATGGTAGTTAGTCAAAAAGAACTACATAGTGTCGATCAAAGACAAGATGATGAGAGTTTTTGACTCAAATGGAAGTTTGATCTTGAAGGCTCCAACGTCTCAAAATAGAACCTTCAAGATTTAGCTTTATGCGATGGAGCATAAGTGCCTTACAAAACAGACATTAGAGATGAATGGATATGGCATTATAGACTTGGCCATCTCAATTTCAAATACATCAAAGAGTTGAAGAGAAGAAATATGGTGTCAGGGTTACCAAAAACCGACATTCCAAATGAAGTATATGAAGAATGTGTGCAGGCGAAGCAGCACAAGAACAACTTCAGTAAGGATGCAGGAAGTAGGTCGAAGGCAATTCTTGAAGTTATATACTCCGATGTATGTGATCCTCTCCAGGTGGATTCGATTTGAGGTAACAAATACTTTGTTACTTTCATAGATTATTTTAGTTGAAAATTGTGTCTTACCTGATCAAGAAGAAAAGTGAAGTGATCGAGGTATTTGCCAAGTTTAAATCTATGATCGAAAGAAAAAATGGTCGAAAGATCAAGATTCTGAGAACTGATGGTGGTGAAGAATATGTGTCAAAAGACTTCGACGCATCATGTGTGAAAGAAGGGATTGTGCATGAGGTGGTGCCACCCTACACTCCACAGCAGAATGGAGTCGCGGAAAGGAAGAATAGAACCATCATGAATATGGTGAGAAGTATGTTGGAAGGCAAACATCTACCTAAAGAGTTATTAGGAGAAGTTGTGTCAACTGCAACAGATGTCCGACAAAGAAGCTAGAAGGAATCACGCTAGAAGAATGTTGATTTGGTGTCAAGCCTAGATTGAGTCATCTGAAGGTGTTTGGATATATAGCACATAGACATGTGCCAGATTATTTGAGAAGAAAACTTGATGACAAGTCGAGCCGGATGATCCTGATAGGATATCATTCGTCTGGTGGATACAAGTTGTTCGACCCAGTGAACAAGTAAGTGGTGATCAGTAGGGACGTGATCATAGATGGGCTTAAGGAATGGGATTGGAATGAGAATGGTAAGAAGGATACAATGAGAATATTATATGATGAACCAGCTAGTAACGTCGAAAGAGAAGTTCGATAAGAAGTCAGAGGTGAAGCAGGCCCAAGCAGACCTCAAAGAATAAGACACATGCCTGCAAGGTTGCAAGAATGTGTGATAACATCAGATGATATGGTCAACAAAGAAGGTGAGCTGGCACATTACGCTTTCTACGTAGATGTCGAACCAGTCAATGCAGCTGAGGCTTTGAAAGATTCGAAGTGGGTGAAAGTAATGGACGAAGAACTTAAGTCAATCAAAGTCAACAACACTTGGTCACTTGTCAAATTGCCCCAAGACAAGAATGCAATCGATGTGAAGTGGGTATACAAGGTGAAGTTGAATCCCAAAGAAGAATTGACTCAATACAAGGCGAGACTTGTGGCGAAAGGATTTCTTTAGAAAGAAGGAATCGACTTTGACGAAGTTTTTGCACCTGTTGCTAGGAAGGAAACAATCAGGTTGTTTGTTGGTCTAGCAAACATGAACAACTGGAAGATGTGTTAGATGAATGTGAAATGCGCATTCCTTAATGTCCCCTTAGAAGAAGAAGTTTATGTTTCACAACCAGTTGGATTTGTGAAACAAGGCAAAGAAAGAAAGGTGTACATGCTGCATAACAAGCTCCAGGAGCTTGGAACAAGAAGATAGATGGATTTCTAAGGGAGAAAGAATTTGTGAAGTGCACAACTGAACATGGAGTATATGTAAGAAGAAGCAAAAGTGGATTGCTTATACTATGCCTCTATGTCGATGACTTGTTGATAACAGGTCGCTGCAAGAAGGAGATCGAAGACTTCAAAGGTGATCTCAACAAGGAATTTGAAATGTCAGATCTGGGTAACATTTCATATTTCCTTGGCATCGAATTCTACAAGTGTGGTAGAGGTCTGATGATGCATCAAAGAAGGTATGCAGGCGAAATACTCAAGAGATTTGAGATGCAAGATTGTAACCTAACTTCGACTCCAACTGAGCCCAGATTACAACTGTCGAAAGATTCAGATGAAGATGATGTCGACCCAACCTAATATAGAAGACTTATTGGGTCACTTCGATACCTTTGTCACATAAGGCCTGACTTAGCATACAATGTAGGTATGGTGAGTAGATTCATGCAGAAGCCAAAGGTATCACATCTAGCAGCGGAGAAGACAATACTAAGGTATCTGAAAGGAACTCTCGACTATGTTATTTTGTTTTTTGCAACTGATGAAGGAAAAGAATGCAAATTAGTGGGATACACCGACTCAAGTTGGTGTAGTGATGTTGAGGATCAAAAATCCATAGCGGGCTATGTGTTTATACTAGGTGGTGCACCTGTTGCTTGGAGTTTGAGAAAAGAGCCAGTAGTGGCATTATCATTGTACGAAGCAGAATACATAGCTGCTTTCATTTGTGCATGTCAAGCAACATGGATGGTGAATCTGGTCGAAGAAATAACAAGGAAGAGTCATGGAGCAATTACCATGAAGATCGACAACATGTCAGCTATCAATCTCGCAAAGAGTCCGATAGCACATGGTCGGAGCAAGCACATCAAAATGAGGTTCCGTTATCTTCGAGAGCAAGTAGCAGATGGAAAGATGAATGTGGAACACGGTAGAACTAAAAATCAGATTGTAGACATCATGACGAAGGGAGTGCAGGTCGAAGTGTTCAGAAGACTTAGAGTTATGATTAATGTAGATAGCTTAGACACAATGAATTAGGTAGTGTGTTGAATTGTAATTCGTTGTGTCGAAGCAGGTTGCTCGACATAAGCAAGGAAGTGTCGAATCACCTAGTGTATTGAGTTGTGTTAGTGTGTCGAAGTGTCGAAGCATGTTGCTTCACACAGGATTTCGACTTAGGCATATTTTAGTAGTGTTAACTATTTTGGGCTTTTATAGTTTTTGACTTTTGACTTGGGGTGCAAGCTAACCTAAATCTATAAATAAAGGGAGTAACCCTTATTCTTGTAATGAAGTGAATGTTGCATTCAGAACATTGTATTCACAGTATTTTGTAGTTGCAAAGTGAATAAGAAGTTTTCCACAGTTTGTGGGTAGAGAGAAACTCTGCAGAATTTTATTACTCTTCTCTTTTATTCTTTATTTCTTTTTTTCTCCATTATTATTCTCTTTTCATTATTATTGTGTGGGTGATAACAATCTTATTCATCAAGATTGATTGAAATTCTTCATAGATTGTAATGGATTTCCAACACTTATAATAAATAATGGAAACAAATCCTTGAAATTTTTATGGAAGGAACTTTTTGATAGTATAAATGTCTTCAAGTATGCTTCAAAAGCAATCAAGTTACAACACTTCAAAGGGTTCATCCATAATATTGTGATAGGAAAATTATCGGTCGAAAAGACAAATTTAATAAATGTTTACAAGAATGACTTACAAATTTACAAAATACATTATACTAGAAGATTCCTTCAATAATATTTAGAACATAAAAAAGTAAACGTAAAAAAGAATTTTTACAAAAGATTTAAAACTCGAAAAAAAACTAATAGAACATCCATGTTTCATTTGTCCGGTGTCTTCACTTTTTTTTTTATTAGAATCAAAATAAAACCTCCTGATAACCATGAATATCTAACTTAATAACTTTACCATATGAGTTCAATCAACAATTCATCTCATAAAATAAATATTTTTCTATTCTTAAAATATTTTTTCACATTTTTCCTCAACAACCAACTCCACAACCTCTTACTAAGCAACATCGGATTTCTCAACATCTAATATTTTATTTCTTAATTATTAACTTCACAATATTCAAGAAACCATAATTAAAAGCTCGATTCTATTTAAACTTCTCATTTTAAAATAATTTTTATAATGATATAAAATTGAAACAAATAAAAAATATAATTTAACATTATCATAAAGACCATCATGAAATTGATTTTTCTTCCTAGCGAAAAGATTATTTCAAAAAAATTCTGCACTTCTTTTTAGGCTGAATACATAAAAAGAAATAATAAGAAAATATATAAAATTAAATTACTTATTTTTTGAATTAAAAATAAAGTTGATAGAAGAAATAGAGTTTATTTGACTATTAGTCAAATCTTATAAAAAAATAATATTTTGCTTTTTAGAAGGTTTGGGAAAGTGTGTTGAAAATATTTAAAGTACACCAAAAAAATCTAATGTGTTATTTATATTTATACTTATAAAAAACTTTTAACAGAAAAATGTCTCTACTAATTCTTTCGAAAAAGATTTAAATTGAAAATTAAGAGGTCCATAATATAATGGGTGGATAAAAAACTTCTCTATAAAAAAATGTGTTGGCACCATTCAAGTTTAAGATAAGGTTATGGATCACTATATTGTATTAATCCTTTTAATTCCGAGTACCATATTCACAATTGATATTGGCTTCACAATCTCATTGTTTATCTTCTTTTAATTGTTCTCTTTGCTTCTCTCCTGTTTTGTGCGCCCTTTGTTTGGTCATAATTATCCAATGGTTAGGTGAGTAGGTCATCTACTTATCTTTTATTAATCCTTTTTTTTAACTAATTTTTTGTTTAATATTTAATTGCTAGCTCTTATATTTTTAAACAAAACAGCTTCACGAAATTCATGCATAATTTAGTGGAAGCAATATATCATATAATAATTCCATACTAAATAAGTTGAAATTTCTACAGTTTTGTCCTCGTATAATATAATAGTAATATATGGTCAGGATCAAATGACACTAAAATGTTAAACTTAAGAACATGACACTTTCGATAACTCTTTACTGCATATTTGTTGCAAGACTACCAATATGTGAAGAGGGTCCACAACATGCTGAGTCAGAGAATGTGGCAGCACAGGAGGGAATAAAAGTTGTTAGTGATCCAGAAATTGTGGAAGCAAGACGTGGCCAGAGGATCAAATATCCTAACACTAGGTTGACAGGGTATAAAACTAACTAGTGGAATGGAGTAAGGTGTGATTGATTTTAGTGAGTCTCTTTTCTCTCTCTTTCTGTACCCACTGGCTGGGAATTCTGTTATGAGAAGCTGTCATTACTTCTTTTTGTTATTACAGTCACCATTATATCACTAGCTCTCTTAGTACTGTACTAGGAGTGATTTTCATCTTGCTATATCAATAACACAGTGATATTTTATTCCTATTTTATTCAAGTCATTACAACTGGTGCTTTCATTGAACCCATGGCCGACGGAACACGCTTCAAAACCATTGAAAACCAGATTGCTCAACTAACGGAGACGGTCACCGTTCAATTTCAACATCAGCTGCGTCAACTTACCGACACGGTAACGTCACACAGCACCTCCATCTCAGACACGGCCGCCTCGTTGGTACGCATGGAATCTCTTCTCACATCGTTGGACCAAAAGTCCGTCACCCATGGGCCTTCTCAAGTTCGGGAGCAACTGTTTCATGTTCGGAACGTTCGACTTGAGTTTCCTCGATTTGATGGCACTGATGCGTTAGCATGGATTTTTAAGGCTGATCAATTTTTTGATTATTACAACACACCGGATCCTGAGAGACTCACCATAGCAGCGGTTCACCTTGACCAGACGGTGGTGCCATGGTTTCAGATGGTGCAACGTAATTTTCCGTTCAGATCTTGGCAGGAGTTCACGAAGGCCATAGAATTGGAGTTTGGACCTTCAGTGTTTGAGAGGCCCAGATCTGCTTTATTCAAGCTCACTCAATCCGGATCTGTGGGTGAATACTACTTGACCTTTACTGCGTTGGCGAATCGGGTCACGGGTTTGAATTCTGAGGCGGTGCTGGACTGTTTCATCAGTGGACTTCAACCAGAGCTACAACGAGAGGTAATATCACAATCACCGACTTCTTTAACGCAAGCTGTATCCATTTCCAGATTATTTGAGACCAAATTTCAACCCATCAAGCCCACACCACAGACTTCAATTACCAAAATACCTGGCCCATTTACTCCAGGCCCAAACCGCAACATCAGTTCACAAGGCTCCACCTCTAACACTCCTATTCGCAACACACCCCCCATTCTCCCTAACCCATCTCGTGCATCAACCAACAACCGTGCCGTCAAAAATATCAGTCCGGCCGAGATGCAGCTCCGCCGTGAAAAAGGCTTGTGCTACTACTGTGATGAGAAATTCTCATTCTGTCACCGCTGTCCTAACAAACATTTATACTTGTTACAACTCGATGATCCCAACCCAGATGAACCCGACCCATTAACTGATCTTGATTCCAATCTCTCCACCAACCCACCAAACATCGAACCCGAATTACACCTCTCCTTGAATGCTCTCAATGGATCCAACAAGGTTGGCACACTTAGATTCACCGGCACGGTGGGTGGAGTTCCCTTACAAATTTTGGTCGACGGCGGCAGCTCCGATAATTTTTTCCAACCTCGATTGGCTCGTTTCTTGCAGTTACCAATTGAACCAGCATCTGGCTTTAATGTTTTAGTTGGCAACGGTCAATCTATTATGGCGGAGGGGCAAATTCCGCAACTCACCATAGAAGTTCAAGGTCAAGTCATGGTGATTCCTGTTTTCCTTCTTCCTTTTTCCGGTGCTGACCTTATTCTGGGTTCTTCTTGGCTTGCTACGTTGGGTCCTCACGTAGCTGATTACTCCACGCTTAGCTTGAAGTTTTTTCTAAATGGTAAATTCATTACCTTGTCAGGAGTAACTAATCCTCTTCCGGTTCCAGCACAATTACATCATATTAGGAGGCTTCACCACACCAATTCTATTTCTGAGATTTTTACTATGCATATGTTTTATTTGGAGACTTCATATGAACCTGTGTTAGAACTCCCTCCTGACTTGCCCCCTGATTTGGTTCAATTGCTGCATCATTATCATATGATATTCCAGAATCCCACTGCATTACCTCCTCCACGATCTCAAGATCACTCTATCCCTCTGGTGGATGAATCAACTGTGGTCAAGGTGCGGCCTTATCGTTACCCGCATAGTCAGAAAGAACAAATTGAGAAGATGGTTGAGGAAATGTTGAACCAAGGCATTATACAACCTAGCACAAGTCCCTTCTCCTCTCCTATTATCCTTGTCAAGAAGAAGGATGGCACATGGAGATTTTGTACCGATTATCGTGCTTTGAACTTGGTAACTGTCAAAGACAGTTTTCCCTTACCCACAGTTGATGAACTTTTGGATGAACTATATGGTGCCAAGTATTTTTCCAAACTAGACCTTCGCTCCGGGTATCATCAGATTTTAATGAACCCAGCTGATCGCCATAAAACCGCATTCCGCACTCATCAGGGTCATTACGAGTGGCTTGTTATGCCCTTCGGTTTGTCTAATGCTCCCGCATCCTTCCAATGTTTGATGAACGAGGTCTTTCAATTTGCTCTTAGAAATTTGTCTTAGTTTTCTTCGACGACATTTTGATCTATAACCCTACTTGGATGAGCCATCTTGATCATTTAGAAAGAGTACTCCACACACTCCAACAACATGTGCTGTTTGTTAAGCTCCCCAAATGCTCCTTTGGCATGCTAGAGGTTGATTACTTGGGCCACACCGTGTCGGGTAATGGAGTGTCAATGGACAAAGGCAAGGTTCAAGCAGTTTTGGACTGGCCTCCACCCAAAAATTTGAAGCAACTAAGGGGTTTTCTTGGCCTTACTGGATATTATCGGCGATTTATAAAATCATACTCTACTATTGCTCTACCTCTCACTAACCTCTTGAAGAGAGATGCCTTTCATTGGGATGAAGCTGTTGGTTCTGCTTTTGATCAATTGAAGCAAGCTGTTGTTACCGCTCCGGTTTTAGCCTTACCGGACTTTACACAACCTTTTGTATTGGAAACTGACGCATCAAGTACGGGTGTGGGAGTTGTGTTAAGTCAACAGGGCCATCCCATAGCTTATTTTTCTAAGAAATTGGGTCCTACTGCACAAAGACAATCCGCTTATGTGAGGGAGTTTCGAGCAATCACCGAAGCTTTGGCCAAATTTCGTCACTATCTTTTGGGTCATAAATTTATCATTCGAACGGATCAAAAGAGTCTCAAGGCACTCTTAGAACAGACTTTACAGACACCGGAACAACAGGCATGGCTTCATAAATTTATTGGTTTTGATTTCACCATTGAGTACAAACCCGGGAAGGATAATATAGCGGCTGACACTTTATCTCGGATCTGTTTGATAGCTTGGTCTGAACCTCGCACCCAATTTTTAACTGATCTTCGTTGTGCCTTACAACTAGATCCTCATCTGAGTGTTGTGATACAACAATGCCTAGATCACTCTAATTTGGACCCAAACTACTGTCTCAGAGAAGGGTTATTATATTGGCAGAATCGTTTGGTTATTCCTGCCTCCAGTTCATTAATTCAACACATATTAGAGGAATTTCATTCTTCCCCGGTTGGCGGTCACTCTGGCATTACACGTACCATAGCTCGCATTACATCTCAATTTGTTTGGCCTAAGATGCGTCAAGCTATCAAGACATTCGTCCAAAACTGTGTGGTGTGCCAACAAGCTAAAACTCCCACATCTCTTCCCGCAGGACTACTGAGCCCTCTTCCAATTCCATCACAAGTATGGGACGATATTGCTATGGATTTCATCACCGGGTTGCCACCATCTCAAGGGTTCACTGTGATCATGGTTGTTGTGGACAGACTTACAAAATATGCCCATTTTTTTCCTCTCAAATCTGATTATGATAGCAAGAAAGTGGCAGAAGTTTTTATGAACAATGTGGTTAAACTTCATGGCATGCCCCTTTCCATTGTGTCGGATCGTGACAAAGTTTTTACAAGCAACTTTTGGAAGCACCTATTCAAAATACATGGCACTACTCTTGCGATGAGTTCGGCGTATCACCCTCAGTCCGACGGGCAGTCTGAAGCACTTAACAAATGCCTTGAGATGTATTTGCGTTGCTTGACCTTCAATACGCCGAATCAGTGGTCCAAAGCCCTCTCTTGGGCAGAATTCTGGTACAATACATCATACCATGTCAGTGCTGCTATGACGCCTTTTAAGGCTCTTTATGGGCACGACCCTCCAGCGTTAATTCGTTCTAGAGGCAGTTCTGAAGATCCGCCAGATTTACAAGCTCAATTGACTCAGAGGGAAGAATTACTTGTGCAACTTCAAGCCAATTTGCACAAGGCACAGCAAACCATGAAGTTGCAGGCGGACAAGAAGCGAAGGCACGTCGAGTTCAAGATTGGGGACTTAGTTCTTGTGAAATTACAACCATACCGGCAAACTTCTGTGGCTCTTCACAAGCACCAGAAATTGGGACTGCGTTACTCTGGTCCATTTGTCATCACAGCACGAATTGGCGCAGTCGCATACCGTTTAGAACTTCCGGCGACAGCAAAAATCCATCCGGTATTCCATGTTTCCCAACTAAAGGCATTTCAGGGTCCAAACACTCCTCCCTACATGCCATTACCTTTAACAACTTCTGAACTGGGACCTATTATGCAACCTGCTGCTGTGTTCGATACACGCATCATTCTCAAAGGATCCACACCTGTTCCACAAGTCCTCGTCGGTTGGATGGGCTTGGATAACACTGACGCAACTTGGGAGGACAAAGCTGACATGGAGTTCAATTACCCAAATTTCAACCTTGAGGACAAGGTTGTCTTCGATGGGGGAGGTATTGCAAGACTACCAATATGTGAAGAGGGTCCACAACATGCTGAGTCAGAGAATGTGGCAGCACAGGAGGGAATAAAAGTTGTTAGTGATCCAGAAATTGTGGAAGCAAGACGTGGCCAGAGGATCAAATATCCTAACACTAGGTTGACAGGGTATAAAACTAACTAGTGGAATGGAGTAAGGTGTGATTGATTTTAGTGAGTCTCTTTTCTCTCTCTTTCTGTACCCACTGGCTGGGAATTCTGTTATGAGAAGCTTTCATTACTTCTTTTTGTTATTACAGTCACCATTATATCACTAGCTCTCTTAGTACTGTACTATGAGTGATTTTCATCTTGCTATATCAATAACACAGTGATATTTTATTCCTATTTTATTTAAGTCATTACATTTGTATAATAAAATTCATTGTTTGATTAAAACCTATTATCATAAAGATCATGTCTATAAAATTTAATATCAATCAGAAATCATTTGACATGTCAATGACATACATAAAAACTAACGGTTTAAAAAATTACACAAAAACCGTTGATTTTTATCATTCTCTTTAACATATCAAATAATTTTTTATTTATGTAAAATTTTATAGGCATGATCTATATAATTATAATTTTTGATTCAACGATGAATTTTACTAAGTTTGACACTTTGGATATATATATATATATATATATATATATATATATATATATATATATATATATATATATATATATAAGAGTGGAGATCAACTTATTCCAAGAGTAAATTTTTTAGCTTACTCTAAATCATAAAATTTAAATTGAATTTAATCTAATGGTTAATTAAGTATTTTTATTTAATTAATCATTAGATTATATTCAATTTAAAGGTTATGAGTTAGAGTAAGTTGATCCTCTCTCTCTCTCTGATTGAATTAAATTATCATTTCCTATTAGTAAAAAGTTGTTCTAGTTAGGGATCAAATCCCTCACTAGTACAAAAACCCCTTTACAAAACAAAAACTTGTGAAGGAACAAGTCTCCTAGTTAAACAGGACATCACAAATTATTTGTAAGGGTTTGTCATGTCGCAATTTAGTTTGGGTTAAGCCCCTCTCAAAATGTAATCCTAAATTTTCTTCTACTGACACACAAGCGTAGGCGCATGCTAGGTCGTGCAGTTTGTCAGTATTTTGCTATGAATTAAGCTCTTGAAAAATGTATCTACGTTTTGGTATTTGTGAGGGTTAAAGCCTCGGGCGCAATGTGTTAGTATTTTGCTAGGGGCTAAGCTCTTGGAAAATGTATCTACATTTTGGTATTTGTGTGAAGATTAACCCTTCGCAAATTGGCTGATTATTTATTACATGTTTAACCCCTTGCTAATGTTTACTGTATAAAATATATTATAATTATATTCTTATAAATATAATAATATAATTATAATAAAACACCATCGATATAATAAATAAATAAATAAATATTTTTAAATTTTGTAAAATAAAATTTAAATAAGATTAAAAAATAAAATAATTCATGATTAAAGGTGAAATAAAAATAAATTGTATTCATATCCACTAAAGTTAAATTTAAAAATACATATTAAAAGTTTCGTATTCCAACAAATTTAAGTATCTTCTTTTTTTCTCCTCTTCATCAACTCCTTCATATCCACCACAAGAACCTTGGTTCATCTCTGAGGCCATAAATTATCAAATCTCTGTGCGCGCTCATTTGCAACCCACATTACTTCCTCATACTCCATTGTTTTGCTACTCAATTCTTTCTCAATATCTGCTTATTTTCTCCTCATTTCTTATATTCGTGTATTTTTTGTTGTTGTTTCGCGTGTTGCCTCAGTATATGCTAAGTTTCTCAAAGCTTCTAGCATATCAGCCGTTAATATAGGTGGACATGATGATCCTTCTCCATCAACAAGTCTCATTCAGAAACTCATATCATGTTGCCTGATAGTTTTTGTGTACCCTCCAACACCATACACTATCCCATTTTCCCTTTTCACGCGTGCAATATCATACCAAGTTTGAAAACCCAAACTAGGATCAACAGGATATCCTTGTGGCATTGCAGGTAACCCGAGATGTTCTGATATATCAAGGGCTAATTTTTTATCCTACTCCTCCTATAAAAATAAATAAATTAGATGTTATCATAATTTAAATAAGTTAGGTACATAAAAGAAATAAATAAAATGACTAAATATAAGAAAAAATTACTTGAGTGTTTCTTGAACGGTCATCGACAAACTCCTCATTTCTCTTGATATGAGTCTCCATATGGATCTCATTAAGAAGCGGAGTTCTACCCAACTCGCCACGCTAATTAAATGAAAATATAAATAAAAAATAATCAATTTTGATTAATCTAAAACCTAAATGAAAATTTAAGTAAAACATAAATAAATTTACCATTATTCGTGCAACTTTAGCAGCACTAATAATGTATGGTGCGTAGTTGCACCCGCCAACTACATATGCTCTGTTTTTTTTTGTTTTTTTTCCATTTCAGAGATTTGCTTAAAGGTATCTGAATTTCAATGGCCAATAAGCTCTTGAAATACATTTTAATCTATCCAGCTGGGACGTGATCCTTTTCTTTCTCAATTAAGTCTAACACACGTAAACGTGTCGGATAATCGGGCAACACATTTCGAGTAAAAATTTTCCTTAATTTGGTTATGATCTTTAATATCCCAACAACATTTGTCCTACATTGTTGTATGAATTCAAAAAATATTAAATAAATTATAATCATGAATATCTAAATAAATATAAAAGAAATTAAAATAATAATTTCTTAAATGAGTTAGTTAATTATATATGAAATAACTTAAACCAATCTTCCTTGTCTTCACTGGAAATTGCTTCATAACTCGGCCAAAACTTTTTATACTTTTCTTTAATAACTTATGTTATGCTCGATGCTACAGGATGTGACGGCACAAGGCTAAACAACAAAATTTTGATTTAGTATTAATTAAAAAAATAACTCAAATTTAAAATATAATATAAAACATAAACATTGACGATCCTCCTTCGGGGTCAATGACAAATCTGCCAAGATGTTTCCTAATTATTTGTGACATATTTCTAAGAATATGTGTCCTCTTTATCTCCCCATGTGCATCTTCAAGAGCATTTGTATCTCCATGATCATGAGCATTTGTATCTCCATGACCATGAGCACTAGTACCATCCTCATCATCCCGCTCATTATGCACATAATGCATGGACGATGAATATGGTATGCTAGATCCACCTGGCTTCGTATATTACATAGAAGGCTGCATGAAAGGCATAGGAAAGCTATGTCCACTCGAATGCATGGAAGGCATGGAAAATATAGGTCCACTCGGTTGCATGGAAGGCATCGGAAAATATGTGGGATGTGGGGTGCTAGGCTGCATAAAAGGTGTATATCAAGGAGGACTAACAAAAGTTATCGCATATATGGGTGGGAACCAAGAAAAATCAGGCGTGGGTAATAATCAAGTGAAAGATCCAAATATGGGTGGAGTATAGTGCATAGGCAGTGAAGTAGGATGCATAGGCGGGCGAGCCACCTGACTCGAAAGTGGAATAAGAATAAACATAGATGAATCAGGAACCTCTTCTACAATGAACCTTGTGCGGAGAGTCTTACCCTTTTCCCCGATTCGGGTGGCATTTTATTTCTATTTTGAAATAAAAATATAAAACAATAAATATATCAAAATAAGAGTAATATTAGTTTGAGCAAATATTACACAAAACCTTATTACACAATACATATTATTCTAATTTTTCATCATCCTAATTTTCACTGCCTTCATCAGATATGATATTATTATCTTCAGACTCTCCTGACTCTTCTTACTCTTCTTCCACATGATTTATTGACAACAAGATAGTTGCGTCAACTTGTTGACCCTCAACTATTGCATCACACAAACTTGTAATCTCCTCATTTTCAATTACCCCATTAACTGGTGAAATCTCATCATCTTGGTATGCAACATCTTCATTACACTGTCGATTTCAATATGACCCATTAGGTTGGACTTTATTATGACACACCATTCTCGTTTACATGGTTGAATTGAAGGATAAGGTACGTAATAAACTTTCCTAACATTATGTGCCATTATGAAAGGGTCATACTATGTGTGCTTTCTATCCAATCAAACATCAATAGTGTTATATTTTTTTTTATCTATTTTTGTTCCTCTAAAAGATGGATCAAACTAGTCACAATAAAACAGGACAACTTTATTTTCCGACTCCATATAATTATATACCAACTCATAAATATGTGTTATAACACCATATAAGTATTCCTCACCACCATTTGTAACTCCTTTTACAACTACACCATTGTTTTTTGTTTTCTTCCCTTTTGTCCATGTTTGAGTGTGAAATTTATATTCGTTTACAATATATGTATGTCATTCATTTGCACGTTGATGAGGGCCTTTGGACAAACTTCTCAAATGGATTATTTCAGAACTTGATGCAACAATGCATGATAATTGTTGCTTGAACCATGCAGGAAAATATGCATGTGTGTAATCAGTCGATGGTTGTTCGCTCGTGCTTTGAAAATAGTAGGTATTAAATGCCCTATTTCGAAAAACAATCTAGGTTAGAGAAGGTGACAAGTACATTTAACCAAAAAATATATATACTTAATTTAATATACTTACTCAAGTTATGGTTTAACTTCAACGCAGTTAATTAACACATGAACATGAGCAGGTTGCATTTCTTTTTCAGACAGCCAATGCACACTCGTCTTTCCAAAAGGACGATTCGGACGACCCAAAAATGATAAGGTGAATTGACTTCTTTCCCTAAAGTGAACTTCGTTCTTTACGACCCTTCCTACGCATTCCATAAATGATTGAACTCGTTTGGAAAGGTTGTTCCGTGAACAATTATATATGGTACAATCTAAGATTAGTCTAAAAGAGTTGTCGAGTGTAAAGAGAAAGTTCGCTGAAACAATTGATGATTACCTTAATACATTTTGATTGTTAAAAACAAGGTGTTTTACTTAGGTACCTAAACATGAACTTGTCTAAATGGTCGCTGGGGGATTAGACTATTCTATTATAAAGAAGTTAGATACTCAGTATTTAAGAGACATGACCCAATTGGAGGATAGAGTTTGACAAGTCGAATGTTTGAAGCCTGAGAAAGCCAGAGCGAACAAAGGTAAGAAGAAACTAGTGGCTTATGTCGATATGGAAGGCAATGACTTGATGTCAGATGTCGAATATGACCATGTCGAAGAAAGTGAGGTCGACGTGGCCGAATTCAAACTAGGCCCTCCATATGTGTGTAAACTGCTTACACCTGCAAATGGAAAAAACCCTTTTGAACCTGATAAAAATGATAAATTCCCTAAGAAAACTTATGCCTTCGACATAACCAAATGCGATGAAATTTTTATTTATTAGTTGCAGATGGCCAAGTACTAGTGCCATCATACGCAAAAGTGTTGTCGTTAGAGCAAAGAAAGAAGCGATGATTTTGTAAAATCATAACTTCTTAGGGCATAAAACCTCACAATATTTTCTTTTCAGGGATCTTGTTCAGAACACTTTGAACGACGGAAGACTCAAGTTTTCTAAAGGCAAAGCTCCAATGAAGATCGACTCTGACCCACTACAAGTTGGGGAAGCCAATGTCACTAAGCTTGTAGGAACCAACATGGTTGATATCACTGATTTTGACAGGGAGGAAGAGGATTCGGCTTTTGAGAGCAATGAGATTGAAGTTGTGTATCCTAAGGAAGGAAAGGGTTTGCTTTAATTCCTCCACCGATGCAAAGTCGAGGATTCAAAAGTTATATTGTTGGTGCAGTGCTGTTTTCGATAAGAGGGGTGCAAAGAAAGTGGAGAGTGATGAGCAAGCGAAGAGGAAGGACAACTAGAAGAGGAATAAGCCTGAGTTATATTTCAAAAAGAAGGGAGTCTCTCAAAAAAAGGAGCAGTTTCCTAACCACCAGAGAGGAAAGCCTCGCACTTATGTGCCATCGTCGAATGCTCCCCAAGGGAGATGGTCAAGACGTGTTGGAAAGGAGAAGCCTAGAAATCAAAGGTGGAGGAATGTCGACCCAAGTCAGAAATCTTCGATTACCTATAGAGAAAATTTTCAGGTATCAGAGAGGCGCTCATATGGGCCTAGTAACTGTAAGGGAAAAACTCAATATCAAGGACTCAGTTGAGAAGATTTTAGAGGAAGAAAAAGGCGGAGAAGGAAGCTATTGAATATATCAACAACAGACCATACCAGAGTCGAGTAAGTGATCATACTAAGAAGCCAGTCAAAAGACAATTGTTTTCACCTAAACAAGTTAGTTCAAAGGGAAAGGAGAAGGAAGAAGTACCATCTAAGTAGGATGAATTAGTTACTTATAACTTCAAGTTGGGTTTGAAAGATGATTTTGACGTGCTGTGTAATGTCATATCGGTACTCCAAAGGAGTATGATTGTGCCACAGAAGTTTCAGAGCCAACAAATAGTGAAGAAGAAGAAATGATGAAGCACAAGCTTTTATGTTATTTCTTCATGAACAACGGTTGCATTGAGTAACATAAAGAGTTTTTTGAAAGAACTCGTGAAGGAATGAAAAGTCATTTGAAGCCCCTTTTTATAAGGAAAAATGTTGAAGATACAACGGTGAATAAAATTCTTGTGGGTTTAGGGGTTGTGGTGAATCTAATGCCCCATTTTTTGTTGAAGAAGATTGGAAAATATGATACGAATTTGAGACCACATAACATGGTACTCTCAAATTACAAAGGAAAGACAGATCAGATGATGGGCGCCATCCAAGTTGACGTGATGGTGGGGTCTATAAATCGACCTAGTATTTTCATGGTTATTGCGTCGGAAGCTAGTTATAAGTTTCTTATGGCCAGGGAGTGGATACACGGAGTGAGGGTAGTACCTTTGTCACTTCACCAAAGGATATCAATATGGAGGAACGATGGAATATTTGAGAATGTATAGGCAGATCAAGGATATTACATGGCAGAAGTAAACCATGTCGATAAGAGAAACTCTGACAAGAATCTAGAAAATATAGGACCTTGCACTCCTACAGGGTTTGCATACATGCTTTTGGAAGAGGCATTTTACTCTCTTAAACTCCACCCAACCCATGTATTTATGTGGGACAATGAATTTATGGGTGAGAGGTATTATGACACCATCCAGCCGACTGGATGGGGGCGAGTTCGACGAAGATGTCTGAGTTCGATGCACTAGATCGAATTTCAGCTTATGTAGTCGAAAATAGATTGAGAGTGGCCTTAGAGGCTGAGATACCTCACATGGCTCTTAGAGCCAACAAATTAGATGTGTTCGACATGGGGAAGAGAATCAACGTTGAGCCAAATCCAGTCAAAATGATGCAACTAACGGGCATAAAAGATGATGGCTTGAAAATTCAAAGGCTCGTTTGCATTTACAAAGATGAGCCTTTGGGCTTCAAAAAGGACCGTGTTGCATCAACAACAAAGATGCATCCCCAGGATCCATTTGATGAAGTCGATTTGGGTGATTGAATCATTAAGAGGTGGACATATATCAGCGCCAACATCGACTCAAGTCTAAGGTTAGAGGTAATTAAATTGCTTCATGAATTTAAATACTGGTTTTCTTGGGATTATAACGAAATTCCAAGTTTGAGCAGGGATTTGGTGGAACTAAAACTACTAATAAATCGTGGGGAAAAGCCAGTTAAACAGATGCCTAGACAATTTGCACCATAGATGATGTGTAATATAAAAGAGGAGATCAAAAGACTTCTAAAAAGCAGGTTCATAAGGACGGTGAGGTACGTAGAATGGATTGCAAATATTGTTTCGGTGATCACGAAAAATGGAACATTTAGGGTTTGCATCGACTTCAAAGATCTGAGTATAGCAACCCGAAAAGATGAATACCCAATGCACTTTGTCGAAATGTTGGTTGACTCATCGGTGGGTTTTGAATATTTTAGTATGCTATATGGTTATTTCAGATATAACCAAATTTTTATTTCAGATGAAGATGTGCCGAAGATGGCGTTTCGATGCCCAGAAGCCTCAGGAAACTACGAGTGGGTGGTGATGCCTTTTGATTTAAAGAACGCTGGGGAGACTTACCAGAGGGTGATGAATTAAACTTTTCATGGTTATATTGAGATGTTTATACAAATATATATTGACAATATAGTCATTAAGTCCACATCGCGAAATGGTCATCTTGACCATCTTCGACAATCATTCGAAAGAATGAGGAAGTATGGACTAAAAATGAATCCTCTTAAGTGTGCGTTATATGTGCAGGCTAGAGACTTCCTTGGCTTTGTAGTCCATAAAAAAGGAATTGAGATTAATCAGAACAAGACTAAGGCCATAATGGAAACTCAAACTCCTTTGACTAAGAAAGAGCTCCAATCTTTATTGGGGAAATTAAATTTTTAAGGAGGTTCATCTCAAACCTTAGTGGCAAGATTCGACCATTCTCATCGCTACTCCACCTGAAGAAGGAAGTGTTTAAATTAAAGTCAGAGTATCAAATGGTGTTCGACGAAATAAAGGAGTACTTAATGAATCCTCCAATTTTTTCCCCTCCTGTTAGAAATAGATGAATGAGGTTGTATATTTCTTCTTCGGACTCGACTATAGGAAGCATGTTAGCACAGTAGGATGATTATGGTGCCGAAAGGGAAATTTATTACCATAGCCAGGTCTTGAATGATGCAGAAACTAGGTATAGTCTGATAGAAAAGATGTGCCTTTGCTTGTACTTCTCATGTATGAAATTGAAACATTATATACAACTAATTGATGTGCATGTGTCTTTGCATTTCAATGTTATTAAACACATGTTATCTAAACCAATTTTGCATAGTCGAATTGGAAAATGGGCTCTTGCCCTAACAGAATATTCCCTAACATATGTGCCTTTAAAGGTAATGAAGGGATAGGTAGTCACCGACTTTATCGTTAATCATGCGATAGCCGAGGCACCTCAAATTTATTTGGATCCAGAAACTTGGAAGATATACTTCGATGGCTCCAACCATAGAAATGAAACTGGCGTTGGAATTTTGATAACTTCACCTAACAAGATTCTGACGAAGTTCAAATATAGAATTGAAGGTTCTTTCTTAAACAATGAGGCCTAGTACGAAGCTTTTATAGGTGGTCTCGAGATCTTGTTAGATTTGAGGGAAAGAAGAGTCGAGATAAGAGGAGATTTTGAGTTCGTTATTAAGAAGATAACAAAAGAGTACATATGTATTACGGAGAATTTGATCATGTACTTTGTTATAGCCAATCGACTAATCAAATGTTTCAATTTTGTGGATATTCAACATGTTCCTCGACTTGATAATCAAAAGGAGAATGAGTTAGCAAAAATTGATTCAGGGTACAATGTATCGAAAGAGAAGTTAGAGGATTTGGTAGAGGTGAGAGAAAGAGTAAAATTGACAATGTTCTCTCCTTCAGACCTAACAATGACGAAGTTGGGGTCAACGGATCTTGAAAATTTTGAAGTCTTTGCCATCCAAAATATGACTAATAATGATTGGCAAAGAATAATAGTCGAATACTTAGAGAATCCTATAGGATCAACTAATTGAAAGGTTAAGTACAGGTCTTTGAGCTTTGTTATCATAGGGAACAAATTGTTCAAGAAGACGCTTAATGGTGTTTTGCTCAAATGCGTTGGCGAAAGTGAGGCATATTTGGCTATGTAGAATGTTCATAGCGGAGCATGTGGTGCCCATCAAGTGGAGTACAAAATGAGATTGTTGTTGTGTCGATAAGGCATTTACTAGCCAACTATGCTGGAGGATTGTATCGAATTCGCTAAGGGTTGTCAAGAGTGACAGGTACATGCAGAAATTCAACACGTCCCTACAAGTGAATTACATGAAATTGTGAAGCCTTGGCCATTAAGAGGTTGGGCATTGGATGTAATTGGAGAGATTTGACCAACGTCATCTAAAAGTCAAAAGTATATTTTGGTGGGAGAAGCAATAATCGAATTTATTCAAAAACATATTGTTTATAGGTTCGAAATTCCTGAGACCATTACGATTGATCAGGGGTCGATGTTCACTGGTTCAAAAATACATGAGTTCGCTTCTGAGATGGGGATTAAGTTATTGACATTTACTCCCTATTGTTGCACCGCAAAAAATACCTGAGCGCATCGCACGCTCGAAGATAAAACAGAGTCGCCACCGAACTTTCTTTATTCCAAAGGAAATGGAAAATATGGATAAAACTCAGGGGAAGAGAAATAGGGTAAGGAAGTCGGTTATGCAAAGGGAATGTATTAGTACCCCTCACATATGTTGTACTCAACGGGAACCATTTTGATTGTTCTTTGCATTGATGGGTGTTATATCTAAAGATTACTTACGAAAGGGGAAAATGTTTAATAATTAATGGGGTCACCGAGGATTGGTGTCCTCGTGCCGACGTATCCTCATAATGCAATAAGGAAATCAGAGCTCTGTAGTTCGTGGAACTAAGGGTAGGAACTGAAAAGTAAAGTGATGGAAATGATAATAGTGGTGTTTAAGCCAAGCAGGAAATAAAGTGAGACGGTGTTTAAACCATGGGAATGGTGTTTAAACCAGAGAAGGTAGAAGTAGGAATAAAGGTGATAGAAGTGGTGTTTGAATCGAAGGAGATAAAAGTGGTATTTAAACCAGACATAAGTAAAAGTGGTGTTTAAATCAAAGAAGGGATAAAACTTGGTGTTTAAACCGGGTAGGAAAAGAAAGTGAAACGATGTTTAAACCAAGGGAATTGTGTTTAAACCAAAGGAGGGGTAAAATGGTGTTTAAACTAAAAGATTGATAAAAGTGGTGTTTAAACCAAGGAAGTGGTAAAGATGGTGTTTAAACCAAAAGATTGATAAAAGTGGTCTTTAACCTAAGGAAGTGGTGTTTAAACCAAAGGAGTGGTGTTTAAACCAAATGAGTTGTAGGATTTTTTTTGGATCTGGAGGATTAAGACCTGCAAGAAAAGATGTGTCATAAGAGTGGTGTTTAAACCAAGAAGGTATAAGAGTGGTGTTTAAACAAAACGAAGCGGTGTTTAAACCAAAATAAGTAAGAGCAAGTGTTTAAACCAAAAGAAAACAATGAGTGGTGTTTAAACTAAGAGAAGGGAGTAATGTTTAAACCAAGAAAGGAATAAGAATGGTGTTTAAACTCAATAGTATGGTGAGGAGAGAAGTGTTATTGATGTTGATTTTTATAGTGTTATTTATAGGGAAGAACACTTGACAGTTATTAAAATTCAATTGCACTAAAGTCTATGAATAGAGACGGATACTCTGAATAATTGAGGCATACGCCTCGTACGCAGAGGTACTCTGAACAAGGATAGAAAGAATTCCTCGCATTCTTCTTCGTTGCTTAAAGCTCATGGTGTACAATTCACATCATAACTATCAAGTGTTGAAGACGAATATTTTTGTTGTGCTTGAGCAGTGATCTAGTCTCGAGGTCTGATGTCTTAAAAGTCTTGAGATCTTGCATGAGAAGCTTTATTTGACTTGAGATCCAGGTGCAAGTATAAAGATCTAATCCTATCAACTGATCAAGAGACTTTTGATCACTTGATTGGATAGAGGATCAAGTAAAAGTGAAGTGATTAATTGATCAAAATTGATTTTGATCAATTAATCATTCAGGGCATATATCAAGATATAAAAGGACATGGATTTTTTAATCTAAAAACTTAAGGAAATCAAAGTGTTATCATACTTAATTCTAAAAATTAATCTAAAATTAAAATGAACAAATGTTATTATTTTCTAAAAAAAATTAATTCCAAAAGCTAAATGATTAATTCTAAACTAAGGTGTATCATTTTTCATTATTTTTCAAAATCTAGATTAAATGGTAAAAACATTTTTCATGTTAAAACATAAAATGTATTAAAAGTATTGAAAAAGAGAAACAATCAAAGTGTATCTATAGATTAATTACAAAGAAATTAAAAAAAGTAAAGATAAAGAAAATAAAAACAAGCAGGGGTGTGCTCATGAAAAAACAAGGGTATGAATAACAATGGGTGTAGGGCCCGTGTAATTGAGCCAAATTGTTGAGCCTAGCTCAGGGAGGGTGTGTGTGAGAAATTACGTAGGTATGTGTATGGATTGGAAATACAAAGCACTAGGCATAAACAATTTAAGGCCCAATGAGTGTATTGTTGTGTTGCAGGTGTTTAACATGGGGTGTATAAGGAAAAAAAGGGTTAGGAAGTGGATCCAATGGGCCCTAGCTTGTAAAGCCCACACGAGCCAAAGTCAAGGCAAATAGACTTTCAACAACACTCAATGGCCATTCATTTGTTCTGAAGCTTTCTCTCTCTCAACCAATTCTATTTGTCGGAGCCCTAGCCAGAGCCACCACTCCAACGCGCCGAGTTCCCTTATTTTGAACTGAAGGGGTTTCCTCTTACCAGATTCCATTATACTTTTGGGTGCTTTGATGATGATTAAGATTCCTGAAATAAATTTAAAAAATATTATTTTAATGATGATATGATTTGATTTTTTAGTTTTTAGTTTTTAGGATAGGTAAGAGTAATATGCAAGTATGACTTAGTTAAGGTAGTCCTCTTATAATAGGTCAGCTTTATATTTAGACTACCCAATCCCTTCACTTATGAGATCTACGTTTAAGATAATGGCCCTAAAGTCAGAGACCATACCCTTGTTTTACCATGAGAAGAAGCAAGCCTTCATATGGTGATCCTTCGGGATAAGTCTTATCTGGGCAGAACCCTAGTAACAATCCTTGAAGTTGATAACATAAGGTCACCATGCATAAAGTAGGTTCTATACAAATGATTCTCAGAGTCATGGATACATCCAAGTTATCAACATATTAAGGGCTAGCCCTACTATAAAGATACCTTTCGGGGGTCTATTCTAAGTGTAGCTTCCATGTATCTTTGAGATGCGGAACCTCACAGAAAATATTTCAGTTCTACGTCTTAACTTAGGTTTCTCTCAAGTCGGGGTTTTAGCTTCTCACATAGTAACAATCCCTTTCAATGACATGGAAATATGAATAATAGGATAATAATATAATAAGAATAAAAATAAAACATAAGAATAAAAGGAAAAATCAATAAATAAAATAGAAGAAATCAAAAATAGACAAAAGTAAACAAACAAAAAAAACACACAAAACCCAAGAACTAGAGGTTAGGATGAACTCTCTTTAGGGAAGGTTAAGACTCCCCAGCAGAGTCGCCAATTGTCGCGGCTGGAAAAATCATAGAGTCGCCACCATCTTTTATTCATTCCTAAGGAACAGGGAAATAATGATAAAACTATGGTTAAAGGGAGAAACTAGGGTTCTGGAGTCGGTTAAGCAATGAGAAGATGTTAGGCACCCCTCATTTCCATTGTACTCAATGGGATCCTCCTTTAATCCTAGGGTTAGTGTGTGTTTATAAGTAAATATTTGCATATATTTTTTATCTATTTATTTATGAAGAAAACATTACTCCCTCCGTCCCAGAATGAGTGACCCATTTGGAATAAATGAGTGTCCTAAAATGAATGACCTGTTTCAATTTTCGATGCATCTTTTCCAATTTTACCCTCTAATTAATATTATTTTTATTATTCTCAATACTTGATAAGGATACTTTAGTAAAAATATCATTTTCTCTCTTTTATTTATTCCTTTTTCTTAATTTGTATGATATACTCAACTGGGTCATTCATTGTGGGACGGAGGGAGTATTATTTAGAGAAAATAATTGATTGACGGAGTTTAGACACATAAAAGGGTTTTTTGGTTATCGTACTCGCTAGAGTGCTAAGACTCTATGCCTACGTACATCCATATTATATGAAGGATTAGAGCATCGTAATTCTTCTAAAAAATGTTTGTTTCTTTGTTTGTTTTTTAGATTATGAAACTTCTCAACGCATCGGGGGCGGAGAAATAATTGATTTTGAAAATGCCTAAATGCACAAGAGCAGAAGACTTAAACTTTGAATGTGTGACATTGATTTTAGGTTAATTGATTAGTTTGCAAAAATATTATAATTAATTTAATTTATAAATTAAATTGAATGATACAACTATATAAATAATTGATTTATATATTAAATTGAATGATATAACTATATACATAATTGATTTTTATTTTGAGATTTTAAACATAATTAGATAAATGACAGAAAAATTGTTACGATCTCGATTAAACCCTAATTATCCTTAGTAATATCCCAAAAATTAGCCCTAAAATAACCGTAAAATTATATTAATAAACCATAATTATTAAAACATGTTTTTTGTATTTTTGTAATTTAAAATTAAATCATATTACAATTGACTACTAAAATTAATTGTCTTAATTAAATAAATTAATTATTAATTAAATACTAATGATAAATTATTAATTATAAAATTACTTAATAAAGAAAAAGGAGTTATATTAATTAATTAATAAAGTAGGGGGATGCATTTTGTGTCGGGTAGGTATTCTTATTAAATTAATATTTTTGTATATTTGTTTTAATATTTTTGGTTTTGCTAATTAAATGAATTGAAAGATGTTTTCGATTCTATTTTTTTTTCTTTTTTTAATGAAATTATGATAATAATAAAAACTCACTATTTATTTATTTATAATTATACAAGATTATGTAAATAAAAAAGGAAAAAAAAGGAATGGTTTGAATTAAAAAATATATAAAAAATATAAATTAAAGTATTGACTGCCTAACAAAGTAAAAATACTTTTAAGCCTATTTTAAATACCAAGCATCAACCAAAAATATGATTAATTCATACAACAACAAAGAGTCACATGCAAACTAGAGATATAATAGTAAAAGAAAACCAACATACGGGGATGAAGTTATCCCCGGTAAGTAAAGAGGAAAAAGTTTTGCTTTTTTGATATCTCGTTCTTCTTCAGACTCTTTACTCTTGACTTTCTTTTAATTCTTCTTCTTTTGCTTGTTCTTGCCTACGAAGTCTTGCTGATGGAATGGAGACCTATGGTTTAGTTGTCGTTGTTCTTTAATGCGAAGATCAATAACTTTTAGGGAGTGAATTTGTGAATTATAGATGGAAAAAAATGTAGAAAACTTGTGTTATTTATATATAAGAATTAGGTCAAAAATTGAATGAGATTTGAATATTTTCGCAATGATTTCATTTGACCTGATTTTATCTATTTCTTAAAGGCTAAGCCAATGAACCTGGATTGATTCATGGTTTTGTGAATAAATTGAATAAAAATAAATTTTAATAATAAAAAATAATGTGTTAAATGTAATAATAAAAAGATTTTGAATTTTTGATTTTATACAATTTTTTTTTATTTTCTTAGATTAAAAAGATAAAAAATGAATATTATAATTATTATTAAAATAAAATAATAAAAAATTCAAAAATATATAAATAAAAATAAAAAGTGCAATTTTAATTATAAAATAAAATATAAAAAGGATAAAAACTCTAAAAGTGAAAAAAAAAACTCTAAAAATGAGGGAAGTGGGATTCAAACTTAAGATCTGTCCTTTGTAGCTCCTTTCACATGCTCTTCTACCAATTGTGTCATTTAATTTATTTTAAAAAAGGTGACACTAAAAAACATATAAATGATTGGTAAAACTTGGGGTACACCAATATATATATGTGTGTGTGTGTAGCGTATCCGGTGAGAACTAATAAATATGTGGAAATTATTCCATTGTCAACTTAATAGATTATAGGTTAGGATTGACTAAATAGATAAATTTGACAAATTTAAATTAAATTAAAATGCAAAGATAAAAAAATTCTTTAATCCATATGTATTTCTATATATATATATATATATTATATATATATTATATATATATATATATATATATATATATATATATATAATATATATATATATATATATATATATATATATATATATATATATATATATATATATATATATATATGCATTCAAATTTATCATTAAACCCAAAAAAATTCAATTTATACGTTATCACTTTTTCAATTGATGAATATTTATCCAACTTATAAAATTTAGACTATGATAATTTTGATAGAGTTTTAGAAGAGAATAATTCATAACTCATACACTCAAACTCTCATAAAAGGATCATAAGGAGAGTCGAGCGGGTCAACGCTCGCCTAATCCATCTTGTCGAAGCTCGGGTCGTCCAACTTGAGCATATACTAAAGGTGACAAGAAACCCAAGAAAGGGGGGGGGGGGGGGGGATGGAGTTGGGAGAAATGAAAGCTTTTTCAACCCAACCCAACAAACAATAAACAAAGAACAAAAATAATGAAACAATTATTTTTATTTTGGTTCGCAGTTAACTAAGTTACCTCCAGTGCATCCGCCAAGGTGATTTCGCCTTATCAACAAGGACTTAATCCATTGTAATCAATTGATTAGAGACACGCAAAGACAACTTGACAATGTCTTCTAGAGAATTCTGACTAAACTCTATTCTCTCAAGGAATACAAACTCAATCAATGAGATACAAGTAATGTGTTTACAATATTGCTTCTAAGAAAGCAGATTACACAAATTTTAGTACAATGAATTTATCACACAAAAACGAAGAAAATATCTATGTGTGTTTTCTTTTCTCTCAAAATATTTCACAAGTGTATTATTCATGTATATGATAATCTTTTAGAGTGTAGCAGTGTGAATTAGCAGCTTGTTCATTCTTCCAAGTCTCCTTTACATAGGAAATGAAAAGATTCGTTGAATGGTAGAATTGGAATATCAAAATGCAGTTGTATCCTTGCATAACAACTTGTGAAAATGGGAGGCAAAATGGTGCAATAGTACAATCTTTAGCCCACAAAATCAGTGAGTGGAAGGAATGTTTGATCTTATATTATGTATTATTTTTCTTACGTAAAACCTTTTGATCTTATCTTCTAATCTTCATAGGCTTATGAATAAATGTAGTTGAAGTATGTTTAGAAGGATCAAGACTGAGTAGAGAGTCTTCGGAATCTTGTCTTTAGAGCTTGAGAGCTTCACAAACCTTCAGAGGCTCTTCTATCAAAATCATAATTAGAAGCTTTAGCACAAACATTCATTAGAATCGTTGTTTAAGAGTGTTCCAGAACTTGACATAATCTTATAAAGCACACTTTTGTATCTCTTCAGAGTCAAAGTGTGTTGAGTCCAGAATCTGATGATGTCACTCGCCAAATCTTCAGAATCAGAATCTGTTAGAAAAATCTACACACTAGATAAAACCATTAGGTTACAAAATTGTTCTCTAAGAAACAATGTATTATTATTATCAAAACTAAAGGTCAGATGTAGAATGATATCTTGTTTTTACAATGTCCCCATTTTTTATGATGACAAAACCAAGTATTTTGATAAAAAAAATGTTTACTAGGTTTAATCACATAAAAACATCAAAGTGAGGTTTGTAAGCTTTCCATGAATTTTATATTATTAAAATTATTTTTCAGCTTATAATTTCAGAGTTAGGTTTGCAAGCTCCCCATGAATTTAAGATTTAAAAGAATCTTAACATATAAAATATCTCAATCAACATGAAAGAAATAACTTCCCACAATGTAGAAGTCTGGTTACAAAAGTATTCATACTTGACTTCGCTTTAAGTATCAAAAAGTCTGGTTATCAACCGTGTATCAGAACTTGATTTGTCAAAACTTATATACGTTTGGTTATTGTCAAAACTTATATACGCCTGGTTAATTAAAACTCAAATTAGCTTGGTTAATGTCTTCTGAAAAAGTCTTAACTCCTAAAAAAACTTGGTTAACTTGAAACATGATGAACTTACTCAAAGTTCCCAGATTAGTTAATTAGAGGAATGGGTTAAGAACCAAAGCCTTCAGCTTCCACAAATTGATGTGTTTCAGCAGATGTTACTACTACAGTTTCTTGATTAGGATGAGGAACTTCAACTTCATGTACAGGGAGAAGACATGTTGGAGGAACCTTCTAAGGAAAAGATTCAACAATATCAGAGAATCTGGCATGGAAGTTCCTTTGAGTATCCTTTAAGAAAAGGAATTCCAACTCCCTAGAACTGAAAGCAATCCATCTTCTGAAGTTGTTACACAGATTATGAACTTTAGAGATTTATTCATTATAGGTGCAAACTTAAGTGAGAAGGTTCATTCTGGCCGTAACCTCACTTTTAAATTGCATGAACAATTTATCCAAAGGTGTGGCACGAATGTTGGTTTGAAGGGGGGTTTGGTCATAATAGAGACGAGATGTTCTGTTAGGGACGATAATGATCACAACATATGACTCAAAATAAGAATCATTATAATCTGATTCGTCAGATTCATGAGGTTCAGAGTGAGTGGTGTTTTCTAGTTGTTGGTTTTCAGAATGAATTGGTGAAGGAAGGTTTTCTGGTTGACTAATATGGGATAGAAGGGAGAGTGGAAGTTGTGGTTGAGGTATAGGTATAATAATGGATGTAAGGGGTTTCGAAGGTGATGGTGTGAGAAGTGGAATGGCGTCATTTCGATTAATTGTTTGGGGAGCAGAAACAGGTGGTTCAGCATGAACTGTTTCAAAGAGAACTTGTTCAAACTGAGCAGTTTTAGCATGAGTAGTTATGGAAGTTTTCTGAAGAAGATTGGTTATAAAACCAAAAGTATTTGGATTGGGTGTAGTTGAAAGAATAATGATAGATTGAAAGGATGAACTGTTATCAACAGATTAAAATTGAGTTTCAGAAGGAACATACTTACTTGAGACAGTTCCAGCAGAAAGAGTAGCAACCGTAACTTTGGGTTCTTCAGCAGAAGTGTCCAGAGTCCTCCTAGAAGAACTAGAAGCATTAACCTTCTTATACGTTCCATAATAATTATTCTTAGAACTTTTCCTCTTCCTCATAGAAGGAGTGTCAGAAGCTTTATTTTGGCACCAGCTTGATAACTAGCAAGGTAATTTATCATAACATTTTGAGGATCTTGCTTTGTGAAGATTGGAAAGTCTTCTAAAGGGATCCTTGTGTTGGAGATAGCTTCCTTGGGAAATTCAGCAGGGTTGCTTGTCAGTTTAGATATAATGCCCATGTTCTTCATACTTTTGGCATTGAACATCTTTCCGACCTGAGGTTCTAGCTCTTTGGTGATCTAAGATTTTGTTAGAGAGTCTATCAGCTTACTCTCCATCAGAATATCTGATATTAGCCTACCAAGGGGAATCCAATTCCTCTTCTTCTTGCTACCATCTCTGGTTTCCTTCACCATGTCCCTTGGGTATTGAAAGAGAAGTGAAAGGAGGTTCACCTTTTCCCAAGTAGAAATATAATAGAGAACATATTGCTAGTCACCATTGATGTAGTCTGCAAAATTCGTTTGGTTTCTGTGATGAACACACGCTATAAGAATTCTAGCTCAGATCCTCAGTTAAGGTAGAAGATCCTTGATCTTGTTGGAGTGAACTCCAGAAGTGAAAATCACTTTTGAAATATCAATAACATCAGACCTTTTCTCCACCATCTTATGACATCTCATTCTAGACCCATCGTGTCCAATGAGTTTGGCAATCAGTTTTTCAGTGATGACTATCTTCTTTCCTAGAACAAAATAAGTAACTTGGAAAACTGAAGTGTTGGCATGAGTCAAAAACTCTCTAACCAGGTGAAGGAAAACTGGACCATGGAGATAGTTAAAATACTTCTCCCAACTTTGAATTCTAATACATTCAGTTAAATCATACCCATTTTTCTTGAGGTTTTCAACACTCGCGCATTAACTCACAGAGAACTTCTAACTGATCAACTGGGGTAGAAAGTGAAAGTTATTGAATTTCTTCTCTTATTTTCTCTTGTTTTTAAGGTTGTTGATATTCTTGTTAAGAATATTGTTGTTGTTGTTGTTAAGAAGCCATTATGAAGAACACATGAACAAGGGGTTTTGAGTTGCAGAGAACTTTTAGTTTGAAAGAGAGAAAGTGTGGGAAATGAATGTAGCAAAAGTGTGTGAAGTGAGTGAAGTGGGTATATATAAGGGTTTTGCAATCATGAATAAAATCTTGAATAGTGCACAAATCTGACAAGGGGTAAAGCGTGAAGATTTGGCCTAATCCCAAGAAATTTATTCACCCAATGTGTCACTCAGCAG
Organism: Lathyrus oleraceus; assembly: GCF_024323335.1. Lineage (NCBI taxonomy): Eukaryota > Viridiplantae > Streptophyta > Magnoliopsida > Fabales > Fabaceae > Lathyrus > Lathyrus oleraceus. Next base: position 165,693,927 of record NC_066583.1, read on the forward strand.
TTTAGAAGCATTTCAGTTTTCTAAAACAGATGTCTTTAAAACTATTCCACTAACCAACACTGACTAACAACTATTTAGTGCAAAAACTGTTCAATATAAAGAACAAAGAACGTTTAACCAAACAAGTTCTGACTGAACACTCATGAACTTATGAAACCTTCTCACTTCAAAAGACTCAAATATTCATAGTCAAAATATCTCAGAGTCTGATTAAACCATTATGAGAAATTAAGAATTATGAGATAATCAACCTTTTTCATTCTAGACATAAGTGCATTTTTTAATTCTTTAGAATGAAAAAAAATCTATCTTCAACAAAGGTTTTTGTAAAGATATCAACCAATTGATGGTTTGTATCAATAAATTTTAAGTTTAAATTTTCCTTCTGAACATAGTCACTTATAAAGTGATGTTTAACCTCAAAATGTTTAGCTCTAAAATGTAAAATTGGATTCTTAGATAAACAAATAGAAGAAGTGTTATCACAGAGAATAGGAATGTTACTCTCATATATTTGAAAATCTTCTAGCCGACTTTTCATATAGAGCATCTGAGTGCTGCATCCGAAAGCTGCAATGTATTCAGCTTCAGCAGTTGATAGTGTTATGGTTGATTGTCTCTTGTTGGACCATGAGATCAAGTTGTCTCCCAAAAACTAACAGTTTCCAGAAGTGTTTTTTCTTTCAAGACTATCTCCATCGTAATCAACATCACAATAACCCATAGCTTATACTCTTTTGATTTTCTATAACACAAGTCAAGGTTAGTAGTACCTTTCAGATACCTGAAGACCCTCTTAATAATTGTTAAGTGGGATTCTCTAGAATCTTATTGGAAGTGAGCACACAAACAAACACTAAACAAAATGTCAAGTCTAAAAGCAGTTAAGTATATGAGAGAATCAATCATACCTTTGTATACCTTTTTCTCTACCTTTGCACTTACCTCATCCTTCTCAAGAATACATGTAGGATGCATATGAGTCTTTGCTATCTTGAATTTTGACATGTCAAACTTCTTCATAAGTTCTTTATTATATTTAATCTAATAGATATATGTTTCTTATGGACTTTGATTAATCTGAATTCCCATAAAGAACTTGAGTTCTCTCATCAGACTCGTCTCAAATTTTTTCTGCATAAACTTAACAAATTCCTTGCACAAAGCAGCATTAGCAGAACCAAATATGATAATATCCACATAGTTTTGAATAACAAGGATATCATTTTTGAATATTTTACAAAACAAAGTCGTATCAACCTTCCCTCTAGTGAAATCATTTTCTAAAAAAAACGACTTAGTCTTTCATACCATGCTCTAGGAGCTTGTTTCAGGCCATACAATGATTTCTTCAGTTTGAAAAGAAAATTTGGGCTTTTATGATTTTCAAAACCATGAGTTTGGTGTACATATACTTCTTCAGTTATGTAACCATTCAGAAATGCACTTTTAACATCCATCTGATACAAGATGATGTTATGATTAACATCAAAAGAAATTAAGAGATAAATATACTCTAACCTAGCAACTGGTGCAAAGGTCTCAGTATAGTCAATCCCCTCTTGCTGACTATAACCTTGTGCAACCAGTTTGGCCTTGTTTCTTACTACTTCTCCTTGTTCGTTCAACTTGTTTTTGAAGACCCACTTTATCTCAATGACATGAGTTCCTTTGGGTCTAGGCATAAGAGTCCACACATCATTTCTGGAGGATTGGTTCCATTCTTCTTGCATTACCAAAATCCACTCAATGTCCAGAAGCTCTTCATTAATAGATATAGATTCTATGAGGGACACCAAACACATAAGTGTCTCTTTGTAAGGTTTGAATGAGGATCTGGTTCTGATTGGTTAAGATTTATCTCCCAGGACCAATTCTTCAGAGTGTGAGGAACTTTGTTTATGCTTCCTCAGAGGAGTATGAACTTTAATAACTGCTGGTTGAATATTTTCAGAGTCTTTTGCCTCAACATCTTTTTCTTATGAAGTTTTACCTTTAAAACCTGAATAGTTGATCTCCAGGTCTGCAAACTTCTCAACTAGATTTGACTTTTCAGGGTCAAGCTTATCATCAAATCTAACGTGAATTTATTCCTAAAGAATTCGTGTTTTTTTGTTGTATACTCTATATCCTTTAGAGCGTTTAGAGTATCCTAACATAATACACTTTTGCGCCTTAGAATCAAACTTGTTCAGATAGTCCTTAGTGTTCAACATAAAATAGTCACATTCAAAAGGATGAAAATATGAAATGCTAGGTTTTCTATTTTTCCATAATTCATAAAGGGTCTTATCCAGAATAGGTCTTATATAGATCCTATTCTGAATGTAACATGATGTGTTGACTACCTCTGCCTCTTTCCATTTCTTGTAAAGCCTTACTCTTCCTCTCTACAACACCATTTTGTTGTGGAGTTCTAGGGCAAAAGAAATAATAGGAAATTCCATTTTCAACAAAAGGTTTTTCAAAATATTTATTTTCAAATTCTCCATCATTATCACTTCTTGCTTTAACAGTTCTAAAGTCTTTCTCATTTTGCACTTGAGAGCAGAAGGTAGAAAACACAGAATGTGACTCATCCTTGTGTCTTAAGAATTTCACCCATGTCAATCATCTATAGTCATCAATAATGACTAGTCCATACTTCTTACCATTGGCAAAAGCAGTTTTCACTGGTCCAAAAAGGTCAATGTGTAGAAGTTTCAATGGTTTGGAGGTGGAAACACCATTTTTTGCTTTGAAATAAGATTTTGAAAAATTGCCTTTCTGACATGCTTCACAAAGAGTATTTGAAGATAAATTTAGATTTGACAGACCTCTGACTAAATTAAGCTTATTTAGCTGAGAAATCCTTCTCATGCTAACATGGCTCAATCGTCTATGCCACGTCCATTGCTCTTCATTCACAAGCATTAGACATTTTACATTTTGACTTTTTAAATCAGAAAGTATAATTTTGTAAATGTTGTTCTTTCTCTTTCCATTGAAAAGAACTGAGTCATCTTTCTAACTGATAACTTTAGAGGACTTTTAATTAAAAATAATGTCATAACCATTGTCACTTAATTGGCTTATGGACAAAAGGTTATGCATTAATCCTTCAACTAATAAAACATTAGTAATATAAGGGAGAGAATTGTTACCTACTGTTTCGAAGCCAATGGTCTTCCCTTTCTGATCACCTCCGAAACCAATGACGCCTCCATGCTTAAGTTCCAGACTTTAAAACATATGCCTTCTTCCCGTCATGTGTCACAAGCAGTCAGAGTTTAGGTACCATGATTGGTGTCATAACTACACTGCTAATGATGTATGCAACATAGATTATCCTATCCTTAGGTATACATTACTTTCTGAGTCCTTTTTGGTTAGTCTTCCCATAGTTTTTAACAAACTTGGTTTTATGTGCAGGATATTTATACATGCATGCATGATTGAAGCGAGAATGAGCCTTTTCTTTAGCCTTAGGTTTTGAAAAGGTTTTACCTTTTGACACAAGACCATTTTGTTTACCAGAAGGGGGGAAATGGAAATAAAGAATTTTTGGTTTATCATCTTTTTCAGAAGTAAATTCTTCATCAAAATCATAACCAACTCCTCTTGTTCCGTTTATGGTTACACCATAAAGTATTGAAGCCATTGCGCTTCTATTTAGGCTTCTAACAAGAAATTTCTTGAAGGATTTGTCATATTTCTTTATGACATCATCAGAGTCCGTAGAGGCTTCTGAGAGATTTTCCTTCTCAAGTTTGGAACTCTTGCTCTGAAGTACAAAGTTATTATTTTTCAAAATAAAGTTTTCTTCATTTAAACTGGATAAATATTCCTAAAGCTTATAATATGCTTCTAACTCAGATAAATGAACCTTATTCAGATCCTTGTATTTGTTCATAAGCTTCTGATACTTATCCAGAACTTCTGTTAAACTAAATTCAAGTTCAGAGCGAGAAAGTTCATCGAATACCTCTTCAGTGTCTAGATCAGATTCTGATTCTGGTTGAATCTTCTCAACAGGAGCTTATATGCATGCCATCAACACCACATTAGCTTGATCCTCCTCAGAGTCATCTTCTGAGGATTTTGAATCATCCCAGTTAGCCACCAGACCCTTCTTTTTCCCTCTAAATTCTTTCTTCTTTGGTCTATCTTTCTTCAGCTTGTGACATTCATTCTTGTAATGATCTGGCTCCTTGCACTCAAAGGAGAAAACTTCATTGCTGGCTCCAGCTTTCTTGGATCCAGAAGTAGACTCAGAACAACCGTCTGTCCTTCTTTATCCTTGGAATATGCCTTGTCTTTTCTTCTAGAGTTAATTCACTCTTTATGACAAAAGAGACAACTCATCATCTTCTTCAGATTCTTCTCCTTCTTCTTCTTCTTCTTCTTCTTCTTCTGCTTGAAAAGCTCTAGTTTTTTCAGACTTTATACTTTAGAGCAATAGATTTTCTCTTTCTCTAGGGATCATCTTCTTCAAGATCAATTTCATGACTTCTTAAAGAACTAACAAGTTCTTCAAGAGAGGTTTTGTTCAGATCATTTGATAACTCCAACGCAGTTAACATAGGTCTCCATCTTTTAAGTAGACTTCTGATGATCTTCTTCAAGTGATCAACAATAGAGTACCCTTTGTCCAGGACCTTCAGTCCTACAACAAGAGTTTGAAACCTTGAGAACATGTTCTCAACAGTTTCATAGTCTTCCATCTTGAACGCTTTCATATTTCTGAATCAAGGCAAGTGCCTTGGTTTATTTGACTTGGATGTTTCCTTCGTGAGTCATCCTCAAAGAATCAAATATCGACTTTGCAGAGTCTCTATTTGTTATCTTCTTGTACTCAGTATATGAAATGGCGTTCAACAAGATAATTATAGCTTTATGATGATTTTTATAATCTTTCTTTTGTTGTTCCGTCATCACTCTTCTTTCTATTTTGTTGCCACTAGAGTCAATAGGATGTATGTAGCCATAGACTACTATATCCCTTAGATATACATCATGACCTAGAAAGAAGCTTTATCTTTTATCTTTCCATTAATCAAATCTTTCTCCATAAAAAACATGAGGTTTAGCATTATAGTAATCTCTATCAACGGCAGGAGTAACTAGAGGTGGGATATCAGCCATTGTGTTTCACAAACTAGACCTTTATCTGACACAATAAAGTGTTTCATACGCGATCAATACCATAACCAGACTCTGATACCAATTGAAGGTGACAAGAAATATAAGAAATACACGAAAGAGGGGTTTGAATTGGATTTCTAAAAATGAAGGTTTTTTCAACCCAACACAACAAACAGTAAACAAAGAACAAAAATAATGAAACAATTATTTTTATCCTGGTTCGTTGTTAATTGATTACACCTTATCAACGATGACTTAATCCACTATAATCAACTGATTACAAACACACAAATATAACACGTCAATGTCTTCTTGAGAATTCTGACTAAACCCTTGTCTCTCACGGAATACAAACTCAATCAGTGAGATATAAGAAATGTGTTTACAACATTGCTTCTAAGAAAGTAGATTACAAAAAATTTAGTACAATGAATTTATCACACAAAAACGAACAAAAGCTCTATGTGTGTTTTCTTTTCTCGCAAAATATTTCACAAGTGTATTGTTCACGTATATGATAATATTGTAGATTGTAGTAGTGTGAATTAACACCTTGTTCATTCTTCCAAGTCTCATTTATATAGGCAATGAAAAGATCCATTGGAGGGTATAATTGGAATTCCAAAATACAGTTGTATCCTTGCATAATGACTTATGAAAATGGGAGACAAAATGGTACAATAGTACAATCCTTAGTCCATAAAATTAGAGTGGAAGGAATATTTGATCTTGTACTGTGTACTATTTTCCTTACGTAAAATATTTTGGTATTATCTTTTAATCTTCAGAGGCTTCTGAATAAATGTATTTGAAGCATATTTAGAAGGATCAAGATTGAGTAGAGAGTTTTCAAAACCCCATCTTTAGAGCTCAAGAGCATATAATCTTGAGAGCTTGAAAAACCTTTAGAGGCTCTTCTATCAGAGTCACAGTCAGAAGCTTTAGCATAAACGTTCATTAAAACTGTTGTTTAAGAGAGTTCTAGAACTTGACATAATCTTGTAAAACACATTTTTGTATCTCTTCAAATTCAAAGTGTGTTGAGTCCAGAATTTGATGACGTCATTCGACAAATCTTCAGAATCAGAACCTTCTAAAAAAAGCTACACACTAGACAAAACCATTAGGATACAAAATTATTCTCTTAGAAACAATATATTGTTATCATCAAAACTAAAGGCCAAATGTAGAACCAAATCTTGTTCTTACATATACTAGGTCGCCACCAACTTCCCATATGATGAAGGGAGTCAATCAAACATAAAAAAATGAAGGAAATCGTTTTCCCTGTAATGGAGGAAATTATTCTCCTATGATAGAGGGAGAACTGGTTTCCCCCAACTTTCATGACTTCGTATGGAAAGTAGCAGAAATTGTTTCTTTCTCCCAACTATACGGTCCACAAGGTCTCCTATATATATTTCTGCCTATGGTTTGGAATAAGGAGAGATTCACAAATTTTGTCAAACCTAATATATACAGGGCATCTTACAACCATGTGTAGAAGTAGATTCTCACCCTCTATTGTACTTTTTGCAAGTACAAACAGAGCCCACCGCGGGGCCTGATGAAACTAACTTGAGTATAAAGTTCAATCCCTTCATGACACTAACATACAACAAGATCGTGATGTTTGACTGGTCACTCCGACAAGTTGCATTCAAATAAGTTTCTTCCATTCTTTTTCAATCATTAATTTATCATTTCATTATAGAAGTTGTTTATGAGGAAGAAATATTTCATCGAGTTGATTGTTATTAATATTAACTTGACTTAGTATTTATAAAAAAAAATACACCTAATAGATGTCGCAACTAGTTGACACCACAAATTTGTAGAAGACTGAAGAGATGTTTGCAGGCTTTAGTTCAATGAAAAGGAAAACTTCCCAAGCATGTTTTCTCTACTTAACATTCCTTGTATTCATGTTATGTTACATCGTAGTTTGGTAAAAAAACAACGAAGTTAATTTTCAGATGTTTATGTCTATTTTTGAGTAACAAAGTTCACGAAAGGATCCTTGTCATCTTATCAGACATATGAATGATGGACCTTCACTGAAGGATCCTTGCCGCCTTATCAGACATATGAATGTTGAACCTTCACATATGGATCCTTGTTTCCTTATCAAGCATATAAATGTTGGACTTTCACTGAAATATCTTTGTCGCCTTATCAAGCATATGAATGTTGGACATTCAATGTAGGATGCTTGTAAACTTATCAGGCATATGAATGTCAGGCCTTCATTGAAAGATCCTTGTCACCTTATCATGCATATGAATGGGTGACCTTCACTGAAGGATATCCTTCGCCTTACCAGGTATATAAAAGATGGACCTTCACTGAAGGATTCTTGTTGCTTTATCACACATATAAATATTGGACCTTCACTAATGAATCTTTGTCGCCTTATCAGACATATGAATGTTAAGCCTTCATAAAAGGATTCTTGTCGCCTTATTAGGAATATGGATGTTGTACCTTCGCTGAAGAATCCTAGTCGATTGTGTCAGGCATATGAACATTGGACCTTCATTGAAGGATCCTTTCTTCCTTACCAGGCATATGAAAGACAAACTTTCACTAAAGGATTTTAGTTGCTTTATCAAGGATATGAATGTTGGACCTTCACTGAAGGATCCTTGTCGTCTTATTAAGCATATGAATGACAAACCTTCATTGAAGGATCTTTTCCACCTTATTAGACATTTGAGTGTTGGATCTTCATAAAAGGATCTTCACAGAAGGATTTTTGCCTCCTAATTACGCATATGAATGTTGAACCCTCACTAAAGGATCATTGTTTGTTGTATCAAGCATATGATTATTGGACCTTCATTGAAAGATCAATTCAATCTTATCAAGTATATGAATGTTAGGGCATATTGAAGGATCTTTGTTGCATTACCAGGCATATGAATTTTGGACTTTCATTTAAGGATCCTCACTAAAGAAAACTCGAATCCCTCTAAGCAACACTTGAGAAACTTATCCCAAGCGGGAAATTTATTCAGTCAGGGTGACATAAAGAAATATGCCTTGAAACTCATTGAAATTATGAAGAAAGAAATCCAAATAAAATAAGACAAATTGACACAAGGTATGAACATTTTCATTAATAGATCTCGAAGGGCGTGATTATAAAATGAGCGCCCTAACAAACCATCTCATTCGAGTCGGGAGTTAAAATTATAACCGCCCCCCAGGCTAAGTCTCGCAAGGCGTCTTCGCCTACTAAAGGAGCATAAATAAAAAGAAATCAATAAACATACTGCCTAAGGCAGGAGTATTATATTAAAGAGTTACCGAAGTACGATGTTGCAAGAAAGCCTCCGACAGGGAAACAATGCAGATAATACATAAGCAAATACCTAAAAGTTATAAACAGGGACTTAACATTTCAATTCTGGCCTAAGGAATTTAACTATTGAAGTCTCGTATGAGGGACTTGATTATCTAGAATCTCACTTGGGGGATTCCCTTTTAAAGTCTCTCTTGAGGGACTCGAATATTTAAAGGCATGTACGAGGAACTTGTCTTTTAAAGTCTTACTTGAGAGACTCGACTATCTAAAGTATCACCTAAGGGACTTGCCTTTAAAATTATTTCCCAAGGGACTCGACTATCTAAGTCTCGCCCAAAAAGAAATTACCTTCTGCCTAATTTAAATCAATTCGCCCCTTCTTGGGCCTCATGCTCTAAGGGACTATGGAGTGAGATAATTTGGATTAGGCTCTAGAAGAGAACAACACATAACTCATACGTTCCAAAGCATCATAAAAGGGTCATAAGGTGAGCCGGACGGGTCAACGCTCATCTGAACCACTTATCATAGAGGCCTATACTAGATCACCACAAACTTCCCATATGAGTCAATCAGACATAAAAAAGGAACGAAATTGTTCTCCCTATAATGGAGGGAACTCCCCCCCCCCCCCCCCCCCCCCCCCCCCCCGAATGATGGAGAAATAATCAGTCTTCCCCTATTTCAAAACTTTATTTCTTCCCCCACTATTTGACCCATGATGTCTCCTATATATATATTCTTGCCTAAGATTTGAAATATGGTGAGATTCACAAATTTCAACAAACTCATTATACAAACTCTCTCCCTCTATGGTACTTTTTTTGCAATTACAAAATTAAATTGAAAAGAATAATTGTTAAATTCATTTACATTATTTTTGTATTTATACGCATCGTTTTTAATTTTTATTATAATAAAACAACATTCAATTATAAAAATAAATAAAACAAAATTTAAAATTTAATAAAAAATCAAAATTAATAATAATATTAATATTTTTAATTAAATTTTACTTATTTTGATAAAAAGAATATAATATAAATTACCAATAATTAGCTTATTTACACATGTATATTCCAATTGAAAAATTGGTTAGATTAAATGAATTAAGGTATTAATCCAAATAGGGACAGAGAATCAAAATTCCTATAAAAGCGAACAAATGAAAGCAATGTCATTATTTAAAAATAAAACGAGTACAATAATTAGGTTATAAAATCTTAAAAGCTGATTAGGGATTAGGGAATATACATGGGGATCGAAGCCTAAGATGCACTTTAGCCTTTAACATAGTATAAGTAAATCCAAAATATTTTTCAAACTATGAGCTAATGATTAAGACATGTTCGGAAGGACCTTCCTATAACTTTCTCATTTTCATTTTCTCCACCTCGGAAAAATCAAACTTGTGATTATAATATACTCAAAGAAAAACCCACATTGCATCATGTATTCACACCAGAATAATACGTAATAAAATAGATCCCTAAATAAAAAATTTCAACCATGTGAAATAGTGAAATAAAATATGAACAAGAAAATGCCAAATAGTATTACAAAAAAACAACTACATAAACTATATAAAAAGCTATAAACTAAAGTACTTCTAGTTGTATTGCTTTATCATTTGGATTTTGCGATGAAGGTTGATTTTCAAGTACCCCATTGACCTGAGAAGAATGAGAATTATGATGAGTGTTAGTAGTTGTTTCCTTTGTTGTTTTTGTAATGTACCCAAAGTGCCCCAAAATCTCAAATCCCCAATCCCAAATATTCAACACAATGTAAGTACCAATCCCACCAATAAGCCCATAAGCAATTGAATACGTCAAAGGCATAAGTATCATTGTCACAAACGCAGGTATAGCTTGTTTCATATCTTCCCAATCAATCTCCACCACTGATCTCATCATCAAAACTCCCACTAAAATCAACGGTGGTCCTACCGCCCAAGCCGGAATCGAAGCTAACAACGGCGTAAAAAACAGAGCCATAAAAAAATAACACGCTACCGTCAACGCCGTTATCCCCGTTCTTCCACCTTCACGAATCCCGGTGGAAGACTCAATAAACGCCGTCACCGGTGACGTTCCTAGTAAAGACCCAACCACAATCGACGTGGCATCGGACATGAAAGCAAAATACTGACCCTCGAAATTCCCTTCCTCGTCGGTGAAACCTGCGAACCTCGCCATTGAGTACAACGTTCCAGTTGTGTCGAGAATGTCTACGTATAAAAAAGTTATAACAGCTTCCCAAAAATACCCTTTTCCTATGTTACTGAAACTCAACGCGCCCGCAGTTGTTTTTATCGTGTGAATGTCTATCACCTTTTTGAAATACTCATGAGCCGAATCACCGGCGTCAGTGTTGGGAAACACCGTTACTTTGGTGTTTCGAAACCATGAAACGGCGGTTACGAAAACGATGCCGTATATCATTGCTCCTTTCACGTTTTTAACTAAACAGTAGGCGATTATTATAAAGCCCACTAGGCCCAACCAGAGAGTTGGGCTTTCCATTCTGTTGTTTAGACAGAATATATCGCTGGAAACGGTTCCGCCGGCGAGTAAACTGACTGTGCCATTAATTGCGGTTACTACTGGAGCGAGTGAAGCCCGTGATGAGCTTGGGCAGCCGCCGAGTGTGACTAAAGTTGAAGAGCTGTACCCGACGAGCCCAATTCCTTCACTGTTTTGAAGCCCGATGAAAGCGAGAAAAAGCCCGATTCCAGCGGAGGAGCTTATTCTAACCGGCTTTGGTACAAGTTTTGCTAGTTTTGCTCGTAGACCTATTGCTGAAACGAATAAGAAGAACATTCCTTCGATGAAAACGGCAGCGAGTGCGTTTTGGTAGGAGATATTACCGGAACCGTGGAAACCAACGACGGTGTAAGCGAAGTAAGCGTTAGCGCCCATACCAGGCGCGAGACCTAGCGGTAGATTAGCAAAAGCTCCCATGATGAAACAACCAATGAGGGAAGAAGCTACGGTGGCTACGATCAGGTCTTTCCGCGTTTTATCTAAGCACGCAGCGTAGCCCGGGTTAACCGGATCGAATTTGCAAGAGATATCCGGCCGAATGACGTGAAGAGATGGACCAGTACAGTTGGAAATCGAAACGGAAGCGTTGGAACAGAGAGGAACACAATCGGAAACCGAGCAGGTTCCACCGGAGTCCGTTAAAATGGAAGCGTTGACGGCGAGGATATAAGCCATGGTGAGGAAAGTGGCGGTTCCGGCACGAAGCTCGGTGGTGAAAGTTGAGTTTCTCTGGGAGAGTTTGAACCATTGGCCTAATCGGCTGTTGGCCACGTAAGAGTTGAGACGAGAGATGGGCTTTATGTGGGCTTGGTGGGCTGGAAGTGGGGGCCTTTGAGTTTGACCCTCCATAGTATGGAGGGAAGAGAGATGAAGATTTTGTTGTTGATTTGTTGTTTATATAGGAATTGAATAAATAAAATGTATTTAATATTTTGAGATCAAGGTATGATGTTGGATGCGTTTGGTGTTTTCTGAAAGAGAAAAAACAGAGACTGGGAAGTGGCAAGGTTTGATTTGTGGTGGTTCTTGCAATTTGTTTATGCAAAGTATAGATTCTAAAGAATGGGATCTTTCTAATATAGATAACTGTGCCAGCAGTGAGGGTATCAAATTTATACAATTTAATTTTTTTCTTTCTTTTATGTATTGTAATAATTAATGAAAATTATAGTCTCTTACGTTTTGGAATGAAACTCTCAACAGTTTTTTCTTTTCATTTTTAAGCTATTATTGTTGTTATTTATTACTACTAGTAGAAAATTGTAACAAAAATTAAGAGTATGTTGAAATTGGTTTTTTAGTGCTGTCTTTTTAGTTTTTAAAATTTGAAAACAATAAAATTTATTTAGTAATCTGATTTTATAAAATTAATTTTGAAAATTATTTTCTATTTAAGATAAAAACTAAAAAACTAAAATTAGTTTTATAAGTTTTAGTTTTTAGTTTTAGAAATTAGAACAAAAACAAGAAATTTTTATATACTTTTCATTTATACTATTTAAAAGAGTTTTTAAAATAGGATTACCAAACATATTTATTTTATTTATTTTAATTATTTTTTAAAATTGATTTATAAAATAACTTTTAAAATTAAAAACAAAAACATATTCAAACAGAGCCTAAATCTTCTTTTCGTGTATTATTAGCTTAAGATCCATATCAATTAATATTATTCTCGTAAAAAAAATCAATTAATATTATCATATGTATTTTTGTTAATAACCTCAAAATTATATTAAGAAAAAATATATATAAAAGGATAAGCTATGGGAGACCAACTTGAAGGTAAAAAATCCAAAAATGAGACTTTTACTAAGCCTATCCGTAATCATAATCATACTATGAAATTGTAATTTAAAAAGAGAGTTTCTGACGCAATTAATTTCTTTGGTGAAATTATTTTAATTTACTAATAGAATATTAATTGATACCACATTAGGGTTATAGAGTTGGAATTCTATGGTGGATCCTTCTTTATATTTATTTCATATGTTAATAATAATTTTTAAATTAAAAACAATTTTTATTTGAATTTAAATGAGATTCTTTTCTGTTTTTTTATAAGTCGATTTGAAGAAAAATGATATTAAAATATATGTCGTTTTGCAATACCAAGAAAATATTAATGTTAATTTTTTATTATACCATTGAATATTTATTATCATCTCTTCTTTCAATTATTTAAATTTATATGGATAAATCTAACATTATGTTTTCTGTTAATATCCTATTTATGCGAGGAAGCTCATTCTCGTTAAATCTGGTTTTAAGGAGGCCTCATCCCTTGGAACCTATTTAAGTAATCCTCTTACGGGTAAAAGTCCCAGAGTTAAAGACTATCAGTATCTTATTGAGAAGGTTCAATCTAAGCTAGCCCATTGGAAGAGCAATCAACTCTCTTTCGCTGGCAAAGTCACTTTGGCTAAGGCTGCGATTGAAGCCTTGCCCACTTACAATATGATGTCAGTGCCCATTCCCTAAGAGTGTATCAAAAAGACTCATCAACATCAGAGATCTTTTATTTGGGGTGATTCTCTTGAGAAAAAGAATCTGCATTCGATCCTTTAGAGCACCATTAGCAAAAAGAAACATCTTGGTGGCATTGGTCTTAGAAATATTACGATCACGAACAAAGCTTGTCTTACCAAGCTGGGGTGGAAACTGAAAGCTAAAGGTAATTCTATATGGTGTAATATTATGAAGAGAAAATATGCTGCTATGAAGCTTGCTTCTGGAAGTTTGTCTGCTAAGCCTTATGACTTGTGCATCTGGAAAATGATTGTTGACCTCTGTCCTAAGCTAGATTATCTGTCTTACTGGGAAGTGGGTAACATTTCTAACATTAGATTATGGGAGGATGCTTGGGTTGCTTCTGACTTGTTTTTCAAAGATCATGTCCTGCAGTTGACAGTTACCAGCTCTAATATTCAATTGTGTCTGACCTTTTCAATTTTGCTGGTACTTGGAACTGGAATTTAATTAGCAGTTTTTTTCCTCAACCTATATTGGATAAAATTCATGTTATTCCTCCCCTTTCTTTACCGGTTCCTATTGCTGACAGTTGTTTATGGGAAGAGACAAATTTTGGGTTATTCACCATCTCAAGTATGTATGGATATTTAAATCGGAACTCTGATGATGTTTCTAGTTTTTACTGGGATGCTATTTGAAAATTGCAGGTCCTTAAGCGTATTTGCAGCTTCATTTGGAAAGTTTGTCACAATGGACTTATTACAAATGCCTATCTTAATCATCTTCAGCTGAAAAATAATTTCTGTGATATTTGTGGGATCCTTTCGTAAACTATTCTTCATGTTCTTCGTGATTGTATTACTCCCAAAAAAGTTTGGAACCATTTGGTTATCCATAACAACAAGGCTTGTTTTTTCTCCACTTCGTTATTTGTCTGGCTAGACCTCAATATCTCTTAGCAAATGCATCATGTTGTTGTAGATTGGGTTGCATTGTGGGATTTTGGGTGCCATCTCTTATGGAACTGGAGGAATAAACAACATCATGATCCTCATTTTATTATGCCTCAGAATCTGGTTAATGAGGTTCAAAATTCTGATTCTCTTTGCCGTGGTAGCAAGAGGCTTTCTCTCAAGTTGCAGCCTTTCATTAAGAGTCGATTTTGGTGAAGTGGTGCCCTCCTCCTTTGGGTTATATTTGTTTCAATTCTGACGGTGCTTCCAAGACCGGTTTGCTAGCTAAGTGTGGGGTCTTTTTCGTGATAGTCAAGGCAAATGGCTTAATGGCTTTCATAAATCTATTGGAGCTTGCAATAGTCTTTCTGCTGAGTTATGGGGTGTCCTTATGGGTTTGGAGTTAACTTGGAAGAAAGGTTTCAAGAATCTTATTGTTCAAGTTGACAACAAGATTGTTGTTGATTCTCTCCAAAGGTCGTTTATGAAGCTTAGACAAGGCTAAACTTTGGCTAGGCACATTCTTCTTCTCCTAAAGCATTTTGAAGATGTGCAAATTAAACACATTTTTAGATAGTCTTACAAGGGTGTTCATTATTTAGCCAAGCTAGATTTGTCTAGTTTAGATGACTGCATCTGGTTTGTTGTTTTCCCGTTAGAGTTAAGTCGTTTACTTGTAAACGATTGTTCTGGTGTGTCTGTGAGGCGTGTTGCCTTGTGTCTCCTTGTTTTGGGCCCATGACCCTCCCTCCCAATTTACTACAAAAAAATATTTTTCTCATGCAATTAATGAACGACAATATTGTAAAATCTCTCACAATATCTCTTTTCAATACAACAATGATTACTTTTCTTAATATGTGTGAAAAGTAAAAAATGTCTTATAAAAAAACCAAGGTAATAATATTTTATAATGGTTTTTATTTGACAAGAATAATTTGGTAATTGAAAACCCTAAATCCCTAAATTCCACCAACTTGTTATTCGTACTTCGTCTTCTTCTTCTTCCTTCTCTAAGATCATCATGAATCTTCTTTCAATGGCGCATACCGAATTCTCATTTGTTTCACTTCAACGTTATCATAAATCATACCCTTCTTATTTGAACTCTTCTCTCTCACCCAATTTCTTATCCGTATTTCGGTTCGATTTTTAGCTTTAAGAGAAATTGTTCATGTACTTCGTATTGGTTGTGGTGTTCATCAAATCGTTTGTAAATTTTTCCATATTCGTTGTTCTATGGTTCAAAGCAATAGTTCAATGTCGTCTTCTCTTTTCATAGGTAGTTGTTCGTATTCATCTCAATCGATATATTTTTCCAAAATCAAGTTGATTTTTAATTATTACAAAAAATATTTGAATTGGGTTAGACTTTGTATTTTATTGAAATTCGTAAATTCTAAAATTATTCTGAATTCTTATCCATAAATTATATAATTAAGGATTAGGGTTCAACATAATATTACAATAAATGTGTGATACTTTGTGCAATCTTGTGTTCTTAATATATAGCTTAAATATGATGAATACACCACTTCAAAATGCTATATTGAGGTATTAACTTGGAATAAAACTCAACAATTTTTTTCTTTCATTTTTAAACTATTATTATTGTTATTTATTACTAGTATAAAATTAAAACAGAAATTAAACCTCCTTCTCGTGTATTATTAGCTTAAGATCCGTAAAGAGAATTTTTTTTTTAAATATCCAGATTTTTCAAAAAAAATTCAAAAATACACCATTTTTCTAAAAAATTACAAAAATGACCATTTTTGGCCCTAAAATACACCTAGGCGCCACCCTAGTTGGCGCCTACCCTTAAAGGGTAGGGCAAGTCGCCACTAGGAGTGGCGCCTACACTCATTTTTTTTTTTTTAAATATGTTTTTTTTTTAATTTTTTTTAATTTATTAATTTAGATTTATTAAAATTATATTAATTTATATTAATAGATATATAAATAAAATTATTTACAATATATATATATATATATATAATATATATATATAATATATAATTATTATATATATATGAATTTAATTTATAAGTAATTAATATTATTTATAAATTTTTAGAAAAAAAATAATTTATATACGTGTAAATAAATATTTATACACATATAAATTAATATATATATATATATATATATATATATATATATATATATATATATATATATATATATATATATATATATATATATATATATATATATATATATATATATATATATATATATATATATATATATATATATATATATATATATATATATATATATATATATATATATATATATATAAGATATGATAGACAATATCTTTAAAGATAAAGATAAAGATATATAGATATAAAGATAATAAACACAAAATATTTTTATTTAAATAATACACAAGACAAATATTATAAAGATAGAATTAAAATGCATTATTAATTTGGGATTTATCACATATGATGCGGTCCCTGGTACGATCCGCACGGGGGAGGTCTAATTACTCGTCTAGACGGTTCACGTGGTGGTGGTGCTTCCCTATTACCACCCCTAGTCCTAACGCGCCCCCTTGCCGTTTGCCGTTGTGGTTGGGTCGAAGTCCCTTCAGTGCTGTAGGAAAGACGGGTCCCCTCTGCGCCCTCAAAGCTTTGTCTCGGTGGGACAAACTGACTACTGTTGGGTGCGCCCTCGAAATGTGGTATTTGGTAGTTTAGGGTTGAATCGGGTTGGCCAAAGAACAATGTTTGTTGTGGTGTGTAGTAGTCTTGTTGGTAATCCTCTTGTATACCCGTGTCGGGGCTAGGTGGAGGACTGGAAGAGCTCGGGACATTGTCGTGATGGAAGTGTTGGGATTAGTGGATGTGGGGGGATTGATATTGTGGTAGGTGTTGGGACTGTTGATGGTGGTGGGAATGTTGAGGTTGGTGTTGGTAATCTTCATGGTATTGGGGTTGAGTTTGTGGTATGTATTGTTGATTTGGTTGGGGGGTGGACATGTGTTGAGGTGGTTGTTGTTGGTAATACGGTGGTGGTGGCTGTTGTTGGTAATAAGGTGGTGGTGGTTGTTGTTGGTAATATGGTGGTTGTTGTTGTTGTTGGTAATACTGTGGTGGTTGTTGTTGTTGGGAATATTGTGGTGGTTGTTGTTGTTGGAAGTATGGTTGTTGCATCCGGGGATCGTCCAAATAGAACGGGTCAGACACAATCATTTCTGGATTTGTATTTGCTATATACCAATCCACATATTCCCTTGTCGGCTTCATTTCGTTGGGCGCCACCGGAAATTGTAGAACATAGTGGGCACGGTCTTTCCACATTTTACGAAACTCCTTAGCAAATTCCTTCCAATGTTGGGCATACCACTGGTGGCTGACTTTTTTTAGATGCCAAGGTTCCAAAGACATAGGGGGGCCTGGGATTTCTTGATGCATTCCGAATTGCAGCTTGACACGATCACTTTGGTGCATCTCCACAGTGGTGAACTGCATTATGGCCGTTTTTGTTGTCCAAACAGCTGCATCTTCGGGGTTGGGTTGATGTTCCAATCCCAAATATGGCCTCCAAATAAACTGCAAAGAAAAAAGCAAATATGTTATTTATTGAGAATGCATAATATTAATAAATCAGTTAGAAGATGAGTGATTTAGTGGTAATACATCTTGTGCTCGGAGACGATCCAAGAGTTGGCGATAAAATATAATTTTATTTTTGGGGGTAAGACTGTAATCCAGTCCGGTTTTAATGAACCTAAACAAAAAAAGATAAATAATATTATTTACAAATATTTATAGAATAAATATACAAAATGAAATAACATCATAAATTTACCTAGTTGCGTAGGGGAAGGAGTAGACGTTAGGATTTTCTGGGGCTAGCCTCGGCAATCTCCACCACCCCCATGTTTGGAGCAAAAAAGCACATCCAGAAAATGTACAGTGCTCATTTTGTGCATTTTTACACAAAGAGCTATATAGGAATGCCGGTACAGCAGAACCCCAACTATACGTGCTTATTCTATCAATGTCCTCGAGCAAACTCAAGTACATAAAGTTTATGCTATTTCCCGTCCCTTCGGGAAATAGCAAGTTCCCAAACAATAACATAATGTAAACCCTGGTTTTTATGACTTTTTCTTGTTCGGACGAATCCTCAGTCAAAGTTATGGAGTCGTGGTACAATTGGAGGTTGGATAGTTTAATACCCTGACCCCTAGCTTTTGCAGACCCCTCACCCTCGACCAGATCTACCCCCAACATTTGAACACATATTTGGTTGGGCTGTTGAACATTTCCAGTCACAGGCTTACCATCTATTCTAAGACCCAAAAGCATGTACACGTCCTCTAGTGTGACGGTACATTCACCAGTTGGTAGGTGAAAAGTGTGTGTTTCTGGTCTCCAACGTTCACACAGAGCAAGAATAAATTTGACATCAATTGTGGCATTTACGACATGCATAACATGACCGAAACCCGCACGCTCTATGTAAGGTACGCACCATGGGTCTGGATAAGGCATAGGGTGTGAACGTTGACGAAATTTCTTGGGATCCTTTAAAAACAAACAATATAAACAATCATTAGATTTGACTTTTAAAAAACAAATTACAAACATACAAAAGAGGCAATGTTCAAGAAAAACTTACGAATGAGGCAATGTTTGCCCTAGTGCCTCTGTGTTCTTGGCCCATGGTAAGAAGAGACATGACTGCAATGTAGAACGAAGCTTGGTGGATGAGAAGTTTCGCCGGAGTTCTCTGAATAAAAGTGTTAGTGGTTGATGAAAACTTGCAAGAATGACCTTCTATTTATACTCGTTTTCAAGTAGATTGAATATGCAAAAATGTGACAAGTGTAAGGCATGCGTGGGAATGTTGTAGCTAGGTGGGAATCTGATGATGCAAAGGTGTGACACGTGTGAGGCATGCATGGGAATCTTGCAGAATAGGTGCAGGCTAGGTGGTAGTGTTGGCATGCATTGGTGCAGATTAGGTTGCACTTGTCTTGTCTTGGGGAAGACTAGTGGGAATCTGATGATGCAAAGGTGTGACACGTGTGAGGCATACGTGGGAATCTTGCAGAATAGGTGCAGGCTAGGTGGTAGTGTTGACATGCATTGGTGCAGATTAGGTTGCACTTGTCTTGTCTTGGGGAAGACTAGTGGGAATCTGATGATGCAAAGGTGTGACACGTGTGAGGCATGCGTGGGAATCTTGCAGAATAGGTGCAGGCTAGGTGGTAGTGTTGGCATGCATTGGTGCAGATTAGGTTGCACTTGTCTTGTCTTGGGGAAGACTAGTGGGAATCTGATGATGCAAAGGTGTGACACGTGTGAGGCATGCGTGGGAATCTTGCAGAATAGGTGCAGGCTAGGTGGTAGTGTTGGCATGCATTGGTGCAGATTAGGTTGCACTTGTCTTGTCTTGGGGAAGACTTGGTGGAACCTGATGATGCAAAGGTGTGACACGTGTGAGGCATGCGTGGGAATCTTGCTTTGAATATTATTTTAGTACAACAGTTTTAGAAAGTTTAAATTGGTTTTTAATTCAATTTAGTTAATCAGGTTGTTTAAAATAAATAATTAAGCTTAAATAAGATTGAATATTATTTTAAACACATAGCGGAAAAAAGAGGTAGTTTAGTATTGGAAGTGTGATATTCAGTATTGGTGCAAGCAAAGCTATAGCCGAGAGAATAGGTGCAGGCTAGGTTCAGGCTAGGTGGTAGTGTTGCATGCAAAGATGGTGAATCTTGCAGACTAGGTTCAGGCTAGGTGGTAGTGTTGCATGCAAAAGTGTGACACGTGTGAGGCATGCGTGGGAATCTTGCAGACTTGGTGGTGAATACTTTTGATGGATAGGCATGCGTGGGAATCTCTGAGACTAAGTTCAGGCTAGGTGGAGAATACATTTGATGGATAGGCAGTAGACGTGTCAAAATTATTACATGCATGCAGCTCCACCTAGCCTGCAAGATTCTCAGCAAACTTTGCATGCGTTGCTCCTACCCAAATTTTTGCATGCTTTACACGTGTCCAAGTTTTGCATGCGTTGCTCTTGGGGAAGGCTTGGTTGAAGACATGCATGCAAAGATGTGTCGGAATCTTGCAGTATAAATATTCACACACATTTTCACAAAGGTATTCACAATATCTTCAAAGCAATCTTCAAAAAATCTTCACATATATCTTCACAATATCTTCACAAAACCTTCACATAACATGGGATCTTCATCACAATACAAAATCAAAGCTCACGTCAATGGTGAGACTTATGAATGTGATATGTCTGGCTTCCTATTTAGAAACACCGAATGCACTCGTTTTTATCTAAATAGAGGAGCTGACTTCTCTTATCTGAAAAGGAAGATTGAGTCCAAACTAAGACAACCCGTGTCCCAAATTTTTTATCAACAACCTTTTTTTTCAGAAAATAACTCTGTCAAGTTTTATAAGTCATTGATTCAAAATGACATGGAGACACAATACATGTTTCGTAACCATGAGTATTCTGGTTACAAATACATAGTGTTGTACATTGTGTTGGAACAATTTCAACAAGCTCAGAATATTCAGTCCCAGGTTATTGATCCTGTGATTGATGACGAACAAGATGTTGAGCACCACGTTGAAGACGATGTGGTTGATGATGCAGAAGACGTGGTTGATGACTTGGTGAACCGTGACTCTGAAGACGAAGACCAAGTTCAAATACCTATAGCGCAACGCTACTCACCGCCTGCTTACTTCACAACCCTTAACTTGGGCGAGGATGAGCCCTCATCAGATATGTTCTACAACCCATATATGAGGTCTGATGAGGAGTTAAAGAAGGGTGACCAATTTCGGACCAAGGAAGAGTGTCTGTTAGCAATAAAGAACTGGCACTTGAAAAATTATGTTGACTACGATGTTATCAAATCAAATCCGGAAAGATACGTTATTGTATGCAAAAATCCGGAGTGTGGGTATAGGTTGATGGCATCGTATAAGAAGAAACATAATGCGTGGGTGATAGGGTCCATTTCTCAAGCTCACACTTGCGTCAACACCAACATGGCACAGGATCATCGCAAACTTAGCCATGATATGATCTGCCATTCTATATTACCTCTAGTTGAGGCTGACCCGTCACTGAAGGTCAAAACTATTATCTCCCATTGTGTGGCTGTTTTCAAATATACACCGTCATACAGAAAGGCTTGGTTAGCGAAAACCAAGGCAATTGAACTGGTATACGGTAATTGGGAGGAATCATACAAACAACTTCCGCGCTACCTGGCTGCACTACGATTGTATTCACCTGGGACGGTTTTTATAATGGAGACCTTGCCGGCACAATCCCCTGACGAAAATCGTCTAGAAGGTAATGGAATATTCCATAGACTTTTCTGGGCATTCCGTCCCTGCATCATCGGTTTCACATTCTGCAAACCACTTGTTCAAGTCGATGGAACTTGGCTGTATGGGAAATACAAAGGATCGTTACTGATGGCGGTCGCACAAGATGGAAATTCTAATATTTTCCCAATAGCCTTTGCATTGGTTGAAGGAGAAACGGCTTCTGCTTGGAGTTTCTTCCTTAAGAATCTCCGAACGCACGTGACTCCACAAGCTGGCATATGTGTGATTTCTGACAGGCACGCTTCTATAGACAGTGCATACAATAATCCAGCAAATGGTTGGCATGACCCCCCGTCTACGCATGTCTACTGCATCAGGCATATTGCTCAAAATTTTGTGCGGCAGTTCAAAGATAATTTCTTGAAGCAACATTTGATAAATGCGGGGTATGCATTAAACCAACCTGGATTCCAATACTACCGCCGGGAAATAGTGTTGGCAAATTCTGATGCAGGGAGGTGGATCGATAATATCGACAGAGCGAAGTGGACTAGATCATATGACGATGGGGTGAGGTGGGGCCACATGACAACAAATCTTATGGAATCAATGAATGGCGTCTTTAAGGGCATACGTAACCTCCCGGTAACCGCTTTGGTGAGTGCGACCTATTTTCGGATGGCAACATTGTTCGTAACAAGAGGGAAGCGCTGGCATGAAGTGTTACAGACGAGTCAAGTATATAGTGATGCTTGCATAAAGTTTATGAGGCAGGAATCTGCCAAAGCCAGCAGCCATCGGGTTACGGAATTCGACCGCCATGGCCACACTTTTAGTGTCAAGGAAACAATTGACCACAACCAGGGGCTGCCCAGACAAGAGTATAGGGTCCTAATACCAGATCGTTGGTGCGACTGTGGTCAATTTTAGGCCTATCGAATGCCTTGTTCCCATGTCATTACAGCATGTTCACACAGCCACTTCGATGCATTGTCGCTAGTGTCTCCCATCTACAAAGTTGCAACATTGCTAAATGTATACGACAATCCCTTTCCGGTGGTAGCATTGGAGGCATATTGGCCAGAGTATGACGGGGAAATTGTTTGGCACAACGAATCGATGCGGCGGAATAAAAGTGGTTGCCCAAATAGCAGGCGCATTAGAACTGAAATGGACGTCGCAGAAAAAATGCAGAGGAAGTGTAGCATATGTAGACAACTAGGGCATAATAAGAACAAATGTCCATATCGTGGATCTAGTTCCACAACTTAGTTTTCATATTCATAAATCTGTGTACCAATGCTATTTATCATTAAAGTTTACTTTTTATTCCAAATAGAAGATGACACTTGAACAACAAACACAAACATCTAACATTACAACACCAATTACTAAAACAAAAACAAATACTGGAACAAAAACAAGTATTAAAACAAGAACAAGTACTAGAACAATAACAAATACAACAACAACATGACAAACAACCATTAAAATCTAAGAAATTACAACAGTTAACACTATGTCGTCTGATCCATGCATCATTTGGATGCAATCAATGTCACTTTCAACTTCAACCCACCAACGTATCGTTTCTCCAGTTTCAAATGAGAACCTTGTTCTAAGCCTCTGAATCCTTATGATGACTTCACCAGGTTGATAATCTTCCTCTAACCAAGACATCAAGGACCCTTTTAGTTGGTCCAACGAACGGATGTTCCAAAATTTCATCTCCATTGGGGGTTTCAAAGGCGAGAAAATAACATGCCCATCCCTTTTTAAGATTACTGGTTCAGGATCCGAGCGCCTTGATGATGTTCGCTGCCATGACGACGGTCTTAGGGATGCCATGAACTCAACTTGATAAAGAAAGTGATAGGAAATAGTGGTGAAGAAAATGCAAGGAAATAACACTTTATTTATAGGAAAAGATCTGGGTTGTACACCAATCTACTTAACCCTAATTAGTGTCGCACTTGATTAATTAGTCTTATGGGGAATTAGGGTTTGAATTAGGTCATAACTACCAAACTCTAATTATAACCGATCAATAAACCCTAATTATAATTGATAAATTAACCTTAACATGATTAACCCTAATTCTCCCAAAAATTTATAAATAATATTAATTACTTATAAATTAATACATATATAAATTAATATATATATATATATATATATATATATATATATATATATATATATATATATATATATCTTATAAATAATTTTATATATATATATTATTTATTAATATAAATTAATATAATTTATAATAAATCTAAATTAATAAATTAAAAAAAATTAAAAAAAAAATTTAAAAAAAATGAGTGTAGGCGCCACTCCTAGTGGCGACTTGCCCTATCCTTTAAGGGTAGGCGCCAACTAGGGTGGCGCCCAAGTACAAAAATAGGGCAAAAAATGCCCATTTTTGTAATTTTTTTGAAAAAATATGTATTTTTGAATTTTTTTTAAAAATCTGGATATTAAAAAAAAACTCCCGTAAAGATACCATTTACCTAGTGGAGGTACTCCGTATGTTAAAATGTATGTTATTTATTTATAATCAATTAATATTATTATATTATATTATATTATATTTAGTTAGTTATTAAATATTTTAAATTTTAGATCTTTTAAATATATTATTTTAACCCTCAAAAGTATATTAAGGAAAAAAAAAGATATAAGATGGGAAGCTACAAGAGACCAACTTCAAGTCAAGAAAAACAAAAATAGACTTACTCGAAGCCTATTGCTAATTATACTATTAAACTGTAATTTGAAAATATTTAAGATTAATTATTTATTAAATATATTAAATTTTTTATTGGATCTATTAAAGGTTAATTAAATATTGCATCTTGTTTGACTCCATGTAATTAGTATGTCTATCGTTATGATCAAACATACAAATTGCTTAAAATTATTTTCAAACATATTTCACCATAAAAAGCTTCCACATCTATGTTTTTTTCTTTTGAAAAATATTAGATTCAAATTAATTCAAAAGGAGTATATAATTGAGTTCTTATTTTCACTACTAAAAATTACACATCTTTGAAGGATTACATGTATGTGCACCTTATGTCTTTGGATTTACAATTATGTGTAACCATGAAAGAGAGATCTTTTGTCCCTCAAAAGATCGTTAATGGTGTATCCGTTAAGAAATAAAAAAAAGGAATGAAAGTGAAATTAGGAAGACGCCTTGTGATTTGAAAGCGAGAAATATATTCATCTTTTTATTGAGTGAGAATGTGTATTTCTCGATATCACATTGTAAGATGGCTAAGACAATATGTGACGCTCTTTAGGTTTTCCATGAGGGAACTGAAGATGTCAAACAATCTAAGATCAACACTTTGATATAAGAATACAAACTTTTCTATATGGAGCCCAATGAAAATGTTGCCTCGATGCAGTTGAGGTTTTCACATATAATCTACAAACTAAATAATTTAGGCAACACCACATCTAATCAAGATTATGCTAATAATATTTTGAGATCTATGTGCAGGGAATGACATCCTCGAGTATCCGCCATTAAAGAATCACAAGATCTAAAGACTTTAGAATGCCAAATCTCGTTGGGAAGCTCAGTGAACATGATAATGAGTTAAAAGGCTCAAAGCGAGTGAAAACATTGCAAAGCACAAAGATAAGAAAAAATATGAGAAGAAAAAATTGCCTTAAGGGCTTCAACTTCCAAGGCCTGGGTAAATGACTATGAAGATGACTCAAGTTATGACCTTTTAAAAGACGAAGCGATTGAACTATTTGTAAGACGCTACAATAAATACTTGAGGAAGAATGATATAAAAACATTCAGACATGAACTTATTGAAGTTAAAAAAATCAAATCCTCAAAAGAAGTGGAATGATAAAAAGAAGGAAAAACAA